>NC_090647.1:26402376-26769876 GCF_040937935.1 Hyperolius riggenbachi
GTGTAGCTGAGGTGACATGTGACATGATGAGATAGACGTGTATGTACAGTACTAAACATATAAATAACTAGGCTGTGTTCCTTTTCTTATTTTTCTGCCTGAAAGAGTAAAGCTGGCCATACACTGGCCCGATTTGCCGCCGTTTCGACAGCAGATTCGATCACTGGGATCGAATCTGCTGTCAATCGTTCGCGCTACACGCCGAATTTCGATCCATTTCGTCCGATCCCGTCGATCGCTCGGTGCGGAAAATTACCGCCGATCGCCCGCGGGTAGGGAGTACGTCGCTAGCGGCGTTCGAGTACCCGACGACCGACGCAATAGAGCCGCATACATTACCTGCTCCGCCGGCACGACTACCCCCGGTCACCGCTGCTCCGTGTCCGCTCTGGTCTCCAGCATGCTTCAGTTCCTCCTGCCCGGCAGGAAGTTTAAACAGTAGAGGGCACTCTACTGTTTAAACTTCCTGCCGGGCAGGAAGAAGTAAAGCATGCTGGACCTGAAGACCAGAGCGGAGAAGACAGCGGAGACCTGGGGACTGGAGTCGCGCCGGCGGAGCAGGTAATGTATGCGGGCATGCAGGCGGGGGAGCGGCGGCAGCAGCAGCACCACCACAACAGATTGTGAACGGTTTCAGGCTGAAATCGGTTCACAATCTGTTTGCAGTAAAGGCAGCCATACGATCCCTCTCTGATCAGATTCGATCAGAGAGGGATCTATCTGTTGGTCGAATCTGATGGCAAATCGACCAGTGTATGGCTACCTTTACACATCAGGTATACATGTGGTAGTTTCTGCCCAGTCGGGACCTAGATGGACTATTAGGGCGTGTTCACTGCTAGGGAGTTTTTGCCTTTTTTTAAGCGCCAGCGATTTGCAAAATTGCCCTAAGAGCGCATGTGCAATGATTCCCTATGAGAGAGTTCACATCTGAGCGGTTCGATTCTGATGCACCCTCCAAAGCGCTACCTGTACCGTTTTAGGTGCGATTTGCCTCAATGGAAGCTATGGGAAATCATAAAACGCTTGAAAAAGAGCTTTGTATAGCGATGTCCCCGGCGCTTTTATGAATAAATACATTGTATTTATTATTTTCCGGGTCAAAGAGTTCACCTCCTGTCAGGAAGTGACAAAACAAATCACTGCGTAAGGGCCCTTTTCCACTATAGCGTTTGCGATTGCTGAATCGCAAAATCGCAAACCGCTAGTGATTTTCAAATCACTTGGGGAGCTGAACCGGACTGCCTCACCGCTAAGCGGAGATCTGCCGCTGTTCTTACCCTGGGATGTCGGGATTACAGGAAGTTTAAAGAAATCTTGCGACACCACAGAAGTGCGGTTTGAGCACTGACCATCCTAATAGAGCTGCAGGATAAGGTACTGTATTGCTCGATCTATCACCACTGTGCACAGGAAGGCTCTGCCTGGGAGATAACTGATTGCTTTTTGCGCTGAGATAATTTTGCGTACTTTGTCTTCCCTTTGGGCTTGGAGTCAGCCCCACCTTGTAGCTGCACTCATCCAGATTGGTTTGCGCTACTCTTTTGTACTCCCTTGGGCATCAGTTTCCCTTTTTCATGTGTTGCTCTCCATTTCAGCTTATTTTTTCATATGTATCTACTCCTCTTTCATGCTCAGGTGTCCCATTGGGCTGCCGCAGCTCAAGGGAAGACATGGGGCTTCATGACCTTCTCAGAAATCCAGCCTGGGAAGGGGGGGGCCTTAAATTGTTGCTGGAGGCTACATGATTTGTAGGTGCGCCCCTGCTACGCAGCGGTCTTTGTGGTAGCACCCATGTTTGCTCAGTTCAGGGATACTTGGAGCCATACCTGAGTATTATCATGAAGGACGGAGTCTGGGAGGTGCTGGCGATGATCCCGGCCAGGCAGGACAGGAACATGAAGGGCATGAAGAGGTGGTAGCATCCCGTCCCACAGGTCCCCGGAGTGGCCGTACCGCCGGAACCCTCCGGAGAGATGCAAAGGCACCTTGTGTAATTCTGTAACCAAAATATATACAATGGAAAGTTATGAATGAGGACCAGGTGCTGAAATATGAACTAATGTTGGTATAGAAGACATGAAATAACACAAAAATGCTGCAGGAAGGTCAAGCTGCTCAACCATCATTGCTACATCATTTTCCAAAACCAGCCCCGTTCCTAGGGGTGGGTGAGGCGAGTGTCCGCCCAGCGCTCAGTGAGAGACGGTAGAGCAGTGGATACACTGGGGAGAGGATGGCCTGACTCCTCCCTTTCTTCAGCCCCCCCCCCCCTCCCCGCCATGCTACCCCCTCCATTGCAGAGTTATAGCACAGCGGGGAGTCTCGTTGAAAAACTCACCTCCTTCTGGGCTCCAAAAGAGGTTCAGGTGCCGTCGGGCTCCTCTGTCTGCACCACCGCTCTCTACTTTTTGATTAGGAAGCACCTTTACCTGGCTAACCTATACTGGGCTACACACTTCTGATTTTTACTACAAACACAATATTTAGACCTTGTTTGAAACCTGGTTAATATTGGTGACTACCATGCGCTAGAGGGATTTCCCCAACACTTAAGCAGCGTGTATGACAGAGGGATCCCTCAAACCCTCAAGCAGTGTTAAATAGTTACAATTATATACGTCTAACACGCGCTACTGAAATCAATTCCCTTTATTGTTTACAGGTAAAAAGGATGTAGAAAAAGATATACATACAGGAGAGTATCATGCCCCAATCCATTCATCCATCCCACTCCGTTCCTTCATACACACCACTGAAGGGCCCTTCAGAAAAATATGCAATAAAAATTGTAAAAATATAATATAAAAAGTGTATATATACAAGTTTTTCTCAGAGTTAGGGGATATGGTGCTTCCTAATATGTTTGAATCCTGCCCCAGCAGTTACCTATATGAATATATAAGACTTGATAGAGACTCAGATCAATTAGACAGCCGTTCTAGTGGACCTCCCCCATTCGTATCCCGTGTTCCAGATACGGAATGTAGGTATCAGTCAGATCAATTGCTTAACAAGGGATTGTGCAAGTAACAGTCCTATATGGATCCTTATACACTCCACATACCCCTCCTGGTATTCAATCGTTTAGCCGGGAGCTCCGCTGTAGTCCGGTTCCCTCAGTGCTCTCACGCTGGCCTCCTAGTGTAGCGTGCGTCACTTCCGCTTTGCAAGTACAGAGCTTCGCTCACCACACTTCCTGCTCAGCGTAACTCTCGTGTGTGTTGGCTGTAGTTTTTCGGGTGACGTCACCACTCAAAGACAGACCTCTGGATCTTTTTGCATAGGTAACCGCTGCGCGCTTCCGCGGTATACCACGTCCAAGGTCTCTGCTGCCAACTTGTAAAGTAGAAGATAGAAACCTCTACGCGTTTCTGCCAAAATACGTTGGCCTTCTTCAGGAGGATTTAGAAAGTCTTGAGCTGCACTGTGTTTCGCTTCCTATATACTGTCATTCCGGAACATCCGGCCCCATGTTGATGGGGTCAAGGGTCAATGTCCACATAACGGGATGTTATCTTAAAGGTTAAAGATGATGGCAATTCCTCATATCACTACTAGTCCCCCACTGCATTCTCCAAAATTGAGTCTGTTTAGTGGGAAATCCACCGAAAAGAAGTAAAATATGAACATTTAAATTCATGCAAATGAAGTTCATATGGGACACTTTGAGTTCCACCCTCATCCCTTTCCCTCATACTCTTTAATAACAAGACATTCTCCTGATTACTCCCATACAATCAACCACTCATCACCAAACAGCAATATGGTATTCACAACACTCTCATATAACTCATTCACCTAGTGACTCAAAACTCTGTGGGTACAACAGCTGTCAATAGTTCTAGATACGGAGGGGATTTCAGGCTGATCAGGTGGTCAGGCAAAAAGGGGAACACTCAGTTAACCCCATACCTCCCACCCTCCAATCATACCGATCCATAATCACTAGTACCTGAAAATTACACTCCTCCCTACAGCTCCTTTGGTTCAATTTTATTCAAAAAAGGCAAACAATTCCATCTCACTATTCAAGCCCTTAGGGATAATGGTATCTATCTGGAAAATCCATTTTGATTCACACCTTGACATCTTCTTGATATAGTCCCCCCCTCTCCCACTCTGTTTCACTACTTCAAGGCCAAAAAAGATCGTTCCTTTGATGTTTCCCCCATGTACCTCCTTATAATGTTTCGACAGGGGGTGTCCCACACATTTCTTTTTTATATTGTTAAGGTGTTCCCCCACCCTACTTTGGAGTGACCTCTTAGTTCTCCCTATATATCTCTTCTGGCAGGGGCATTGTATACAATAGATTACACCACAAGTACTGCAAGTTATGGAGTCCCTAATTTTATACTTTACTAAATCCGGTGCCACAATTTCCAATATTCTACCTGGATTGTCAGTTCTTTTACAATTAAGGCATATCCCACATCTGGTGAATCCCGTTCTTCCTCTCCCCCCTCCACCAACACTGTCCCCCTTTCTTTCATTAGCTGCTGTTGCGATAGAGAGTCCTATATTGGGTGCCTTTTTGAAGACTACCTTGGGGACATATGGTAATTTGTCACCAATAACCTTGTCTTCCCTCAACACATCCCAGTGTTTCCGTATTATATTAGTAACTTTATTTGATTGGGATGTGTATTGTAGGACAACACTGAAATCATTATGGTCCCAGCTTTGATCCACCCTCGGGCCTAATAGGTCATCCCTCTCTTTCCTTCTAATTGCCATTCTGGACTCTTCTATAAGTTCCTCTGGGTATCCCTTCTCTAGGAGACAGCCCACGAGATCATCCGCTTCTCGATCAAAATCTGATAAGTTTGTACAATTCTGGCGGAGTCTCGTGAACTGTCCACCAGGGACATTGTTTAGCCACCGTGGTAGGTGGCAACTTGTGTACAGAATATAGCTATTAACGTCCACTGGTTTATGGAACGTTCTTGACTTCAAGGTACACTCTTCCACATATAATTCTAAATCCAAAAAGTGGACAGTATGTTCACTGATGTCCGCAGTAAATAAGATTCTCCAGTCATTATTATTAATATTCTCAATAAATCTATGTAATGACGGGACACTACCCTTCCATATCATCAGCACATCGTCGATGAAACGACGCCAGAGGACCAGGTCCGCGCCCGGGCCATGTTCTCCATAAACATAGCTCTCCTCCCATAGAGACATAAATACATTTGCGTACGCGGGCGCAAACCTGGTCCCCATCGCCGTCCCACCGACCTGCAGGTACCAGCTCTCATTGAACTGGAAGTAATTGTGCTCCAAAATGAACCTGATTGATTTCAGTATAAATTCTTTCTGAGTTCTCTCCAAGGTCTCATCCTTATCCAGATAGAAACCCACAGCTCCCATTCCTCTTTCATGGTCAATTATAGTATATAGGGACGCCACATCCAATGTGCACATAATCCATCCCTCCTGCCACTGTAAGTCCCCCAAGGTGTTTATGATCTGCTTAGTATCAGTAATATAGGCCTTTGTATTCTTCACTGATTTTTGAAGGAACGTGTCTACATATCTGGAGAGGTTCGCTGTCAGCGAATCCACCCCAGATACTATAGGTCTCCCAGGGGGGTCATTTAGACCCTTATGGATCTTTGGCAGATGGTAAAACAGTGGTCTCCGTGGGAACCCTATGTTCAAAAAGTCATATTCCTTTAGGCTTAGAATCCCACAACTCAATCCCTCGTCCAATATTTGTTTGAAACCTTCTTAAACATAACTTTTACTTCATATTGATTAAAAATCATTTATTCAATTTTTCCATATGTTTCGCTGGGCAGTATAAATCTTCTTTCCCCCAGAGAGCCTTATGTGATACCTGGCCACCTAGGCTTGCTGCCTTCAGGAAAGCAATAAATATATAAACAAGCTGAGTTACATCTACTGGAAACTACTACTACTCCTCCACCAAAACCGACATGTTTCGGCTCATAAAAAATAGAGCCGTCGTCAGGGCATAAATAGTCAAAGTGCTAGGGTGCTAAGTGCATAGTAGTAGAAACACACAGCTAATTACAACGACATAATCAAGGAAAATAATAAATGAGAGATGTTCTCTCAAGCAAAGTCAGCTATCATAATAGCTGAGCCGAAACATGTCGGTTTTGGTGGGGGATTTTTCTTTACTCCAGTAGATGTAACTCAGCTTGTTTATATACAGGATCTTCTCAAAAAATTAGCATATTGTGATAAAGTTCATTATTTTCTGTAATGTAGTGATAAACATTAGACTTTCATATATTTTAGATTCATTACACACAACTGAAGTAGTTCAAGCCTTTTATTGTTTTAATATTGATGATTTTGGCATACAGCTCATGAAAACCATAAATTTCCTATCTCAAAAAATTAGCATATTTCATCCGACCAATAAAAGAAAAGTGTTTTTAAAACAAAAAAGTCAACCTTCAAATAATTATGTTCAGTTATGCACTCAATACTTGGTCGGGAATCCTTTTGCAGAAATGACTGCTTCAATGCGATGTGGCATGGAGGCAATCAGCCTGTGGCACTACTCAGGTGTTATGGAGGCCCAGGATGCTTTGATAGCGGCCTTAAGCTCATCCAGAGTGTTGGGTCTTGCATCTCTCAACTTTCTCTTCACAATATCCCACAGATTCTCTATGGGGTTCAGGTCAGGAGAGTTGGCAGGCCAATTGAGCACAGTAATACCATGGTCAGTAAACCATTTACCAATGGTTTTGGCACTGTGAGCAGGTGCTAGGTCGTGCTGAAAAATGAATTCTTCATCTCCATAAAGCTTTTCAGCAGATGGAAGTATGAACCCACTTTTGAACCAGAAACAGCGGCAGAAGTGCCTGACCTGGGCTACAGAGAAGCAGCACTGGACTGTTGCTCAGTGGTCCAAAGCACTTTTTTCGGATGAAAGCAACTTTTACATGTCATTCGGAAATCAAGGTGCCAGAGTCTGGAGGAAGACTGGGGAGAGGGAAATGCCAAAATGCCTGAAGTCCAGTGTCAAGTACCCACAGTCAGTGATAGTCTGGGGTGCCATGTCAGCTGCTGGTGTTGGTCCACTGTGTTTTATCAAGGGCAGGGTCAATGCAGCTAGCTATCAGGAGTTTTTGGAGCACTTCATGCTTCCATCTGCTGAAAAGCTTTATGGAGATGAAGATTTCATTTTTCAGCACGACCTGGCACCTGCTCACAGTGCCAAAACCACTGGTAAATGGTTTACTGACCATGGTATTACTGTGCTCAATTGGCCTGCCAACTCTCCTGACCTGAACCCCATAGAGAATCTGTGGGATCTTGTGAAGAGAAAGTTGAGAGATGCAAGACCCAACACTCTGGATGAGCTTAAAGAGAACCCGAGGTGTGTTTAAAGAATGTTATCTGCATACAGAGGCTGGATCTGCCTATACAGCCCAGCCTCTGTTGCTATCCCAAACCCCACTAAGGTCCCCCTGCACTCTGCAATTCCTCATAAATCACAGCCATGCTGTGAGGCTGTGTTTACATCTGTAGTGTCAGTCTCAGTTGCTCCCCCGCCTCCTGCATAGCTCCGGTCTCTGCCCCCGTCCCTTCCCTCCAATCAGCAGGGAGGGAAGGGATGCAGGCGGGGACTGGAGTTCTGCAGGAGATGGGGAGAGCAGCAGACTGACACTATAGAGATAAACACAGCCAGCTCTGACAAGCTGTTTGTCAGCAGCGTGGCTGTGATTTATGAGGGATTGCAGAGTGCAGGGGGACCTTAGGGGGGTTTGGGATAGCAACAGAGGCTGGGCTGTATAGGCAGATCCAGCCTCTATATGCAGATAATATTCTTCAAACCCACCTCGGGTTCTCTTTAAGGCCGCTATTGAAGCATCCTGGGCCTCCATAACACCTGAGCAGTGCCACAGGCTGATTGCCTCCATGCCACGCCGCATTGAAGCAGTCATTTCCGCAAAAGGATTCCCGACCAAGTATTAAATGCATAACTGAACATAATTATTTGAAGGTTGACTTTTTTTGTTTTAAAAACACTTTTCTTTTATTGGTCGGATGAAATATGCTAATTTTTTGAGATAGGAATTTTGGGTTTTCATGAGCTGTATGCCAAAATCATCAATATTAAAACAATAAAAGGCTTGAACTACTTCAGTTGTGTGTAATGAATCTAAAATATATGAAAGTCTAATGTTTATCAGTACATTACAGAAAATAATGAACTTTATCACAGTATGCTAATTTTTTGAGAAGATCCTGTATTTATTGCTTTACTGAAGGCAGCAAGCCTAGGTGGCCAGGTATCACATAAGGCTCTCTGGGGGAAAGAATTTTTATACTGCCCAGCGAAGCATATGGAAAAATTGAATATATGATTTTAATAAATATGAAGTAAAAGTTATGTTTTAGTAGGTTTCAAACAAGGTCTAAATATTGTGTTTGTAACCTATACTGGGGCAACTATACCTGGCTAATCTATACTGGAGGCAACTATACCTGGCTAACCTATACTGGGGCACCTATACCGGGCTAACCTATACTGGGGCACCTGTACCTGGCTAACCTATACTGGGGTAGCTATACCTGGCTAACCTATACTGGGGTAGCTATACCTGGCTAACCTATACTGGGGCACCTATACCTGGCTAACCTATGCTGGGGTAGCTATACCTGGCTAACCTATACTGGGGCACCTATACCTGGCTAACCTATACTGGGGTAGCAATACCTGGCTAACCTATACTGGGGTAGCTATACCTGGCTAACCTATACTGAGGCACCTATACCTGGCTAACCTATGCTGGGATAGCTATACCTGGCTAACCTATACTGGGGCACCTATACCTGGCTAACCTATACTGGGGTACCTATACCTGGCTAACCCTCTACTGGGGTAGCTATACCTGGCTAACCTATATTGGGGTACCTATACCTGGCTAACCTATACTGGGGTACCTATACCTGGCTAACCCTCTACTGGGGTAGCTATACCTGGCTAACCTATATTGGGGTACCTATACCTGGCTAACCTATACTGGGGCACCTATACCTGGCTAACCTATACTGGGGCACCTATACCTGGCTAACCTATACTGGGGTAGCAATACCTGGCTAACCTATACTGGGGTAGCTATACCTGGCTAACCTATACTGAGGCACCTATACCTGGCTAACCTATGCTGGGATAGCTATACCTGGCTAACCTATACTGGGGCACCTATACCTGGCTAACCTATACTGGGGTACCTATACCTGGCTAACCCTCTACTGGGGTAGCTATACCTGGCTAACCTATATTGGGGTACCTATACCTGGCTAACCTATACTGGGGTACCTATACCTGGCTAACCTATACTGGGGTACTTATACCTGGCTAACCTATACTGGGGTACTTATACCTGGCTAACCTATACTGGGGCACCTGTACCTGGCTAGCCTATGCTGGGGTACCTATACCTGGCTAACCTATACTGGGACACCTATACCTGGCTAACCTATACTGGGGCACCTATTATACCTGGCTAACCCTCTACTGGGGTATCTATACCTGGCTAACCTATACTGGGGCACCTATACCTGGCTAACCTATACTGGGGTCCCTATACCTGGCTAACCTATACTGGGGAACATATGCCTAGCTAACTTATACTGGGCCACCTATACCTGGCTAACCTATACTGGGGTAGCTATACCTGGCTAACCAATACTGGGGCACCTATACCTGGCTAACCTATACTGGGGTCCCTATACCTGGCTAACCTATACTGGGAACATATGCCTAGCTAACTTATACTGGAGCACCTATACTATTATTATTATTATTTATTGTATTTATAAAGCGCCAACATATTACGCAGCGCTATCCTATGCTGGGGCACCTCTACCTGGCTATCCTATACTGAGGCACCTGTACCTGGCTAACCTATACTGAGGCACTTGTACCTGGCTAACCTATACTGGGGCACATATACCTAGCTAACTTATACTGGGGCACCTATACCTGGCTATCCTATACTGGGGCACATATACCTAGCTAACTTATACTGGGGCACCTATACCTGGCTATCCTATACTGGGGCACCTATACTTGGCTAACCTATACTGGGGCACCTCTACCTGGCTAAACTATACTGGGGCACATATACCTAGCTAACTTATACTGGGGCACCTATACCTGGCTATCCTATACTGAGGCACCTGTACCTGGCTAACCTATGCTGGGGCACCTATACCTAGCTAACTTATACTGGGGCACCTATACCTGGCTATCCTATACTGAGGCACCTGTACCTGGCTAGCCTATGCTGGGGTAGCTATTATACCTGAATATTTATACTGGGGATCTAATAACATTTTCAAGGCTTTGAAAGTCAGAAAACTGAGACTAGGATCTCCATTTTAAAGGCAGCCTGTGGACCATAAAGTGGTGGCTGGATAGTGGAATGGTTAAGAGCTCTGCCTCTGACAAAGGATTAAAAGCTTATCTCTTCCTGTTCAGTAAGTCAACACCCATTCAATAAGGAGTTCTTGGGCGAGACTCCCTGACACTGCTACTGCCTACTGAGCGCGTCCCAGTGGCTGCAGCTCTGGCGCTTTGAGTCTGAGAGGAGAAAAGCGCTATACAAATACTGGAATTATTACTGGAATCATTATAATAGCCAGCGGTTCCTGGAAGTCTGGGGTCATCTGGGTGTACAGCAGCAGCAGGAGGAGTTGATGTATGGCGGCTGTTTCCTCTGCATTGTTTCTATAATCCTCTGTTTATTGGAATAACGGAGATGATGCTGTGCATTCCTATCACCATCTTACTGGGGGATAAACCTGCCGATCGATCCAATTCTAATCCAACCTGATACCTCTACTGTATATCTTCTATATATTATATCCCAAAACCTGAGACTGCAAACATGGCGTTGGTGCTGCACACTCATGACCTTCATAAGAGGTTATCTACTCAGAGCCGGGACAAGGTCCTCCAGCAGCCAAGGCTGAGAGACCAAACTGCGCCCCTCCATCCCTCCCACCCCAGCCGTCACACACTGATTGCTATTAGACTAATAGGTGCCCGAGGGCCCCCAACACCTTCATCTCTAGTTATCTGGCTTGCAGTCACTGTCATGTATCCACTTCTCTTATTTCTCTCTGCTTCAAACACATATAGAAATGACAGCTGAGCTGAGTGCGCCCCCTCCTACACTGCGCCCTGAGGCTGGAGCCTCTCTCGCCTCTGCCTCGGCCCGGCTCTGTATCTACTTACTTAGTATATTTGCCAGAGAGATTGAGTCCCCATATAGTCAATCCCTGATAGACTATGACTATGGTAGGATTAGATTGTGAGCCCCTCTGAGGACAGTCAGTGACATGACTATGTACTCTGTAATGTGCTGCAGAAGATGTCAGTGCTATATAAGTACATAATAATATGGTAGGACATTAGACTAAAGGTAGCCATACACTGGTCGATTTGCCATTAGATCGACCAGTTGAAACCGATCACAATCTGTGGAGCCGCCGCTGCCGCCTGTCCCCCCCCCCCCCCCCTGCATACATTACCTGAAGCTGGCTCCGGGTCCTCTTCTCCGCACTGCACAGCGCACCGAATCCCAGCGTACACTGTGTCACTCCGTGACCAGGAAGTTAATGTACGCTGGGATGGAAGCAAGAGAGAAGCGCGGAGAAGATGCGGAGAAGACGAGGTGAAGATGCCCGGGAGCCAGCGTCAGGTAATGTATAACTGTATCGGATCGGCCGCCGCTAGCGACGCGCTCCCTACCCGCGGGCGATCGACGGAAGTAACCCGCACAGTGCGATCGACGGACCGATCCCATTTCGGGAGGAAATCGGATCGGTGGGTGCGTTTAGTGCATACGATTGGCAGCAGATTCGATCCCAGTGATTGAATCTGCTGTCAGATCGGCGGCAAATCGGGCCAGTGTATGGCCAGCTTATGACTATGGTAGGATTAGATTGTGAGCTCCTCTGAGGACAGTCAGTGACATGACTATGTACTCTGTAATGTGCTGCTGAAGATGTCACTGCTATATAAATACATAATAATAATATGGTAGGACATCAGACTATGGCTATGGTAGGATTAGATTGTGAGCTCCTCTGAGGACAGTCAGTGACATGACTATGTACACCGTAATGTGCTGCAGAAGATGTCACTGCTATATAAATACATAATAATAATATGGCAGGACATTAGACTATGACTATGGTAGTATTAGATTGTGAGCTCCTCTGAGGACAGTCAGTGACATGACTATGTACTCTGTAATGTGCTGCAGGAGATGTCAGTGCTATATAAATACATAATAATAATATGGTAGGACATTAGACTATGACTGTGGTAGGATTAGATTGTGAGCTCCTCTGAGGACAGTCAGTGATATGACTATGTACTCTGTAATGTGCTGCAGAAGATGTCACTGCTATATAAATACATAATAATAATATGGTAGGACATCAGACTATGGCTATGGTAGGATTAGATTGTGAGCTCCTCTGAGGACAGTCAGTGACATGACTATGTACACCGTAATGTGCTGCAGAAGATGTCACTGCTATATAAATACATAATAATAATATGGCAGGACATTAGACTATGACTATGGTAGGATTAGATTGTGAGCTCCTCTGAGGACAGTCAGTGACATGACTATGTACTCTGTAATGTGCTGCAGGAGATGTCAGTGCTATATAAATACATAATAATAATATGGTAGAACATTAGACTATGACTGTGGTAGGATTAGATTGTGAGCTCCTCTGAGGATAGTCAGTGACATGACTATGTACTCTGTAATGTGCTGCAGAAGATGTCACTGCTATATACATACATAATAATAATATGGTAGGACATTAGGCTATGACTATAGTAGGATTAGATTGTTAGCTCCTCTGAGGACAGTCAGTGACATGACTATGTACTCTGTAATGTGCTGCAGGAGATGTCAGTGCTATATAAGTACATTATAATAATACTATGGTAGGACATTAGACTGACTATG
The DNA here is from genome assembly GCF_040937935.1 of Hyperolius riggenbachi. Classification (NCBI taxonomy): domain Eukaryota; kingdom Metazoa; phylum Chordata; class Amphibia; order Anura; family Hyperoliidae; genus Hyperolius; species Hyperolius riggenbachi. The sequence goes on from NC_090647.1 coordinate 26,415,372, forward strand.
GTAGGGATTAGAGTGTGGGCTCCTCTGAGGACAGTCAGTGACATGACTATGTACTCTGTAAAGTGCTGCAGAAGATGTCAGTGCCATATAAGTACATTATAATAATAATATGATAGGACATTAGGCTATGACTGTGGTAGGATTAGAGTGTGGGCTCCTCCGAGGACAGTCAGTGACATGACCATGTACTCTGTAAAGTGCTGCAGAAGATGTTGGTGGTACATAGATATATAATAATAATAATATGGTAGGATATAATGCTGTGAATACACGGTGCGTTTCTGCCGCTCGATTGTCTTTGCCGCTCGATTCCCCACTCGATCCTCTTATCCTTCGCTCGTTTTTCTTATCTTTTTCCATTCACTTCTATCAGAAATAGAGCGGCAAAACAATCGAACAAGAGATCTGACATATCGGAAATTATCTATTGAACCCATCTATCTGCTGCAGAAACGCACTGTGTATTCCCAGCATTAGACAATGACTAGGGTACGACATATATTGTGAGCTCCTCTGAGGACAGTCAGTCCTAGTGATCTTTCACACATCAGTAGTGTCTGAATCACACACCTAAAACAAGCGTGTGGCAAACGTAGTCAGACTTCTGTCAGAAACATCTGATCTGTATGCTTGTTCAGGGTCTATGGCTAGCCTAACAGTAGTAGAGGTAGATGATCAGCAGGGCTGCCAGGCAACTGGTATTGTTTAAAAGGAAATAAATATGGCAGCCTCCATATATCTCTCACTTCAGGTTGTATGCAAACTAAGTATTGGCATCTCACTGACCCTTTATAGTAGTAAGGACAATCTATATAGTACGGGGCTGTGTTTGCTTTGACAAAATATGGGATAAGTGTACTTTATAGAGGAACTTTAACCAAGGATTAAACTTCATCCCAATCAGTAGTTGATATCCCCCTTTCCATGAGAACTCTTTACTTTTTCTCCAATAGATCATCAGGAGGGTCTGTATGGCTGATATTGTGGTGAAACCCCTTCCACCGTGTGATGTCATGACCAGTGCTGGGCCGAAATTACGCATTAGCGTAATTACGCATCGTAATTCACTACAAATGCACCGTAAGCGTTACGTGTAAGGTTACGGTATTACGCGTAATTAATTACGCGTAGACCGTGGGTTACGTTTTACGCGTAACAAATTACGCGTAAGACAGTAAACTCCCATTGAAATTACACAGTCTGCCGTAATCGCGTAATATTACGCTCCCGTATAATATAAAAAAGCCGCCGACTTTAAGGGTTAATAACAAAGCCCCCTTAAGTGGTAAGAGCCTCAAATTTGGAGAATATATTAAGGAGATCAGAAGGAATAAGAGGAAAAAAATTTTTTTCAAAAAGACTTTATAGTTTTTGAGAAAATCGATGTTAAAGTTTCAAAGGAAAAATAGATACATTTAAAAACCCGCCGACTTTAACGGTTAATAGCAAAGCCTGCTTAAAATTTAGAAACACCAAATTTACAGGGTATATTAAGGGGATCAGTGGGAATAAGAGGAAAAAATTTTTTTCAAAAAGACCTTATAGTTTTTGAGAAAATCGATTTTTAAGTTTCAAGGGCAAAAATGTCTTTTAAATGCAGAAAATGTCAGTTTTTTTTGCACAGGTAACAATAGTGTTTTATTTTCATAGATTCCCCCAAGTGGGAAGAGTTTTACTTACTTCGTTCTGAGTGTGGGAAATATTAAAAAAAAAACGACGTGGGGTCCCCCCTCCCAGACCTCTTTAACCCCTTGTCCCCCATGCAGACTGGGATAGCCAGAATGCGGAGCACCGGCCGCGTGGGGCTCCGCACCCTGACTATACCAGCCCGCATGGTCCATGGATTGGGGGGTCTCGGAAGGGGAGGGGCAGCCAAGCTTTCCCCTCCCCCTCCGAGCCCTTGTCCAATCCAAGGACAAGGGGCTCTTCTCCACCTCCGATGGGCGGTGGAGGTGGAGGCCGCGATTTCCTGGGGGGGAGGTTCATGGTGGCATCTGGGAGTCCCCTTTAAAAAGGGGTCCCCCAGATGCCCACCCCCCCTCCCAGGAGAAATGAGTATAGAGGTACTTGTACCCCTTACCCATTTCCTTTAAGAGTTAAAAGTAAATAAACACACAGACACTTTGAAAAAGTATTTTAATTGAACAAAAAACATAACCACGAAAAAAGTCCTTTAATATTCTTAATTAACCATTAATACTTACCTGTCCCTTTAAAAGCCAGTTCCCACGCAATATCCTCGGAAATATACTAATCAGTTACAATGTAACAAAGCTATTACAATGTAACAACTTTGTTACTTTGTAACACCACTGCACCCGACGTCACTCGCCGCCACCGCCGCGTCTGCGCTGACCCGACAGAGCTCTGAGCTATATAGCTCAGAGCTCCCTAAGCATCTTTGTATTTGGGCTCCAAGGAGCCCCATTGGTCCTTAGCAGACCAATGGGGTTCCTTTAAATCAGAAGGAACCCCATTGGTCTGCTAAGGACCAATGGGGCTCCTTGGAGCCCAAATACAAAGATGCTAAGAGAGCTCTGAGCTATATAGCTCAGAGCTCTGTCGGGTCAGTGCGGGACGCTAAGTCCCCGCCACCTCCCGCTGTCAGCCCCGCCCACATCTGTCACCCACATGTCACCCACATGTGGGTGACATGTGGGTGACATGTGGAAGAGGCGGGGAGGACAGCGGGAGGCGGCGGGGACTTAGGAGCCCCATTGGTCCTTAGCAGACCAATGGGGTTCCTTTAAATCAGAAGGAACCCCATTGGTCTGCTAAGGACCAATGGGGCTCCTTGGAGCCCAAATACAAAGATGCTAAGAGAGCTCTGAGCTATATAGCTCAGAGCTCTGTCGGGTCAGTGCGGGACGCTAAGTCCCCGCCGCCTCCCGCTGTCAGCCCCGCCCACATCTGTCACCCACATGTCACCCACATGTGGGTGACATGTGGGTGACATGTGGAAGAGGCGGGGAGGACAGCGGGAGGCGGCGGGGACTTAGCGTCCCGCACGGACCCGACAGAGCTCTGAGCTATATAGCTCAGAGCTCTCTTAGCATCTTTGTATTTGGGCTCCAAGGAGCCCCATTGGTCCTTAGCAGACCAATGGGGTTCCTTCTGATTTAAAGGAACCCCATTGGTCTGCTAAGGACCAATGGGGCTCCTTGGAGCCCAAATACAAAGATGCTTAGGGAGCTCTGAGCTATATAGCTCAGAGCTCTGTCGGGTCAGCGCAGACGCGGCGGTGGCGGCGAGTGACGTCGGGTGCGGTGGTGTTACAAAGTAACAAAGTTGTTACATTGTAATAGCTTTGTTACATTGTAACTGATTAGTATATTTCCGAGGATATTGCGTGGGAACTGGCTTTTAAAGGGACAGGTAAGTATTAATGGTTAATTAAGAATATTAAAGGACTTTTTTCGTGGTTATGTTTTTTGTTCAATTAAAATACTTTTTCAAAGTGTCTGTGTGTTTATTTACTTTTAACTCTTAAAGGAAATGGGTAAAGGGTACAAGTACCTCTATACTCATTTCTCCTGGGGGGGGGGGTGGGCATCTGGGGGACCCCTTTTTAAAGGGGACTCCCAGATGCCACCATGAACCTCCCCCCCAGGAAATCGCGGCCTCCACCTCCACCGCCCATCGGAGGTGGAGAAGAGCCCCTTGTCCTTGGATTGGACAAGGGCTCGGAGGGGGAGGGGAAAGCTTGGCTGCCCCTCCCCTTCCGAGACCCCCCAATCCATGGACCATGCGGGCTGGTATAGTCAGGGTGCGGAGCCCCACGCGGCCGGTGCTCCGCATTCTGGCTATCCCAGTCTGCATGGGGGACAAGGGGTTAAAGAGGTCTGGGAGGGGGGACCCCACGTCGTTTTTTTTTTAATATTTCCCACACTCAGAACGAAGTAAGTAAAACTCTTCCCACTTGGGGGAATCTATGAAAATAAAACACTATTGTTACCTGTGCAAAAAAAACTGACATTTTCCGCATTTAAAAGACATTTTTGCCCTTGAAACTTAAAAATCGATTTTCTCAAAAACTATAAGGTCTTTTTGAAAAAAAATTTTTTTCCTCTTATTCCCACTGATCCCCTTAATATACCCTGGGAATTTGGTGTTCCTAAATTTTAAGCAGGCTTTGCTATTAACCGTTAAAGTCGGCGGGTTTTTAAATGTATCTATTTTTCCTTTGAAACTTTAACATCGATTTTCTCAAAAACTATAAGGTCTTTTTGAAAAAAAATTTTTCCCTCTTATTCCTTCTGATCTCCTTAATATATTCTCCAAATTTGAGGCTCTTAGCACTTAAGGGGGCTTTGCTATTAACCCTTAGGCCTGGAACCCACTGCAAACCGCAAACGCTAAACGCAACCGCTAGCAATTTGTAACAGCGGTTTGCAAGCGGATTCATGCGCGTTTGCGGTCGCGTTTTGCAACATTGTATTTTTTTGCCCAGCGGGTGCGTAGCGTTTTGCGGTTTGCGGTTTTATCCTGATTGGTCGTGTGAATAATTTTTCATTTTGTTACATTGCGCTGCACCGCAAAACGCTAGCAGAACCGCTCAGTTTAGGTTTTGCTGAGCGTTTCCACTAGCGTTTCAATACTTTACATTGAAGCGCTAACGCTCCCAAAATGCTGCAGGTCCTGCGTTTGCGTTTCTGAGAAACGCAAACGCTCCTGTGGAAGTTGCCCCATCCATTAACATTAGCACAGCGTTTTGGCAAACTGCTAGCGTATCGCAGTGCTGCCAAAACGCTGCTAAAAGCGCTCCTGTGGGTTCCAGCCCTTAAAGTCGGCGGCTACCTAACATTGATCCATGCGTCAACTTTTCCGCTTGGCAGCATGACCTTACGCATTAATTGCTAGTAGGAATTTACGCGTAAGCCTATAACGTAACAACTTGAATTACGGTATTCTTACGCGTAATTGCGTAAGGGCAATGCGTAATTACAGACATGTACCGAAATTGAATGTCTATGCCGTAAGCGTAATTTCGTAATGCGTAATAGCGTAAAATTACGCGTAATGATCCGTAAGCGTAGCTTTTTCCATTACGATCAGCACTGGTCATGACCATGGTCCTGACAATTTGCTGTCTGTGAATCTCATTGCATTGTGGGAAATAACAGCTTTTTCCAACTGCCAAGCAACCAGTATCTCCCTCTGCGCATAAAACTGTCAGCAACTAACATTCCGTACGGATCACCTGGCAGAACTAATGATGTCACCACCAGTGATACATTTCAGAATGTAAATCAGGGAATGTTTTTACAACTGGCAAACACTGGCTAAATAATCTATAAATGAATATTGTAAACAATCAGCAATTTTATTCATTGTTATTTTCACTACAGTTCCTCTTTAAAGTGGACCTGAACTCTTGCACAGGGCAGAAGGAAAACATAACAGAAAGGCACCCTGTATGTATTTAGAGAGTTTAGCCTGTCTAATTCCCCCTCATCTGTGTCTAATCCCAAGTTGTAATTTGATGTCTCCCCTGTGTCACCTGACAGCCACGGCAGATAAGCTCATTTGAAAGCACAGGATGTTAACGATATCTCTGCTTCCATGAAAGCAGGAAGTAGACACACGGCAGATTTTATGCAGGATTTGTATCAGCTGTAAATAACAAAGAAATGTTTTATTATAGAGTTATTATGATGTTGTGTATCTTTTATAGCAGAGAGGAAGTTCTGAGTTCAGATCTGCTTCAAATATAAGACGGGAGCAGTTTTTTTATTCCAATAGGAATTCACGTGTTATGTGGGGTAATTTATTGCCGTCCGGCGAGGGCCGCGCGGTGATTTATAACGCGCAGTGACGTATAGCGGGAATTATGTGAAGTAATGGAATTGGAAATCACACTGCAGAATAGCGTCTCCTCGCTCAGGTTATTCATCTGTAGGAAGACGGAGGAAGCCGCAGGCCAGAGAGACTGTTCCCTTCTTGTATTAGGAACAGAAGAGAATAAACGATGGAAATTATGAATTAATAAAATTCTGATTAAAGATCTCCAGTAGAAGAAACTACAGTACATTCATAAAGGGGCCAAACATGGGACTCGCTCTGCACTGCTGGCTTCTTATTATCTACGTACATTCATCAGCTTCTTCATCAGCTAGGGGCAAATACAAGGACAGTAGACTATGACTATGGAAGGGATTAGATTGTGAGCCCCTCTGAGGACAGTCAGTGACATGACTATGTACTCTGTAATGTGCTGCAGAAGATGTCAGTGCGATATAAATACATAATAATAATATGGTAGGACAATAGACTATGACTATGGAAGGGATTAGATTGTGAGCCCCTCTGAGGACAGTCAGTGACATGACTATGTACTCTGTAATGTGCTGCAGAAGATGTCAGAGCTATATAAATCAATAATATGGTAGGACAATAGACTATGACTATGGCAGGATTAGACTGTGAGCTCCTCTGAGGACAGTCAGTGACATGACTATGTACTCTGTAATGTGCTGCAGGAGATGTCAGTGCTATATAAATACATAATAATATTATGGTGGGACATTAGACTATGACTATGGTAGGATTAGATTGTGAGCTCCTCTGAGGACAGTCAGTGACATGACTATGTACTCTGTAATGTGCTGCAGAAGATGTCAGTGCTATATAAATACATAATAATAATATGGTGGGACATTAGACTATGACTATGGTAGGATTAGATTGTGAGCCCCTCTCAGGACAGTCAGTGACATGACTATGTACTCTGTAATATGCTGCAGGAGATGTCAGTGCTATATAAATACATAATAATAATATGGTTGGACATTAGACTATAACTATGGTAGGATTAGATTGTGAGCCCCTCTGAGGACAGTCAGTGACATGACTATGTACTCTGTAATATGCTGCAGGAGATGTCAGTGCTATATAAATACATAATAATAATATGGTGGGACATTAGACTATGACTATGGTAGGATTAGATTGTGAGCTCCTCTGAGGACAGTCAGTGACATGACTATGTACTCTGTAATGTGCTGCAAAAGATGTCAGTGCTATATAAATACACAATAATAATATGGTAGTACATTAGACAATGACTATGGTAGGATTAGATTGTGAGCTCCTCTGGGGACAGTCAGTGACATGACTATGTACTCGGTATAATGCTGCAGAAGATGTCAGTGCAATATAAATACATAATAATAATATAATAGGACATTAGACTATGACTATGGAAGGGATTAGATCGTGAGCTCCTCTGGGAACAGTCAGTGACATGACTATGTACTCTGTATGATGCTGCAGAAGATGTCAGTGCAATATAAATACATAATAATAATATGGTAGGACTATGACTACGGTAGGGATTAGATTGTGAGCCCCTCTGAGGACAGTCAGTGACACGACTATGTACTCTGTAAAGTGCTGCAGAAGATGTCAGTGCTATATCAATACATAATAATAATAATAATAATAATAATAATAATAATAATAATAATAATAATAATAATAATAATGTGGGACATTATACTATGACTACGGTAGGATTAGATTGTGAGCTTCTCTGAGGACAGTCAGTGACATGACTATGTACTCTGCAAAGTGCTGCAGAAGATGTCAGTGCTATATAAATACCTAATAATAATATGGTAGGAACGTTAGACTAGGACTATAGTAGGATTAGACTGTGAGCTCCTCTGAGGACAGTCAGTGACATGACTGTGTACTCTGTAAAGTGCTGCAGAAGATGCTACTGTATATAAACATATAATAATATTAATAATAATAATACATAACATAAAAAGCATTGCATAAACCACTAACCATGACTTTGTTCCCCTGGGGGTTGAAGTTCACAGTTTCACATCCAGCGTAGCAGGGAGAGATGTACTCCACGCCATCTGAGCCACAGATCGGGTTGAAGGCTGTGCTGGAGCAACCACACTTGCTGCTGCATTGACTCACATTGTGCCACAGTCCAACACTAGTAAAAAAAATTTATAAAACGGAATCCTCCAATGAGCCAATCAAGTGTATTCAACCAAAATAAACTAGTATGTGTTAGACCCAGGGCATAGGAATATTGTCCAAAGTTATTTGTTTATCTCCTACCCTTTTAAATAATCACAAACACTGGTTCACATGACAGCCAGGGGCCCCCAAACCACCATGCGATACCCAGAGGGAAGTGCGAGCGAGCCCTGGACCTCTCACAACCAGGGATCTCACCCTCACTGCCTCTGAACTGAATGCTAACTGCAACACACACAATTTGCTCACTCCCAGCTAAAGCACTTTATTTGGTCAGCAGGCGCCAAACGGGCTAGCCCACCCGCTGCTCTTGCACGCGCCCGCACGTCGCTCGTGCACGCACCCGCATGCCCGCTGCTCCCTCCGCTCTACACAGTCTCTGCGTTCCTGCCTGCACTCCTCCAGGAGGCCGCCCGCTGCTCGTGGACGCACCCGCATGCCCGCTGCTCCTGCACGCGCGAGCCATCCTCCCTCTGCTCTACACACTCTCTGCGTCCCTGCCTACACGGACGCACACACACAGGAAGTCAGGGACGCAGAGACACTTGCATATTATTATAGAGGATTACATATAGTATTGGCTGACTGGCACCTGCTGACCAAATAAAGGTAGGAAAGTGCTTTAGCTGGGAGCGAGCAAATTGTGTGCGTTCCTTTTAAATAATCCACAAATACTATTTGGGGTTTTTACCCCCTCACCCGCACCCAAGGGAGTGGTCACATGACATATTCCAACCCATTCCAACCCTCTCCTCCAGGAGTCCACTCCCTCCCCCCGCCTGCCTTGGATGCTGCTGAGTAAATCCACTCGTCCCCGGAAGGGGTGAGGTTACCTCATGTGGGGGTCGGCATACGGACTGGCGAACTGCTGAGTGGAGCATCCCAGGAAGAGCAGCGGCACAGCAACGAGGACGCAGCACAGCAAGCCAAAGACGCACACCGCCCCGCACTGCCTCAGCGACAGCCGGTACCTCTTCATGATGACTCCGCCCAGAACTATGCCGAGCATGGCCCCCGGGACGTTCACCGAACCTGTGGAGAAACATCAGAACAGTGAATAAAACATGCCGCAGGAATGCTGCACTGAAATCAGGCCTAGATTTACATCACAGGAGCTTATAGGCACAGATGTCCTGGCACCCTAGACTCCACCCTCCATGAACCCTACAAATACCTACCGAACCGTATGGCAAGTGTGCTGACTGTCCCACCTGTCACTTCTCCCTTACTTCCCTTGCCTGTCTCCACATCTTTAGAGAACCAATTCTATTGGCCTTCTCTAGCTAGCACCGTCACAAACCTCCTCTAGGGGCAGGAGTAACAGCAATTCTACTGACAAACTGTCCATACAAGTACAGTTACCTTTCCACTGACCAGGCTCAGGTACGAATACTCCTGTTACTGAAACAGTGCTCAGTTTAGTACAGACATGCTGCTTGGCTACAGGAGGTAGGCAGTGAGCACCCTGTTCTGTTCTATGGAGAGAAAAGAGGGAGGGGGTATTAAGCAGAAGCTGAGGGGCAGAGCAGCTGCCCTTACAATAGTGTATTTTCAATCTTACTCAATTAGACACCTCTCTGAACAATGTCATGGGACAATTCTACCTATACTAGAGTTTCACCTGAAATGATCATGAACGGTTGTTCTAAGTCTAAGACATCTGACATCTGGGCATATCTCATGAACAGGAGCAGTTGCATTTATAGTGACCCTCTTTGGGCTCATATGCAATAGAAAAATGATGACAAACAGTAGTGGTGGGCAGAAATTACGCCTATGCGTAATTACGCATAGTAATTCGCAACTACGCATCATAATTGTAATGTGAAATTCCACATGGAAACGTAATCACTAACTGTAATTAGGTGTAATAGCGTAATTTACATGTAATTTTGTACACAAACATTTTTACGCATACAAATAGTTTTTTTTAATTGAAAATTTAGCACCGCATGTGCAGTATACTGGCCGATGAGCACAATTATTTTTTGTCACACAGGAACGCATTTTTCGCATGAAATATTTAACGAATAGCCGCACGTGTACAATATACTGACTGATGAACGCACATTTTTTTCAGCACACTAACGCATTTTTCACATTAAATATTTAACTAATAGCCACGCATGAGCAGAACACTGGCGAATAGATGCGACTATTGCTATGCATTGAATGCGAATTAAGTGTAATCAAAGGCGTAATTCTGATTCACAAAATTTTGCGTAAACGTAGTTGACCCATTAAAAGCACCACTAACTAACAGTTCATTTTTAATCTAATGCTGCTGAGTGGGAGTGAGCAGGCAGCTCAGGGTTGCTCTGCAGGAAATAAAAACAACTTTCTTTTTCTTTTTACAAAACTACTTTAAAAAGTAGTTCAATTTAAATAGAACTCTATGGCCTCACTAAGCAGTTTAGACTAGCCTAATGATGGTTTTCAGTCTGATGGTTTGGTGTAAATCAGTTGCATCAAGAAGGAATTCATTAATAATTTCCGGATGTTTTTAGACCTGGTCTAAAACATTCGCTAATTAGGTCGGTAAAGCAGGGGAAATGATCAAAAGATGCAATTCACAAAGGAGTAGGTATGACTGACATCCTTCTCCTCTGATGAGCTCTCCTCTGGATACAAATAAACTCCTTCATAATTAATTCAAAAGGTTCCATCCTCACATCTAAAATACCTCACAGAATTACTTTACCGACAGAAATCAGCTGGTCTAATCTCTGTCAGAAAAAGTGGGCGTGGTTATTCCTTGTTTGCCTTGTGAATAATTTCCCCCGTTTTACCGACCAAATGTTTTAGAACAGGTCTAAAACATTACACCAAACCATCAGTAGACTAAAAACCATGAGTAGACTAGTCTAAACTGCTTAGTGAATTGAGGCTTATGTATTGGAAACATACAAGAACAACCTGTGCCTGGACTATGGCCTCAAACAGGACATTCCACAAGAGTTTTCAGAACCACCATTAAAAGTTTCTAGGAGCGTTTGGCATTCAGTTGGTGGCGCTGCTACACACAGTTAAGAATGCACTTCGGAAAAATAATGTGTGGAAATAAAATCGAAGCTGCGAGACGACCTGTCTGTTCCCAGCAGAACAGCTTTCTGTGCCTCACAAGCCTTCAGGATCAAGTGAGGTGACTTATTTCATGAACTGAAGACTCGGGCCACAGAGAGGAAACAGAAGAACAAAAGTATTAAAATGAAAGAGAAGGAAAGAGAAATACAGCAGAGGAGAGAAAAGAGAGGATATAGAAAAGAAAGTGAAATGAGGAAACCTCATGTTTCCACGAAATTAAGACATCCCAGTGTTCTCTGAATTTTTTTCCAGCCGGGTGGCATGGAAAAGTAGCTGGGTGGGGCAAGACGGTGGAATGCGCAACTCTGCTTACCACATATGAGGAAGTGAGTCGATGTTAGCCGGGTGGTCACTAAAATTAGCCGGGTGGAGCACCCAGCTAAAAGTGTCTGGGGAGAACACTGAACCCCTGAAAATAAGCACTAGCAGGAATTTTGAGCATGCTTGGAATATAAGCCCTACCTCGTAAGTAAGCTCTAGCAGCAGTAAGGGGAAAAAGTATGTGACTTGTGTTATTACTGGAGCCGATGGTCTTGCAGGTGGGACCATGACTCCATTATTGGACCAATCCCTGCACTCGCTCTTACCCAGCAAGTGCAGTGATCAGCCTAATAACAAAGCCATGGTCCCGCCTGCAAGACCATCGGTTTCAGTAATAACACAAGTTGCCATTTTCTTCCCCATAGGCTGAAGCTCAGGGACACAACCGCACAGAGCTGGGGGGGGAAAAAAGAGGATGCAGGGGGACATCGGAGGACACAGCAGACAGAGCGGCATGGAGCTGGTGGTTAGAGGAGGATGCAAGGGCGTACATCAAAAAAGGGCGTCGGGAAAAAAGGGCGCGTGGTGTAAACGATAAACAGTATTATCGTTTATAGAAATATTGTGTAGAATTTCGTTTAGAAATAGTGTTTTAAGAATTTATAAATCACTAAATAATGTGTATGAGATCGGCAATTCTTAAAACGTTAATCTTCCCTGTTTGTAAACTGAAACTTATATTTACGTTTGTTAAAAACCCTCCCTGTACCTATCCCTAACCCCTAGACCCCCTGTTGGTGCCTAAGCCTAAGACCCCCTGTTGGTGCCTAAACCTAAGACCCCCCTATTGGTGCCTAAACCTAAGACCCCCCTATTGGTGCCTAAACCTAAGACCCCCCAGTTGGTGCCTAAACCTAAGACCCCCTATTGGTGCCTAAACCTAAGACCCCCCTGGTGGTGCCTAAACCTAAGACCCCCCTGGTGGTGCCTAAACCTAAGACCCCCCTGTTGGTGCCTAAACCTAAGACCCCCTATTGGTGCCTAAACCTAAGACCCCCCTGGTGGTGCCTAAACCTAAGACCCCCCTGTTGGTGCCTAAACCTAAGACCCCCCTGTTGGTGCCTAAACCTAAGACCCCCTATGGATAATAATGTTTTACAGACATTAATAAATAAAAAATGTAAATAAAAAAATGTAAATAATTTTTTTGGGTGGATAATAATGTTTTAGAAATGTTTTAGAAATAGTGATTTATTATCTTTATAAACGTTATTTGTCACAGGCTCATTTTGTAAAGTTAAATCATCACAAACATAGTTATAAATCCTTAAAAATCTCCGGGCGCCGTTTGTTAAAACGTTAATAATCTCCAGCGCCTTTTTTCCCTGTTCGGTGCCCATTAAACGATATTTATAATGGGAGTGAATGGGGCGCCCTTTTTGTCGGGGGACACAAAGAGGACACGGGGACAGCAGAAGACCCGGAAAAACAAGGCTACAGGGGATAGAGGACGTCATAGGGAGACCAAGCGGACATTAAAGTTACAAGGGGGACACAGGGGCACACGAGAGGTGGATACAGCAGAGGAAGAGGCGGCACAGTGGGGAAGGCGGGAGGACACACAGCACAGGAACTTGTGTGTTCAGAGAAATATAAGACATCCCCTGAAAATAAGCCCTAGCGCATATTTTAGAGCAAAAATTAATATAATACAGTGTCTTATTTTCGGTGAATCACGGGTAAGAGAGACAAGATGCAATGGAGAGATAATATGAAAAGGACAAGAGAAAGAAGAGGTGACAGAGAGAAAGAAGAAAAATAAGGAAGAGGACAGAGAAGAGAAGCAACATTAATAAAGGAGAGAAGAGATGAAATACAGAGAAGAGAAAAGGGAAGATGAGAGAGAAGCGATGAAATAAGCAGAGAAATAAAGAAGAGTAGAGAGATGGGATTAATTAGAGGAAAGAAGAGGACAAAGAGATGAAATAAACAAGAGAGGGGAGGGAAGTGGAAGAGAGAGAAGAGATTGAATAGAAGAAAGACAAAAGAGAGGAGGGAGGAGAAATGAAACAAAGGGAAGTCAGGAAACAGACATGAATGAAAGCAGAAATAAGATATACAGTAGAGAAGAGAAATAAATACCCGGGAAATTAGAACAAGATAATGCAGATAGACGTATTTACAAATAGCTTATTTTAATGATTTACCGACTTCTTGGCTATAAGTTACTATTTTACTCTAAAATTACTTCTGCATCATGTAATGTGTAACACAGGCTAGAAATAACGAATGGTTCGAGAGTTTGAGGTTCTCCCCCGAGGGGTCCAAAATATTCCCTCCATATTCCTGGTACTCACCAAGCATTAGGTTGGCCATGGAGGCGGTGAGGGTGAACTGTCTCTCCAGAAACTTGGCCATGAACGTGGCCAGTCCGCAGACCATGGCAGAGAGATTTGCCTGAGCCAAAACCACCAAAATAAATATCGGGTTCTTCAATGTCCTCAATAAAACTTTTGGAAAAACTGAAAAAAAAATAATAATTTACAATTAGCTTAAAATTACAATTATCTTAAAGGGTAACTGTGAGATTTAAACATACCCCTATGGGTTACTTACCTTGGGGAAGTCTCTGGATCCTAAAGAGGCTTCTCCAGGCCTCCTCCAAAGTCTCATTCCAGCAATAGGACCCCTGAAAGTCCGCTTGTTGGCGCATATCACTGCCTTGCGCATGCACGCTAGCTCTGTCCTGCTCAGCTTACTTTGGCAGTAGCCGGGTCAGATCGAATCTGTGCTACTGCGAAGGCCGAGCCAGCTGGCTATTGCCGAAGAAAGCCGATCGGAACAGAGCTGGCGTGCATGCGCAAGGAGGTCGCTCTTTGGGGGTTCTAGTGCAGGAGGACAGGGGAAGCCTCTTTAAGATGTGAACGCACGACCCATTTCTGCATATCAATGGAAAAGTCCCCTTGCCCCCTCCTCCCTCCCCATCTCAGGTACACTTTAGAGAGGAACCGGAGTACACACAGTTTTGAATATATTGCACCCACGGCATTATAAATAGACAATACAACAATGCTACCTAGATAAACCTCACCCAATGTTGAATATTTCTAATAAGTGGCTTGCTGTATTAAATACAGCCTACCATCTTAAAGTTATAAAAACGTATTAGTTCGTTTTCTTAGCTATCTATGCAAAAGAGCTTCTCTGAGCTAGTCGACCCACTGGGTCTACTACAGACCTGTTTTCTGAAGTACTTAAAGGGAATCTGCGGGGAGAGGGATATGGAGGCTGCCATATTTATTTCCTTTTAAACAATACCAGTTGCCAAGCAGTCCCCCTGATCCTTTGTCTCTAATGGCCCATACTCACGGGCACATTTTTGGCATGTCGCTAGCACACGGGAGCATGTGCGCGACATGCCGGCGATAGCTCGTCGCCAGGTCCCTCCGCATACACACGGCGGAGGGACCTGGCAACTGATGCGGCAGAAGCTGTCGCTGTTGTCCCTCCCCCCGCCGGAAGCACCGTCTATTTGCAATTATGTTGCTGTCGCTAGTCCGCGTACTCACGCGGACTAGCGACAGTTGCGGCGGAGTTGCGGTGGCGACTGTCGCCAGGCGATTGACCGCGATAATCGCCTGGCGACATCAGCGACGGGCGACAGTTCGGGGTGCGCGCCCGTGCAACGCCGCATACTCACGGGCGACCTGTCGCCGCAACACGCGTGCGCCGCAAATTGCGGCGACAATTGTAGCCCGTGAGTATGGGCCATAATACTTTTAGCCACAGACTCTGAACTATGCATGCAGCAGATCAGGAACTCTGATTCAGGTTTTACTGGATTAGCCATATGCTTGTTCCAGGGTTTTGCATCAGACACTACTTATGCCAGAAGATCAACAGGGCTGCTAAGCAACTGGCATTGTTTACAAGGAATTAAATATGGCAGCTTCCATATCCCTCTCACTACAGGTTCCCTTTAAACAGCCAAGAAACAATGAGGCCCAGTGCACACCAAAACCGCTAGCAGATCCTCAAAACGCTAGAGGTTTTTGGAGCAGATTTCAGAGCGAATCTAGGCATTTTTAGGCCCCATTTACACTTACAAAACGCAATACGCTAGTGCTTTTGCTAGCGTTTTGCTCTGGCGTTTTTTGGCGATTAACGCCATTCACACTTGGGGCGATTTCCCGGCGAATGCGATTAGCGCTTCTATAGCACTAAACGCTATCGCCGGGAAATCGCCTGAAAATGGTGCAGGATACAAATCGCCGCAAAACGCTCTAGTGTGAATGGGGCCTTAGAGACGTTTTCTAAACATGCCTAGTGTTTTTGGAGCATTTTTGTGTAGCAGATTTCATATATTGTTACAGTAAAAGCTGTTACTGAACAGCTTCTGTAACAAAAACGCCTGGAAAACTGTTCTGATCGAACGTTTTTCAGAGCGGTTTGAGCTTTTCCTATACTTTACATTGAGGCAAAAACACTTCTGCAAACGTGCAGCAGGAGGCACGTTTCCGGTTTGCTAAAAAACGCAAACCGCCGGTGTGCACCATCCCATTGAAATACATTGGCCAAGCGTTTTCACAGGCGGAAGCGGTTTACGGATCGCTTCAAAAAGGCCTCAGAGACAGCTTGAGATAAGGTTTTACTGCAGGGAAGTTCAAAGGGTCATATTTCTGCTTTGTTTTATAGCTTAAATGACAGTGTGTGGTTTTAAAACTGTGACAATATGATGAAATGTTATTTAAAAAAAATCTATATACTGAAAATAAAACTATGAGATATTATTCCTTATCCATACTACACACAATTCATTATATCATACTTTTTTTTGTTTCAGGTTTGCTTTAAAAATGGTTGGAGCCTTGGTGTGCCCAGCTTCCCACCAGCACCGGATCCCATGCTGGCCAGCGCTGACTCTCTCATGTGTCTGACGCTGTAGGGACTGACACCGCTCGGCTGACGGCTTGCATACCTGCTGGATCACCTGTGCACCTCGTCGGGTGCATTGAAGTCTAATCCGGACCCTGCCATGGACATCATTCAGTTCCTTGCTTGCACGATTGAACTCTTTTGCCTGAAGCCTGATCTGCACTAGGCCTTGGATCCTAACACGCTGGCTATCCAACCAATCATATTATCATCTGTAGTGGTATAGTATACGGGTCCCTTCATGCCTGTCTTGATACTCTGAATACAGTGCTTTACATGTACTGCTGCATGAATCCTGCACATCCTTTGCTCTGGCTCTGGCCTTAATGCTTGCTCCTCCTTTGCATATGCATATATCCAAGTTTTTTACTCAGTGTGCTGCTTATAATCTTTTGCCTTTTTTCTGATACTGAACTGATTGCTTCACAGAGGCTGCACACTTGGAATATACTTTCTGGCCATTGTGAACCGGGCCAGGTTATATTGTTAGATCAGGGCCCTGGATCACACTAGGTGATCAGTACTAGGTTGCATGTTGTGTGCATGAGTTGGTTGCAGTGGGTGGACGGCCGTTCCATATGGGGTCTTGTTTTTAAATATATTGGTTTATGGATTGAATAAATGTTCATACTTTTAAAAATTAATAGCACCAAACTTGCTTTATTGTTGCACACACCTCGCTCTACCTTTTCTCCTTACATTACGTGGTTGCTTTAAAAATGCAAATATTTCTATGTTTGCGATTCTGGGAGCCTCCTGAAGAGGAGCTCCCAGGAGCCCTTGAGATCTTGGACGCAAGTTGGTGAGATGTTGGGGGGGAGGGGGGGGGGCAGGGGAGGGTTGTGAGAGGCTTCATTACCTAATAAGCCACACAGGATATTAACCTCTTGAGGACCACAGGCTTACACCCTCTAGTGACCAGGCAATTTTTTACAATTCAGCACTCTGCAGGTTTAACAGTTTATTACTCGACCATACAACGTAGCAGTCAAATGAATGTTACCTCCTTTTCTGCCCACCAACTGAGCTTTCTGTTGGTGGGATCTGATTGCTGCTGTGATGTTTGTTTGTTTATACATTTTATTGTTGTTTATTTTTTAATAAAAATGTCTATGTTTTAAATGTTTTCCCTTCCCCCTGATATCCAGCACTAGTATAACCCCGGACTTGATTATGTTCCTCTCCTGGGGACAGCTTAGTGACAGAGCTGTCTCCTGTTGTACAGTGCTGCGCTAGATCGCAGCGCTGTAGAAAAGAAAATTACCAGTTTTTGTCCCCCTAACAGCCTGCCAGCTCCGATTGCGGCTGGCAGGCTGTTCACAGCCGTCTTCCCGTTCCTCTTGCAGGGCATGTGTGCGAGCGCTCGTTCCCTGCTAATCCCACGCATCGTGAGATCACGTGCCCGTGCCTGGCGGAGGAACAAGGAAGCCATCCTGCGTTAGGCGGTCGCAGAGTGGTTAAAAAGGAAAAAAAAAACATTTTAAGGGTGTAGAATGGTCTATAAAATATATGTAAGGAGGTCATTATTAAGGTGGTCACTTTAGCATATGAAGCACATTTCGACACAGGTTTGAATGAAATGTTATGAACATCAGAAATCTCAGGTCCAGAAGGGGTTAATATGGTTCACCTCGTGGCAATGTCATTGCTGCTCTGGGAACGGCGACCCGCCCGGCACATGCTTACTCGGTGTCCCTGGTCTCTCGACAGATCATTACGTCAAAGTGAGAAATCGCTGAAACAAATCTTTTGACTTTGAGATGTATTTTCCCCAGTTTGGCCGCGTAAAGAACGGGCGGGGGGAACGAGAATCCCTCTACGCGCCACACAGCCGACCAGCTCCCCACCGCGCGGAAAAGCATTAATTGAACAATTCTCCGATCTGCTAAAAGTATCTTTACACCTCGCGCCCCGAGGGGCTGCGGCACCATCTGCGGTAATAAAAAGCCGAGAAGGGCCGCGCGGAGGGCACTGGGCACTCTTGAACTGTTAGGATGAAAGTGTGCTGCTTCCCCCGGGAACGAGACCGCCGTCACACCGCTTCTCACACGTCACCATCAAAAAATAGCGCGCTGGCAGAGGAGAAGAAACGGCACAAGGACAGGGAGGTTCTGCTCACTCCAGGGGAAACTTCCTGCTGGGGGACGCCACTTTCATCAATCGAGCTGGAACAGAGAGGAGGGTAACACCGTTTCTAAAGAAATAGTAAGGTGGACCAGTGGTGGGCGATCATTAATTGAAAATTCTGCAATAAAAGTCCCAGTTCAGGCATTTATTACAACTTCAAGGACACCTGACGTGAGAGGGATAAGAGGCTGCCATATTTATTTCCTTTTAAACAATACCAGTTGCTTGGCTGTCTTGCTGATCTCTTCGGCTGCAGTAGTGTCTGAATCACACCCCTGAAAGAAGCGTGTTGCTAATCTAGTCAGATTTTTGTGAGAAACATCTGATATGCATACTTCTCCAGGGTCTTTGGCTAAGGGCATTAGAGGCAGAGGATCAGTAGGACTATGGCAGGATTAGATTGTGAGCTCCTCTGAGGACAGTCAGGGAGTGGGACATGGCTATGTGCTCTGTAAAGTGCTGCAGAGGATGTCAGTGCTATATAAATATATAATAATAATAATAATACATGTCAGCTTCTATGATCTATCTCCTTCCCACTCTCTCATGGCCGCTGGAAATACCTCTCAATGTCAGGAGATTTATTTCGGTGATTTCTCACGTTGATGTACAGATCTTAGGAGGGGCTGTGAAGGCTGAGCTAAGCGTGTGCCTTGCTGGTCACTGTTCCCTGAGCAGCAATGACATTGCCAGGAGGTGAATAATATTACCTCCTCCAGGATCTGGGATTAGTGATGGATTTAACCATTCATGCCCAAGGTCAGCCTGTGTCTTATGCATAGATAGTTCCTTTGCATTAAAGGGATACTGTAGGGGGGTCGGGGGAAAATGAGCTGAACTTACCCGTGGCTTGTAATGGTCCCCCGCAGACATCCTGTGCCCGCGCAGCCGCTCACCGATGCTCCGGCCCCGCCTCCGGTTCACTTCTGGAATTTCTGACTTTAAAGTCAGAAACCACTGCGCCTGCGTTGCCTTGTCCTCGCTTCCCCTGATGTCATCAAGAGCGCACAGCGCAGGCCCAGTATGGTCTGTGTCTGCGCAGTACACTCCTGGTGACATCAGCGGGAGCGAGGACAGGCAACGCAGGCGCAGTGGTTTTCTGACTTTAAAGTCAGAAATTCCAGAAGTGAACCGGAGGCGGGGCCGGAGCATTGGGGAGTGGCTGCACCAACACAGGATGTCCGCGGGGGACCATTAGAAGCCCCGGGTAAGTTCAGTTCATTTTCCCCCGACCCCCCTACAGTATCCCTTTAAGTATAGAGACTATTTAGTCAGAACTACACTGTCCATAGATCATTTTCTATTAGAAAGTTATAATTACTTGCCGACTTCCAGCATTGAGTGGCTGCCTATCTCCTTGCTCCCGACTGTCCCTTTTTTTTGAGTGACAGTCCCTCTTTGGGAACCCAGTCCCTCTTTCTTCCTCATTTGTCCCTCTTTCAAGACTTATGTAGAGAAGATCTTTGTTAATATATGTATTTTTCTACTCAAAAAACTCTAAAATTCATGTATTTCTTACTTCCAAATGTTAATCTGAAATAAAACTAATGATGATAGAAAGGGACAGTGTGGTCTGAATGACAAATCTTGTGCTCATTAATTCTTTATGATATGCGTGGCTAGGGGTGTGGCTGGGCATGGTTAGAGGTGTGGCCTGATATGCGTGGCTAGGCATGGTTAGAGGTGTGGCAAGGACGGGTCTAAGGGCTTGTTCATACTATGGGCTTGATTCACTAAAACGTGATAACTCAAATACCACACCTTATCAAATATATCAAAGTTATCACACCTTATCAGAGTAGTATAGCGAGCGCTACGAACCCACAGGGGCTCAGGGCAGGATGAGTGCCATTTACAATTAGCAGGCATAAGTTTGTAGCGCTCGCTATGCTACTCTGATAAGGCGTGTTAACTTTGATAAGGTGGGATATTTGAGTTATCACGGTTTAGTGAATCAAGCCCTTTGAGCGCTTGACGATTTTTTTAAGTGCCGGCGATTTTGCAAATGGTCCTAAAAGGACTCGTGCAGTGATTTTCTAATAGTGTTCACATGTGATTTCTTTGAAATTGCAAATGTGCTACCTGTACCATTTTCTGAGGACTTTGGCTCAATGGAAGGTATAGGGAAATCGCAAAGCGCTTGAAAACGCGATTTGTATAGCGATTTCCCGAGCGCGTTCATGAATAAACTAGCAGACAGAAGCCCGTTTAAAGACGGGCTCTAGGGTCTGTTTCTCGCCGCCCGCCGCATGTTACTGCACGTGCACACCTGCTGCACACCTGGCCGGCCGCTCACACGCCGCCCGCCTGGCTCCCTGGCCCCATCCTCCTGTCTCTGTGTAGCTAGTCCGTGCTGCGCACATGCACAGTAGCAAAAAGCACGGACCAGCTACACAGGGACAGGAGACCCGCAGGGACACAGGGGTTTTTATTACAGAGCAGGCATGGGCAAACTTGGCCCTCCAGCTGTTAAGGAACTACAAGTCCCACAATGCATTTGCCTTTATGAGTCATGACTGTGGCTGTAAGACTCCTGCATTGCATTGTGGGACTAGTAGTTCCTCAAAAGCTGGAGGGCCAAGTTTGCCCATGCCTGCTATAGAGGATACATTGTATTTATTCATTTCTAGGTCAAAGAATTCACTTCCTGACTGACGTCAGGAAGTGAAAATCTTAATCGCTGAGCAAAAGTGCTTATAAAAGCGATTTTCGAAGCGAAAAGTAGTGGGAAAGGCGCATAAAAATTACAGTATAAATCGCTAAGTGCTTGCGATAGCGTTTGGCGATTTATAATGTGATGCCTTAAAGTGTCCTTCTTTCTTTATTCAAAAAATTGGGAGTTGTGATATCTTGCTTGGCTATCAGAAACGCTTTGACGGAACCCTGCGGGTTTTCTTATGAAGAAGGCACTTTTCAGATTGACAGATTTACAAAGGTACCGGTAATATTTGGGTTCAGTTAAACGATCGCCACGTTTATAATCTCCATTGTCCAGGATTCTTGACGGCTATTTACAGAGGAGCTGTAGTCAAAATAATGTAATGAATAAAATTGCTTATTTGTTTTTCAATATTCATTCATAAATGATTTAGTCAGTTTTCCCCCATTGTACACCCTCTCCCTGATTTACATTCTGACATGTATCACTACATCTTTAGTCCTGTCAGGTGTTCTCTGTGGAATGTTACTTTACTGAGAGTTGTGAAGCCCGTACAAAATGTACCTGGTCTCCCAGAATGCTCCAAGAGGAAAATTCCGCATATCTAAATAGCCTAGGCTAAGCATCAATGGAGGGCGGGGCTACATAACATTATACAGCAATATATAGCTATAGGAAGTGTTTCTGATGCCGGCCCGAAACCAGGAACATTACAGTAAAAGTTGACCTCAACTCAGAACCTCCTCTCTGCTGTAAAAGATAAGCAACAGCATAATAACATTTAACCACCTGGGGAACGCCTAACGCCAATGGGCGTGGTCAGGGCGGCAGCCCCAGGATCGCCTAGCGCCAATTGGTGTCAAGTCCTGGGGCAGGCATTTGCAGGATATTGTGCACACCGATGCGCGCGCATCTCCGCATGCGTGACGAAGCCCCGCTCCGCCATCAGCCTCCCCATGGCGATCGTCACTAGGAGACTGTTAGATGGCAAAACCTCCATCTATTTACACCATACAGCGCTGCGATCTAAGGCAGCACTGTACTGGGGACAGCCCTGTGACCCGGCTGTCCCCTCCAGAGGCACAAAAGCCTATCACAGCCGATCGCACTGATAGGCTGACGGAAGGAGGGAGGGGAGAAGAGAAAATAAAAAAAAAAATACACAAATTTAAAAGGAAATAAATGAAACAAATATTTACAATAAAATAAACAAACATGCTGGGGGTGATCTGACCCCACCAATGGAAAGCTCTGTTGGTGGGGAGAAAAGGGGAGAGGGTCACTTGTGTGCTGTGTTGTGTGTGCGGCCCTGCAGCGAGGCCTTAAAGCTGGAGGGAGGAAGGGGGGGGGGGGGGGGGGTAAAGCCTGAAGTGATTAAAGAAAAACATTTCTTTTTTACAGGTGATACAAATCCTGTAATAAATCTGCAGTGTGTCTACTTCCAGCTTTCACGGAAGCAGACATAAGGTTAACATCCTGTGCTTACAGAAAAGCTGCTCTGCTGTGGCAGCCAGCTGACACGGCTGTGAAACCAAATTACAGTTGTGATTAGTCACAGATGAGGGGAATTAGACAGGCTAAACTCTCTAAATACATACAGAGTGCATTTTTCTCAGTTTCCCTTCTGTCCTGTGCAAGAGTTTAGCTCCACTTTAAATCTCTCTCTGCACATGGAATGGGAGGGGCTGCTGTACATGGAGGATACACATGGAAGAGGGGGCTGCACATGGAATAGGAGGGGGCTGCTGTACATGGATGTTACACATGGAAGAAGAGTCTGCACATGGAATGGGAGGGGGCTGCTGTACATGGATGATACACATGGAAGAGGGGGCTGCACGTGGAATGGGAGGGACTGCTGTACATGGATGTTACACATGGCTGAGGGGACTGTACATGGAATGGGAGGGGCTGCTGTACATGGATGTTACACATGGCTGAGGGGACTGTACATGGAATGGGAGAGGGCTGCTGTACATGGATTATACACATGGGAGAGAGGGCTGCACGTGGAATGGGAGGGGCTGCTGTACATGGATGATACACATGGAAGAGGGGGCTGCACATGGAATGGGAGGGGCTGCATAGAAGGATAATACACATGGAAGAGGGGGCTGCACATGGAATGGGAGGGGATACAGTATATGGATGATACACATGGAAGAAGGGGCTGCACATGGAATGGGAGGGGCTGCTGTACATGGATGATACACATGGAAGAGGGGACTGTACATGGAATGGGAGAGGGCTGCTGTACATGGATTATACACATGGGAGAGAGGGCTGCACATGGAATGGGAGGGGCTGCTGTACATGGATGATACACATGGAAGAGGGGGTTGCACATGGAATGGGAGGGGCTGCTGTACATGGATGATACACAAGGGAGAGGGGGTTGCAGTTGGGAGGTATGATGATACACATGGAATGGGAGGGGCTGCTGTACATGGAATGGGAGGGGGCTGCTGTACATGGATGATACACATGGAAGAGGGGCTGCACATGGAATGGGAGGGGTTGCTGTACATGGATGTGACACATGGAAGAGGGGACTGCACATGGAATGGGAGGGGCTGCTGTACATGGATGTTACACATGGAAGAGGGGGCTGCACATGGAATGGGAGGGGATGCTGTACATGGATGTTACACATGGAAGAGGAGGCTGCACTTGGAATGGGAGGGGGCTGCTGTACATGGATGTTACACATGGAAGAGGGGGCTACACATGGAATAGGAGGGGATGTTACACATGGAAGAGGGGGCCGAGCATGGAATGGGAGGGGCTGCTGTACCTGGATGTTACACATGGAAGAGGGAGCTGCACATGGAATGGGAGGGGCTGCTGTACATGGATGCTACACATGGGAGAGAGGGTTGCACATGGAATGGGAGGGGCTGCTGTACATGGATGATACACATGGAAGAGGAGGCTGCACATGGAATGGGAGGGGGCTGTTGTACATGGATGATACACATGGAAGAGGGGGCTGCACATGGAATGGAAGGGGCACTGATGCACAAGAAAGGAGCCATAACATACGGTACTTGGATGGGCACAAAAAGTATAAATCCAGGCCTGAGAACGAGGCTCTTGCACGCTCCACACAGCTTATAAAGTAACAAATTACTTTATTGGCCAGTAACTCTGATTCTGAGAATCCCCGTACACACAGGACCGCCATGTGTCCCCACATGCAGAGGGCACTCCCCAGTTCTGAGTAATGATGTCAGCTGCAACTAATCTCATCTGTAGATCTCAATTCAGCTCAATACCACATGAGCCACAGATGTTGAAATCACTTCCTGCTTCTGCGTATCAAAGGCCAGATTCAGTATATCTGCAGGAAGGGGTTTGATGATGCTACAGACTGGAACTGCTCGCCGTTAGGGTACCATCAACCTCCCTGGCGATATGGTTACTTCCGGATTTTAGAGTCTAAAACTGGTGCAATTTATTCTCACACTTTTAGACCCATAAAACAGGGGAAAAAAATCCTACTATAGTGAGATCTGCTGCAGCCCGGCATATTAAACCCCCCCTCCCCCTGATCCAGCAGAACTGCAGTTCTCCCTCCATCCACTGGGTGGCGCTGCAACCCTATAGTGTGATTGCCGACTTTCATCATGACGACAGATGACAATCAGAGGGATGCAGAGCCTCCGAGGACAGGAAGGAGAATGTCTGCCGGCATCTGGATCCCGAGGGAGGTGAGTTACAAAGCCCGCTGCGCTCAGAGCTCTGCATTCACCTCCTGGTGGCTACCCGGAGTTAGGCTCAAAGTTACTGCTCTGAGCTAAGGATTTCCGGGCCGAGCCTGACTCGTGGGTTACCGCTAAAGCACAGATGTGAGGAGTTAAACAAAAAATCTACTTACCCAAGGCTTCCTCCAGCCCCTGGTAGCCGTCCTGTGCCCACTCCACAGCTCCCGGGGTCCCCTCCATTACAGATGCCAACCGGGATCTACTTCACCTGCGCGATTGCCGCTCACGTGGTCTGGAGTGATCACGTCAGCGCGATTGCGAGCGGTGCTCGTGCAGGTGCATTAGATGCTGACCTGGCGAGGTCGGCATCTGCACCAGAAGGGATTCCGGGCCACCGGCTGGGAGCGGAGCGCGGCACAGAACGGCGGCCAGGGGCTGGAGGAAGCCCCAGGTAAGTAAATCCTTTTTTTAAATTAAAATGGTACAGAAAACCACACAGTGAGCTTGATTCACCAAGCTGTGATATCTCTCATCACGGTCGCGCTAGCGTTTTGCACACGCTATAACGTACGTAATGGTTTTCATGCGCAATTGCAAATTTTCGTACAAAAATTCACATCTGCGTGTGAAAATCGTTACGTGCGTTATAGCGCGCGCAAAACGCTACCGCGACCGTGATAAGAGCTATCACAGCTTGGTGGTGAAAGTCAACATGAAATGATTCTATAGACAATTGGAATACAGAATTTTATCGAACGGAATGTTGCATCATATCTCAAGAGAGAAAATGCCTTAAAGAGACACTGAAGTGAAAAAAAAATATGATATAATGAATTGGTTGTGTAGTACAGATAATTACTAGAATATTAGTAGCAAAGAAAATATTCTCCTTGTTTTTGTTTTCAGTTATATAGAGTTTTTTTTTATAACATTGCCTCATTCTCTACTATTTGCAGTTTACACACTACTCAGCATTCTATATGATTTCACAGAGCAGAACTTCAACAGTGTAAGAAAGAGAAACAGAACTTTTAGTATACTCCTCTATTTCAGGATTCAGGAGTGGATTTACGTACTTGCATCAGTTGCACCCCCTACAGGATATCCAAGACTCAAATAAATGAGTATAGGGTATGAATTCACCATGATGCCTGCCCTGATAATAAAGTGAGCATTAATTGGGGACATTTGGGAAGAGGGAGACACCCACTGGTGACGTTGACCCAGGGAGTTGTCTGCCTGTGATCTCTTGCCAATCGTGAGTCACACTCCCTTTGCGGGTCACTGACACAGGAGCCCTGTACACAACAAGACCATGTGACTGCACTGTGACAACTCACCAGTCATGTGATAGTGCTGATGCACTGATCCATTTTACCAACCTTCCAGCAGTGCTTGCTATGGACTGATATGACCCAAGTAAGGGCACAAAGAACAAAAAATTCAACGAATCAAGATCAGTTCTTTAGGATGATTTGTGCCCTTACATGACCCCTGCCCCGGGAGGATGTTTCGGGTGCACTGATTGGTTGATGAAAGGATGACTTGTGCCCTGCCATGACCCCTGCCATGACCCTGAATGCTGTTTTGGACACAGTGATTGGTTGATGAACTGATGGCTTGTGCCCTGCCTTGACCCCTGCCATGACCCTGGATGCTGTTTTGGACACAGTGATTGGTTGATGAAAGTTGGCTTGTGCCCTGCCATGACCCCTGCCATGACCCCGCCCCGGGAGGACGTTTCGGGCACACTGATTGGTTGATGAAAGGATGACTTGTGTCCTGCCATGACCCCGCCCTGGGAGGCCGTTTTGGGCACAGTGATTGGTTGAGGAAAGGATGGTTTGTGCCCTGCCATGACCCCGCCCCGGGAGGCCGTTTTGGGAACAGCGATTGGTTGATGAAAGGATGGCTTAAGCCCTTACATGACCCTGCCATGACCCAGCCCCAGGAGGATGTTTCGGGCGCACTGATTGGTTGATAAAAGGATGACTTGTGCCCTGTCATGACCCCTGCCATGACCCAGTCCCTGGATGCCGTTTTGGACACAGTGATTGGTTGAGGAAAGGATGGCTTGTGCCCTGTCATGACCCCTCCAATGACCCTGCCCCGGAAGGCCGTTTTGGGCACAGTGATTGGTTGATGAAAGGATGGCTTGCCCTTACATGACCCCTCCAATGACTCTGCCCCGGAAGGCAGTTTTGGGGACAGTGATTGGTTGCTGAAGTAGTGACCCACCTTTGATGAACTGTCCCAGGGAGATGGCTTGGTTGGGCTCGGGATTGCTTTTGAAGGCGTCCATCAGGGCAGGCTTGCTCTCCTCGGCGCTCTCGCTCGCGGCCTCCTGGAGAAAAGAGAGGAAAATATTCAGTGAAATCCCAATGGAGGGAAAAACTCGTTAGTGCTCGCGGGAATGTAATGTTAAAGAGGAAAATGTCAAGGTTGTTTGTCATACGTGACCACGATGTGTCCTCCTCAGCTGCCAGGTGGCGCCGCCAGTGACGGTACTGGGTGACATTCTGTGACATGTTTTATTGTTCTGCCTCATGACAGCTAGGGATAGTCAACGAGACGTCAATAATTCATGCAAATGTTATGCTAATGTTATGCTAATGTTATGCACCCTGGAAGTGGACGTGCTGCATTGGATCAGTCTGTCTCCAAGCTGCACGTTGTGTCGTCTTCCCTCTCTCATGGCCTCAAAACAACTTTTTTCTGTTCCTGACTGGAAATAACAGGTCCACTTCAGGTGGCCATTAATGGTACAGTTTTCTTTTATGGTCCATAAATAAACCAATCAGAAAACCGAGATTGTAATTAAATGGCCAGAATCAGGGGTGTAACAATAGCCCCTGAGACTCTCGCAGCCACGGTGGGAGCCCAGAGGCCGAGCAGGCCGGTCCTGGGGTGCAGAGTAGCGGAGCATTATACTGTACCTAGTTCCAGCGGCGCGACAGGTCCTCTTCACTTCCTTTTCAGTGTAGCCGCTGTGCAGCCAATCATATAGCAGCTCACAGTGTTGGATGCTGCTAGGAGATTGGCTGCATCATTGAAGAGGACCTGTCACAACACCAGAACTAGGTACAATATGATGCTCCGCTGCCAACCGACTTTGCAAGGTCGGGGGAGGGGGGAGATTGTGTGCTGTGCCGGGGGAGAGGGGTGGGCCAGCGCACACATGGCACCATGTGGGGAGGGGGGGGGGGGGGGGGGCATGGGATAGTTAACCCTTTAGGAGATTTATTTAGAGGCTTGCAAGTGCTCCAGGCCAATTTGTTTTAGCACTTTATTTCTTACTTGTTGTATTTCCTAGCTTCTAATTAGTACTGTTGTTTGTAATGTGTATTTATGGCCACTTGTCACCAGGGGGCAGTGTGAGACAATAACAGAGTGCTTCTGCTTTCAGTTTGTATATTTCCTGTTAGCAGAGAGAGAGAGAGATCAAAGCATTCCAAGAATTTACAGCACAACGAGTTCTGCTGACCTGAGGTCAAAAGCCGTGCACTTATCTCAAACCAGATAACTCTATTGAAGATGCTAATGGGTTCAAAGAAACCAGAGGTGTGAAACATAGGGAAGCTTATTATTTCCTTTTAAACAATACCAGTTGCCTGGCTGTCCTGCAGATTTTTCTGGTCAGTGGGGTCTAATCTTGTCAGATTTGTCATAGTCACCTGCATGCTTGTTCAGGGGCTATGGCTTAAAGTATTAGAGGCAGAGGATCAGCAGGACAGCCAGGCAATGTGCATTATTTAAAAGGAAATAAATATGTAAACCTCCATATCCCCTCTCACCTAGGGCTTGATTCACAAAAGAGTGCTAACTGTTAGCACGTCCGTTTTTGCTTAAATTTTCGCATCGCGCGCAATCGCAAATTTTCGCGCGAAATGGATATTGTTTTCGCATGAAAATTCCCGTTTGCGCGTGAAAACATTATCGTTTCGCGTGAAAATTCGTGCGAAACCGGCCGTGCTTACAGTTAGCACTCTTTTGTGAATCAAGCCCCTTGTGGACCTGAACTCAGAACTTCCTTTCTGCTCTAAAAGATACACAACAGCATAATAACCTATAAAGAAAAACATTTCTTTGTTGCAGCTGATACAAATCCTAAAATAAATCTGCTCTATTTCTACTTCCTGATTCATGGAAGCAGACATATTAACCTACTGTGCTTTTCAATGGGCTTATCTGCCATTGGCAGTCATGTGACACAGGGGAGACGTCAGATTACAACTTGTGATTAGTCACAGATCAGGGGGAATTAGACGGGCTAAACTCTCTAAATACATACAGGGTGCATTTCTCTGTGTTTACCTTCTGTCTTGTGCAATAGTTCAGGTTCACTTTAAGTTACACAGAGCTGATCACAGCACATTAATCATAACCATAAACGCTGATTGAATCGAAGTGACCAATCTAACGTTTACTATTGTATGCTATCCATGGGTTGTGAGCGGAAATTGGTGCCAAGCCTGCTGCAGGAAGCGATTTATTAACAATGAAAACTTTATTAACAAAAACAAAGAAAACCATAAATAAATAGCCAATTGGATCATTTTACCACCGATGGGTAAACAATGAAAACAATCTGATCTTTTCCGATGGAATAAATCTGTTGTGCCCATCGACCATTGCTACAATATCCGATTGATAATAAAATATTTTATAACTGATCTCAGGATCAGCCGGCCCATCCACCAGGCAAGCTAGGCAGGTGCTTGGGGCCATGTGGGTGGCTAAGGGCCCTCCAGCCACCTTCTCTGACCCCTCTCCACTTCAGCTTACCAAAAGGACACAAATCTACTATCTTGCCTAGGGCCCCAATGCATCTTAAAGGATACCCGAGGTGACAGGTGACATGATGAGATAGACATGTGTATGTACAGTGCCTAGCACACAATTAACTATGCTGTGTTCCTTTTTTTCTTTCTTGCCTGAAAGAGTTAAATATCAGGTATGTAAGTGGCTGACTCAGTCCTGACTCAGACAGGAAGTGACTACAGCGTGACCCTCACTGATAGGAAATTACTACTATAAAACACTTCTCTAGCAGAAAATGGCTTCTGAGGGCAGGAAAAAGATAAAAAGGATCAATAGTTCATAGATTTTAGCTCTGGCATACTTCAATGAATGTGTCATTGAGCAAAAACCATAACACAGTAAAAACGTAAAAAGTAAATTTAAATATAAAAATAAAACTGTGGAATATCTTAAAAAGTCATTTTTAGGAGAAGGAGGATAGATACAATTGTTTATTTCATTTGTTTCTTTTCACCTTCGGGTGTCCTTTAATCCATCTCTGACTGATCTGCAGCATCCCACCCTTCTACATTTGGCCAATTCGATCTAATTTATCTGTTCGGAGAGTTGGTTGTAAGCGTGAAGAGGATGGTGAAGCTGTGTGTGCGTTGGGTTCCTATAGCGTAATTATACACCAGCCTATCCACGTCCGCATAGCGCTTGGCACACAAGCCTGTTGTTTTCCTTCCTTATACAACCCTGATATATAATCTTCTGCTTGCATATTTATGCCTCCCGCCAGCCATGTACTAATTAAACAGGTCCTCTGCGGGAACCCCCTGACTTTCCAAGCATTGTCCTTCCTCCAGATGATCCGGGTAGCTGCAGATAGAGGAGGAATGAACGCCAGGGGAGTTTACTGAGATAAAAAGGTCCTCGCGACACGGAACCTACAATAAAAGCTAAATATAGAGATAATAAACAGCCGCAAAAGCCCCGCTTCAGAATAGAATATACTGCGGTGGTTTTCCCAATGAGGGGAAGCTGCCTGCAGAGGGAGGGTATTGGCCACGAAGCAAACTACGTAACTACATAACTTTTTATAATTTAAAGAGGCCCTGTAGTGACATATAGTAAAATGCAGTAAATTATTCACGATACCCACTAGGCTGTTTAAGTATAACTATACGGACTATAACTATTACTCACCTCCCCTGAATGCAGAGCTGCAATTCTCCCTCCGTCCACCGGGTGGCACTCTTACCCTATAGTGAGATTGCCGTCTGTCGTCATGATGAGTGACGGCAATCTCACCAGAAGGTTTGAGAGTCTCTGAGGATCCGGAGAAGAATGGCTGCCAGAGTCTGGATCCGGGTTAGGTGAGTTACAAATGCGGCTGTGCGCAGGCTCTGCATATACCTCCCAGCGGCTACCCCGAGTCAGGCTCAGGATTTCTGCTCTTGGCTTCTTTTTTTCCACCCCAAGCCTGACTCGGGGTTACCGCCTGGGAGGTTAAAGGAGGTTTGTAATGCTTTCCTTGCATTGAAGGACATCCACGGCTAAGTAGTTCCCGGGAGAGTTGATCCAGGGGTTTTATCTGACAGCATCCTGGAGTTGGGCAGGATTTTTTTTTCCTTTTAAAGGTTAATTTGCCCAAGCCTTATAAGGGTTTTTGCTTTTTTGCTTTCCCCTGGATCTACTGGGATATATGTGAGAGTGCAGGAGAGAAATGTACCTCATTTGTGCATAGCATATTTTTCAGACTATAAGATGCACCCTTTCTCCCTTAAAAAAAGTGGGAAGAAAAAGTCAGCTAGGGGGCACCGAGGGGGACACAAAGGGAGAAACTGGGGGGCAGGAAGGGAACACTTGGGGAGAGGAGGAGGACAGTGGCGGGACAGGAGGAGGACATGTAGGACAACATGACAACACAAGGAGGACACAAGGGGGGCAGGAAGAAGACACAAGGAAGACGCTAAGGGGGACAGTGGGCGGACACTGAGGGGGACAGGAGCAGGACAATAATTGGGGGAGAAAATCTACAAGACGCTCCTTGACCATGAATGCATCAGGTTTAGATTTTTTTTTTCCCCTGGTTGTTGCCCTCTAAATCTAGGTGCATCTTATGGTACAGGTCAGCGGTGGCGAACCTATGGCACGCGTGCCGGGCCTGGCACGCGTAGCCTAATCTGCTTACACGCCACCGCTGCTTATGAACTGGCCGCAGCGTCCACTAGACGCCGCCGCACCAGTTCATATCTCGCAGCCCCGCAGTCTCCCGGGAGGCAGAGCAGGGCTACGGCAAGATGGCTGCCGACGCCCTGTACTAAAGACTATTTGTGTCTCCAGTACAGGGCTTTGGGCGCCATCTTCCCGTAGCCCTGCACTCTGCCTGTCAGCGGCAGCGCGGGAGACTGCAGGAGGAACGTCCGGGGCAGATGCGCGCCAGAGCCCAGCCGAGAGAGAAGACTTCTGTCAGGTGAGTGCATTACTTTTTTTTGCAGGTGAAATGCGGCCCACTGTGTTGTTTTCTAGTAAAATGTTTTGCCACATTGTGTTTATGTCCTGTGACATGCTGCCCACTGTGTTTGTTTTCTGGTGAAATGTGGCCCACTGCGTTTGTTTTCTGGTGAAATGTGGCCCACTGCGTTTGTTTTCTGGTGAAATGTGTCCCAATGCGTTTGTTTTCTGGTGAAATGCTGCCCGCTGCATTTGTTTTTTGGTGAAATGTGGCCCACTGCGTTTGTTTTCTGGTGAAATGCTGCCCGCTGCGTTTGTTTTCTGGTGAAATGTGGCCCACTGCGTTTGTTTTCTGGTGAAATGTGTCCCACTGCGTTTGTTTTCTGGTGAAATGCTGCCCGCTGCGTTTGTTTTCTGGTGAAATGTGGCCCACTGCGTTTGGGGTTTTTTGGGTGAAATGTGGCCCACTGCGTTTGTTTTCTGGTGAAATGCTGCCCGCTGCATTTGTTTTCTGGTGAAATGTGGCCCACTGCCTTTGCTTTCTGGAGAAATGTGGCCCACTGCATTTGTTTTCTGGTGAAATGTGGCCCACTGCGTTTGTTTTCTGGTGAAATGCTGCCCGCTGGGTTTGTTTTCTGGTGAAATGTGGCCCACTGCGTTTGTTTTTTTGGTGAAATGTGGCCCACTGTGTTTATTTTCTGGTGAAATGCTGCCCACTGCGTTTGTTTTCTGGTGAAATGCTGCCCGCTGCGTTTGTTTTCTGGTGAAATGTGTCCCACTGCGTTTGTTTTCTGGTGAAATGTGTCCCAATGCGTTTGTTTTCTGGTGAAATGCTGCCCGCTGCGTTTGTTTTCTGGTGAAATGCTGCCCGCTGCGTTTGTTTTCTGGTGAAATGTGGCCCACTGCGTTTATTTTTTTGGTGAAATGTGGCCCACTGCATTTATTTTCTGGTGCAATGTGGCTCACTGCGTTTGTTTTCTGGTGAAATGTGGCCCACATTACATGATTTTCTGCTGAAATGTTACCAACATTGCATTATTTTCTGCTGAAATGTTGCACACATTGCGTTTATTTTCTGGTGTCTGGGGTAACTGTTGCTGCATTTATTATTAAGGGCTCATTTACACTACAGAACGTATGCACGAATGCGATTTCATGCATGCGTTGCCAACGCACAGGGATCGCACGGAATGCACGTTGTGGTGCACTAAAGCGTGAACGTCGGCAGCTGCACCCATCGGGAAAACGTACGCGTTGTGCGTTAAAATGTTCCCAGATGCGTTACAACGTAACGCATGGGAACGCACACCTGTAGTGTGAATGGTAACATGGAAGTCTATTGACTTTCATGTTACCATATGAATCTTACATTATGTGCGTTGCGTCAAAACTGACAGCGCAGCACATAGTGTAAATGAGCCCTTAATGGTCATAGTTTGCTGTATTTGCTGCTTTGGGGTTACGGCGGGTATAAATAGCATCATACAGTTTCTGCACACCCATGATGCGAATCCTCGTTTCACCACATCATGGCGGAAACACTGCTTTCTTATGCCTCACTGTTACATCATTACGTTAGCTCCGCCCATACAATATCATGACCACGACCATATTTCGGCACCGCAACCCCCCCCCCCCCCCCGCCCCCCATTGGCACTCGGAGATAAATAAGTCGATGTTAGGTCGCAGTTTGGGCACTCGGCCTCTGAAAGGTTAGCCATCACTGGTATGGTAAATATATATACAGTATACCTAGGAGTGTTTTATAGTCCAAAAAATATTTCTTTCTCTTGTGGTTAGACTTGACAGATGTATTTTTTTCAACCAAACTATCTAACTATGTTTAACATCCGTCGATTGAAAATTCAGGATCTGTAGCAGTTTCGGCTTTATTTTGGAAAACAGTGACACAAAGTTTTGATATTTGTTTTGAAGCAGCATTCCTTTAAAAAAAAACTAACAAAAAATAAAGGAAGTGAATAATATTTTGTTTGCACCACTTCCTCCTCCGCCCTGGTCACAGGCGTCATGACTTGAGTGATTTTGTGAACTGAATTAGCTTCATTACTGACGTCTGGGGACAGTCCCAGTTTTTTTTTTTTTTTTTCAACAAGTCCCTGAAAAGAGAAATAGCACCATTGTACGTATCTATATTGGTGTGAAGAAGTATAGTTCTTACTTCCCGATTGACTCTGTTATTAGATTCTGAATGGCTTCTCATATTTCAACAGGAAGTGATATTTGACAAAGGACTTACAGTATAGAGCCCAGAGGTATTATCCAATGGGGAGGCAGAACTGCAGCCTAGCAGGTTGGGGAAGTCACCAGAGCTATACCTGGTGGAGGGCACACAAGGGTTTTGGCTACTGGGGGTGGTTTTAAAAGGTTAGCTGCTGGAAAGAAGAAGAAGGCAAATGAAAAGGAGTATTGGCTACTGTTGGAGGCTTGAGATGGCGCGTACGTACAAAAAGGGCGCCCGGACAAAAAGGTCGCGGGGTGTAAACGCTAATTAATAATTAATCATTAATAGCGTTTATAAAAATAGTGTGCTATATTTCGTTTACAAATAATGTTTTACAAAATTATAAATTATTAAATAATGTTTATGAAATCGGCAATTGTGAAAACGTTAATCTTCCCTGTTTCAAAAGTGAAACTTATAATTGCGCTTATTAAAAAAAACAATAATATATGTTTAATTGTTATAATTGTATATTATTGTGAATAACCTTCATTTATGGTTTGTTCTTATAATAAAATCTGAAAATATTCTTTATAACGATGATATAAATATAACTACGTTCGTAATAAGTGTTGTAAAACATTAGTAAGTATCTATCTATATATATAATAGAGTAAGTGCCTAAACCTTCAAACAAGAAGAAGAAGTAGCGCCCTGCCCCCAGGGCCGGTCCAAGCAAGAAGAAGGGGCTGGTCCAAGCAAGAAGAAGGGGCTGGTCCAAGCAAGAAGAAGGGGCTGGTCCAAGCAAGAAGAAGAAGTAGTGCCATATCAAACCAAGGGCAAAGAGGGATAATTTGCATATTCAGTAGCAGTGCATTGTGGGTAACCACAAATGTTCACTTATAGCTGAATTATTGCAGTTTTGCTTCTGTTTTAAGAAGGAAAATTACACCAAGATTTGCTTTTTTTTTGTAGGAGGGCTTTTTGGTCTATTTTATCCTCCTATACATTCTTAGTAGTTTGGGTCACCCTGAGCTGCTTGGTTACTCTGTTGTACTGGTCCAAGCTCTATCTCTTACAGCCTTATCAATCCCTGCTATGTACTGATGAGGGCCAAATGGCTGAAACAGGCTATCACTTGTGGGTTTGATATGACTGTGTAAAACTTAAAGCTATAGGCTTGCTTGGCTTACTATGGGCTTGATTCACAAAGCGGTGATAACCCAGTTATCACGCCTAAAAGACTTTAGGCGTGATGACCTTTTCACCACTGAGTTATCACCGCTTTTTCCTGCTCTTCGCGCGAAGTTACCGCGCGTACGCGCGTACGCGCGTGAGAGCGCGCGCAAAGTCCCATAGGGTTTAATGGGAGCTTTGCGCGAAGCGTCGGGTGCTGCGCGCGCACTTCGCGCGAGTTTCTTCTTATCACGCCTAAAGTGAGTTTAGGCGTGATAAGGGGCTTTTCACTGGCGTGCAAACACTTTGCACCGCTTTGTGAATCGAGCCCTATGGGTGAAACGGAATAATTTGCATATTTAGTAGCGGTGCATTGTGGGTAATCACAAATGTTCACTTATAGCTGAATTATTTCAGATTTTCTTCTGTTTTAAGAAGGCAAATTACACCAAGCTTTGATGTTTTTAGTAGAAGGTCTTTTTGGTCCCTTTTATCCACTAGAGATGCAAAGTTCGAATCATTTCAATGATTCGGATGATTCGAATCGGATCATTGAAAAAATCTTTGATCCGAATCTCGGATCATTTTACTAGGGAAGCATTGGGGGCGGGGGGGGGGGTGAAACGACTAGCACGACGGGACTTTCCCTGCAGTGGACAGACAGAGAAGGGGAGAGGGGTGGACAGATAGAGAAGGGGAGGGGGGGTGGACGGACAGAGAAGGGGAGGGGGTGGACGGACAGAGAAGGGGAGGGGGGTGGACGGACAGAGAAGGGGAGGGGGGTGGACGGACAGAGAATGGGAGGGGGTGGACGGACAGAGAAGGGGAGGTGGGTGGATGGACAGAGAAGGGGAGGGGGGTGGACAGATAGAGAAGGGGGGATGGTGGACAGAGACGGGCAGGGAGTGAACAGAAGGGAGGAGGTGAACGAAGAGGGGTGAGCAGAGAGCAGAAATGTTTTTTTGCACAAAATACCCAATTGCAATCATATGTTTTACATATATTTCACCTATATGTTCATCTGTATACTCTGAATGCAAACGTCTCACAGTGAAAGAAAGCATTCCCCTTTTCTCACCTGGAACACATCATAAATTTAGGGAGAAGATAAGTGCAGCTGCTTAGAGCAGTGCAGGAGGATCATATTGCACAGCAATCACAGTGCCTGTGTTCCAAGCTGTCTGCAGAGTTACTGAGCTGTGCTTCTCAGCCAAAAGTTTCCCATTTGTTCACAACTACAACAGCCAGCATATAATCAGCAGCACATTATAGCCAGTATGTGTGCTCTACACATATCTGGCAGTGGCACCCATGTCCCCTCTCCCAACTACCTGTCCCTGCAAGGCTGGCTCCCCTCCAACTGAGCGATCCATCTCCGTTCTGCTTCCAGGACCCCGCTGCCCGCTGAGAGAGGGGAGGGCGTGCCGCTCCTGGCTCCACCCCTTTTGATCCGAATCTGTTCATTTTGATGATCCGGATGATTCGATTTACAAAAGAGATTCAGATCAAAGATCCGAATCGTTCATGATCCGGAAAACACTATTATCCACCTATACATGCCGAGTGGTTTGGGTCACCCTGAGCTGCTTGGTTACTCTGTTGTACTGGTCCAAGCCCTATCTCATACAGCCGTATCAATCCCTGCCATGTACTGATGAGGACCAAAAGTCTGAAACTGGCTGTCACAAGTGGGTTTGATATGGCTGTGTAAAATTTAAAGCTATAGGCTTGCTATACACCAGTGGTTCTGGATGCTTGCTTGGCTTACTACCACAAATGTTCACTTATAGCTGAATTATTGCATATTTCCTTCTGTTTTAGGAAGGCAAATTATACCAAGCTTTGCTTTTCTTAGTAGGAGGTCTTTTTGGTCCCTTTTATCCTCCTATACATTCCGAGTGGTTTGGGTCACCCTGAGCTGCTTGGTTACTCTGTTGTACTGGTCTAAGCCCTATCTCATACAGCCGTATCAATCCCTGCCATGTACTGATGAGGACCAAAAATCTGAAACAGGCTGTCTACATGTGGGTTTGATATGACTGTGTAAAATGTAAAGCTATATGCTTGCTATACACCAGCGGCTCTGGATGCTTGCTTGGCTTACCAAGGGGGGAAAGGGGTAATTTTCATATTTAGTAGCAGTGCATTGTGGATAACCACAAATGTTCACTTATAGCTGAATTATTGCAGATTTCCTTCTGTTTTAAAAAGGCAAATTACACCAATACAGTGTGCAGACAGTGGAACGCACGATGGAACACGAGGTTAGTCATCCCCGCCCGCTGCCTCTTACTAATAGTGGCGGCTGCTACTGTGCTTAAGCAGGAGGAGGGGGGGGGGTTTCCTGCTGAGCTTAAGCTGGAGGTAGAGCACACATGGGGGACCCAGTCTGACCCCCCCTCCCCGCCGCTGTGCCCAATACCCCCTTCCTGCCCTCTACCCTCTTATGCGGCGTATGCTACGCCGCGGGTCGGCTAGTTACTAAAATTTTACTAAAACTATACCTAACCCTACTCTCACACAGAACCCTCCCTGTACCTATCTCTAACCCCTAGACCCCCCTGGTGGTGCCTAAACCTAAGACCCCCCTGGTGGTGCCTAAACCTAAGACCCCCCTGGTGGTGCCTAAACCTAAGACCCCCCCTGGTGGTGCCTAAACCTAAGACCCCCCTGGTGGTGCCTAAACCTAAGACCCTCCTGGCGGTGCCTAAACCTAAGACCTCCCTGGTGGTGCCTAAACCTAAGACCCCCCCTGGTGGTGCCTAAACCTAAGACCCCCCCCTGGTGGTGCCTAAACCTAAGACCCCCCCTTTATTATGTGGATAATAATGTTTTACTAATTGTGGCTGCAAAAAATATATTGCAATTTACGTTACGTACTGATCGCTTTATTTTGTGAATAATAATGTTTTACAAACAGTAAGGGATAAAACTTTAAATAATGTTTTAATTAGTTAAATAAGATAAATATGTTTAGTATTTTTATAAACGTTATTCGGCACGAGTGCATATTATAAACGTAAATCACCACAAGCACAGTTATAAATCATTAAAAATCTCCGGGCGCCGTTTGTAAACGTTATTTATCTCCGGTGCCCTTTTTTTCCTGCTCGGCGCCCATTAAACGTTATTTATTATGAGAGTGAATGGCGGCGCCCTTTTTGTCCACTAGCTGCCTGCGCCCTTATTTCCCGCTTCCTGAGATGGCTGCCTACTGGGGAAGTGAAGGGAATACCAAAGTTATTGTTGCTGCTGGATATTAGGGAGTGTGTGTGGGGGCAGATAACTCTGTTGGATAATTGGGGGTGTGTGTGTGTGTGTGGGGGGGGGGGGGCAGAGCCTAGCAGGCCTGATATTGGGGCACATCTGAAAATCTGTACTGGGGAGGGGCGGCTACCTAATATTGAGGGCACGTCTGGATATCTGTACTACGGGGGGAGGGGGGAGGCACCTAATACAGGGTGCATATCTGGCTACTTATAGTGTAGGGGGAATGCATAGCTCCCAACTGTCCCTCTTTTGAAGGGACAGTCCCTCTTTGGACTATGAAGGAAAATGACCCAGGATAGAAATGACCAGTGTGGATTGAATTATAAAAACAACATATTTTTCTTATGAAATCTTTATGGTATGTGTGACTAGGGTTGTGAGGGGGGCGTGATCAGGGGTGTGGCAGGGGCATGGCATAAGTGTCCCTCTTTCTCATCTCAAAAAGTTGGGAGGTATGGGAATACTAATACAGGGTGCATATCTGGCTACTTATAGTGTTGGGGGGAAATCTACCTAATACTGGGGGCACGTCTGGTTACTTATCTGGAAACACCATGGGCAGTCCCACTGCTCACACTGCAGCTTTTCACCAGGGAGTAAACCAGTCCACACAGATTTTATTCTACAGCTACTTATCTGGAGGGACCAACCTAATACTGGGGGCACATCTGGGTACTTATACGAAGGGGACGAGCTACTTGAAACTAGGGGCACATCTGATACCTATGCTGGGGTGGGCCCAATTTGGTAGGGGGAGGGGACACTTAGGAGCATCTGCCTCTGATGCTGGAGAACCTTGCCCCAGCCCTGGCGGGGGCATAAGAATGTCAACTAAAAAAGAGAGGCATTGCATGAATGGGTGATGGGGCAAGGATTATAGGCTCCAGTTTCTTCCCACGTTGGAAGGAAATATTGGTTCGTTATTTGTCTTTTCCTGACTGGATCCGACCATGTATTAATGTGGAGCTGAACTCTTGCACAGGACAGAAGGTAAACACAGAGAAATGCACCCTGTATGTATTTAGAGAGTTTAGCCTGTCTAATTCTTCCTCATTTGGCACTAATCATAAACTGTAATTTGATCTCTCAGATGTGTCAGCTATCTGCCTTGGCAGAGCAGCTAATGTGTAAACACAGAATGTTAAAGGGGCACTACGGCGAAATATTGTAAAATGTACAATATGTGCACACATAGACAAATAAGAAGTACGTTTTTTCCAGAGTAAAATGAGCCATATATTACTTTTCTCCTATAATGCTGTCACTTACAGTAGGTAGTAGAAATCTGACAGAAGTGACAGGTTTTGGACTAATTCATCTCTTCATAGGGGATTCTCAGCAAGGCTTTTATTCTTTATAGAGATATTCCCTAAAAAGGATACAATGATGCTGGCCAGCCTCCCTGCTCCCTACACAGTTTTTTGGCAGTTGGACAGAGCAACTGCCATTTACTAAGTGCTTTTGAAAATAAATAAATACATGAGAATCCCCCATGAAGAGATGGACTAGTCCAAAACCTGTCACTTCTGTCAGATTTCTACTACCTACTGTAAGTGACAGCAACATAGGAGAAAAGTAATTTATGGCTCATTTTACTCTGGGAAACCCGTACTTCTTATTTGTCTACGTTTGCACATATTTTACATATTACAATTGAAAGCAGGAAGTAGACACACTGCGGATTAAGTGCAGGATTTCTATCAGCTGTAACAAAGAAATGTTTTTCTTTAAATATTATTATGCTGTTGCGTATCTTTTAGAGCACAGAGGAAGTTCTGAGTTCAGGTCTACTTTAAGGATACTAGATTGTGAGCACTTAGTCAGTGCTATGATTTATTTAAATTTACTTAGTAATTTACTGAGCATAATATCCTCATAATCTCCTATCGTTATATAAATACTGGAAATAATACTAATAATGTTTCTGCGCAATGCAAATAACGTTTGACCAGGAAAGCCCCTCGTAGCGGATAAACAGCCCATAATGATGCCTGTGTTTGTGTAATAGAGTGAAAACAGAGGGATACTCTCAGATTGGGGTCAGGCGGGCCCCACAAGGGTCACCGCGGCAATGCTAATGATGCTCGTTGCCACGGCGTCGGTAACCTTGTGTATGTTACAGGCACGCTATCTCGCTGGAGTAACTGAGTAAAAACAAATGTTTAACCTTCCGAGCAGAAGACTGAGATTTGGCTGCCTCAGCAGTAAGTTACTCAGAATTCAGCAAATTACAAAAACCACAGTTTCCCCTAATTCTGGAGACCGCGTTACACAACAGAGAGATTTTATTTACAGATCACATGATGTGTTTGTAGGAAGGCGGCGCGCCAGACTAAACAGCTGCAGCGGCCCAGACACACATGTGCGTGATAAGAGCAGCGGACATGTCACCCTACGTGGTTCAGCCGCCTTATAAGTTATATGCGTAGGGGTTGATTCACAAAGCTTACTTATTTCTCACCTGTAGGCCCCTTTTACACATGCATCGCAAGTGTGCGTTGTGTTAACCTTTTTACCGCAGGGTGACGCAACGGCAAGGGAATTGTATGGGGCCTAGCACACTTACCATGTTGCACCGGAAGTTTCCGAATCACCATCGAGCCAACACAAAGTCTGCAGTACGGTACTGTATGACTTTAGCGGTGACTCCGCATTGGGCGACGCAGGAATTTAATCGATGGGAGCACGGTGCGTTGCAGCACACATGCACGGACTGGCAGGAATCTCAGGGAATCCCAGTGTACTTCCTGCCCACCAGGGAGTACGTCACTGAGCGGGGGGCGGCACTATGCATATGACGCGGTTGGCGCACTCTGACGCAGGGTTATAGGTTTCTCATTTTTTTCTCATTTTTTGCATTGCAGTAAGATGTGGCAGAAGCATCGCATCCCCACCACAATGCAAAATATAAGTGTAAAGCCGGGCTAACTGCAAGGGCGGCTTGGGGTGTGGGGGGTATGGGGTGCTCTTTAGCACCAGAGTACCCCCACGTACGTGAGAGGTGACTCGCTGGCCGCCCGATGTGCCCCTGCTTCTCTCCCTCCCACTAGAGATGGAATAAGATGTATTGGGGCTCTAGGCAAGGTAGTGGATTTGGAGCCCCTAATAAAACCCTCTGCAGCAAACTTGTAAATGTAAAAAAGAAGAGGTAAAATTGTTTTTTTTTTAATTAATGACATTTTTGGCAAGCAAATAAATGTGCTATTGAGATGTCCTGGGTGGTAAAAATGGTTCTTGGTTCACTTTAACAAAACCAGAGTGACGGTTTGGATTGTAGTTACCTCTTTTGGCATCTCTCTAGGGAAGAAGAAGTACGGCACTGCAGCTACAGCCACGATGCTGGCCGCCACGATGAATCCCAACCACCAAGCTCCGATCCAACGTGGGTCGCTGGGCGTGAGGGTGACGTCACCTGGGGAAAGATGGACAGGAATCATCACTCGGGCTGCTCTGATGGACATATGGTAATAAACAATAATAACTAATAATCCTAATTTATAAATGTGGGCCCAGCACAGACCACAAAAAACAGTCAGGAGGGAACTGGGTTTTCACAGTGTAAATGATGTCTGGGGAAGGTGTGGGAGTGCAGTGAAAATAAGGGTGTGCTTTCTTTTGGGAGGTCTATGGTGGTGGATAGGGCAGAGGAAAGAGACAATACATGATTTTGGTGAACCTTTAGAGGCCGGCCCTATCCTGAAGCCACCATAATCATATGGGAGGGCAGCACTGGGGATTGACTCATTCTGAGTAGCAGAGTGCTCAATTAGTCTCAAATAGCTACTCCAGTGCCGAGTCCACTGGCTTGCAGGGGTTGGTTGGTGTTGGGTGGTGATTGGTTGGGGTTGGGTTGGCGGTGGTGGTGAGATGGTGCCTGGACTGCTT
Source organism: Hyperolius riggenbachi (assembly GCF_040937935.1). Taxonomy (NCBI): domain Eukaryota; kingdom Metazoa; phylum Chordata; class Amphibia; order Anura; family Hyperoliidae; genus Hyperolius; species Hyperolius riggenbachi. Next base: position 26,457,853 of record NC_090647.1, read on the forward strand.
CCTTCTTCCTCCTTCTATGCTCCTTTAGTTGTGTCCTTTCATCCAGATCTAAAAATGAGTGCTGGGACCGTTGGGTCTCTCCATCACGCCCACTGCAGCCACTAGGGGCCACTATCCTCTCTGGTCTCTGCCTTCTTCTCTATCTGACGCACAAGAAGAATGCAGAGCGGACAGTGACATCTAGTGGCTGCAGCAGGAGTGCCGGGGATACCCAATGGGAGCGGTAAGGCCAGTCACTGCCGCAACGCTGATCCGTAGATCTGGATGGCAGGGAGCACAGGAGGAATGCCCCGAGGTAGAGAAAAGTCCAGGCCACTTCTCTCCGCTGGGCACGTGGGTAGGGGGGGAGAGGGTCTGAAAGTAGGAAAGGGGCCCCCCTAAAGGCTTCGAAAAGGGGCCTTTCAGGCATAGTTATGCCCTGGGCTGGGTCCTCTACTTTTTTTCACTACAGCCAATCACCATGCAGCACTGTCTTTGCATGTGGCATGTTTATGTATCATGCCTCCCTCATGTTATATCTGTGTTCTGCCCCCTTCAGCTATGATGGTGACTGGTGAGAGATGTCTCCAAAAATTCTAGTGGTTGTGCTTGTCCATCTCATAATTAGTGATGCTCAAATCCGAGTCCGGGAGAAACCCGGATACCGGATAGTTGCTTCCTGGATATCTCCCAGTAAACCTATGCGGGCTGGGCGGGGGGTGGGGTCAAGCTTACCCGTCTGACGCCTTCTTCGTCCGTCCCTGGTGCCTCCCACGATGCGGTCCTTGCGCATCACGTGACTCCAAACACTTCCTCCTTCAACCCGGAAGGAGGAAGTGTTTGTAGTCACGTGACCTCCACATGGACCGCATCGTGGGAGGCGCCAGGGACGGACGAAGAAGACGTCAGACAGGTAAGCTTGACCCCACCCCCCCACCCAGCCCGCATAGGTTTACTGGGAGATATCCGGATAGCAACTATCCGGGTTTCTCCCAGATCCGGATTTGAGCATCACTACTCATAATGTTATGTCATGTAGGACTTACTCTGTATATTTTGTGATTTTCTCCTGGTGGACTCAAAGCGCCAGAGCTGCAGCCACTAGGACGCACTCTATAGGCAGTATCAGAGTTAGGAAGTCTTTGCAAGGTCTCCTACTGAACAGTGCTGGCTTACTGAACAGGAAAAGCCAAGATTTGAACACTGGTTGCCAGTAGTAGGGCTTCTTGGTCTCTTTTAATCTCCTATACTTTCCCAGTGGCTTTGAGTCACCCCAAGCTGTTTGGTTACACTATGAAAGAGAAGTTACTGAAAATAAAATAAAGCAGAAAAAGCTTTGCTGTGTATATTGAAAGGAGAGAGGTGATAAGGGGTGAGCAAGTGTCCGGGTTCAGAGAGGACTGGCATGGTGCCAGGCCAGCCTGTTGGCAGACCACAACGGAGAATGTTGCAACAGTCAGAATCGGGTATAATAAGGACAGGAAAAAGCATTTCAGCAGCTTCATAAAAGTGGATAAGGACAGATATACCCTTAAAGTGGAACTGTAGTGAAAATAACATAATGAATAACATTTCTTATTGTTTACAATATTCATTTATAGTTTATTTAGCTAGTGTTTGGCCATTGTAAAATCTTTCCTCTCCCTGATTTACATTCTGACATTTATCACTGGTGGGGACATCTTTAGTTCTGCCAGGTGATCTGTACGGAATGTTCGTTACTGAGAGTTCTTTTCACAGAGGGAAATGCTGCTTGTTGGCAGTTGGAAAACGTCGTTATTTCCCAGACAGCAAACTGTCAGGGCCATGGTCATGACGTCACACTGTGGGAGGGGTTTCACCACAATATCAGCCATACAGACCCCCTCCTGATGATCCATTTGAGAAAAGGTAAAGATGGGAAAGGGGTTATCAGCTACTGACAGGGATAACATTTAAAGCGGACCCAAACCAAACATTTTTTTAATTAAAAATATTTAGTTGCACCACTCTGACACATACAAAGATAAATAAACACTCCTTCAAGCCTATGATCATTTCAGTGCATGCTTTTCACCCATCTCTTTTCATAACTAGGGTTATACTGGGGGCAGCCATTAGCAATTCCTCCATTGCCAGACACCATCTACTCTTCCAGTTTGCCGGAAAAATCCCGGCAATTTGAAAGGAAGGGAGGGGTTCCTCCAATAAATGTAAAATATTTTATATTTGTCATCACGCAGCTGAAAAAAGGCTGCTATTTATTATTATAATTTAGAAAATAGATTTTATTTCTGAAATCTTGTATTTTTAATTTGGGTCCACTTTAATCTTTGGTTTCCTCTTTAAAATGCACCTACAGGTGTCCACCAGTGCTGCAAGCCCTGTGCAGTAACAGCTGTCTAGTCAGGGAGCCACGGGACACCAGAGAAAACTTTACACTGAGGCTTTAGTGGGCCCGGCACCACTGAACTGAAGGTGGATGGAAGATATTGCTCCGTCAGGAATGGGATGGTGGCAGGGTTTGATTACAGGACGACCGACATGTTGGCAGCAGAGCTCACAGTCACCTATTCACCAACGACTCGAGTTACTTCTCTCTGTCCACACCACCATCACACCTCATTGTTTCTTCTTTCCCAGGGGTCATGCGTCATGTGCCAAACGCTAGAGGCCCAACCCATCACATTTCATCTGGGAGACATCCATCTGATGGTCAAATCTGGTGGTTATGCATAAAGGCCCATACACACGTCGGACTTTTGCGAACGACGGGTCGTTTGAACGTTCCGTCGTTCAGTTGTCCGCACGCGAAATCGGGCGTGTGTACAGACTGTCGTTCGGGTGATAAGACTGAGTTTGAGCGATCCGCCGGGCCTTTAGTGTATGGCCACCTTGAAGGATACCTGTAGGCATCTAAAGAAAAAAATGACATACTCACCTATGGAGAGAGAAGGCTCTGGGTCCCTTAGAGGCTTCCTGGTTCTGTTTGTGTCCCCTCGTTCCACAGCTGTGCCTACATTGCAGCGAGCCAACTTTAATGTCGATGAAACATTTGGGTCTCCTTGGAAAGCTTCAGTCAGGGGCGTAGCAATAGGGGGTGCAGAGGTAGCCACCGCATCGGGGCCCTTGAGCCAGAGGGGCCCCGAAGGGCCCTCCCTCAACTACAGTATTAGCTCTCTATTGGTCCTGTGCTGGTAATAATCCCTTCTATGGATACTTGGAATAGTAGTGATCACTAACACACTGATCCCCATCCCCTTCTTGCACCTCTGACACTGTAATTGTCCTTGGCAGGTTTTGGTGTGCCGTGTCAATTGTTATGTATAGAGTGTTTGGGGGGGCCCTATAGTAAAACTTGCATCGGGGTCCACAGCTCCTTAGCTACGCCACTGGCTTCAGTACTCAGGTCTCCAAATACTTCTGGATAGGGCTGCTCAAATCCAGAACCGGGAGACATCCGGATAATTGCTATCTGGATATCTCCCAGTAAACCTGAGCGGGGGGGGGGGGGTCAATCTTACTTGTCTGACGTCTTCTTCGCCCGTCCCTCGGATCCTCCCACGATGCGCTCCACGCGCGTCACATGAGTACAAACACTTCCTCCTTCAACCCGGAAGGAGGAAGTGTTTGTAATCACATGACCTCCGCTTGGACCGCATCGTGGGAGACGCCGTGGGATAGACAAAGAAGACGTCAGAGAGGTAAGATTGACCTCCCCCGCCCACCCCGCACAGGTAACTGGGAGATATCCGGATAGAACTGTCTCCCGGATCTGGATTTGAGCAGCCCTACTTCTGAAGACGAGCTCAGTACAGAGCTACTCTTCTAGGGATCTACTCTGATACCCAAGCAGGGCCGGATTTGTACTTACCAGTGCCCTAGGCCTGCTGTCACCAAACGCCCCCCAACCCCCCCCCCCCCCCTTCCCCGCCACCACCACCACCAAAAAACATTCTGTCCAACTATCTGACTAGCGATCACTGGTTTGAATGGGCTCATTTCAGTTGTGCTGCTGTGCCCCTCATTGAACAAAGAATCAGTGGATGCTCTGTCCTCTCACGATGGAAATTTGCGCTCCTGCTCGAATGTGCACAGCAGCCGATAGTGTTCTGGGAATGCATACTTGAGAAATTACGCTGATGTATGATCGGTACTCGTCAAGAATGCATAACACTGTACCGGCCTTGGTTGCTGTGCACATCTGGGCAGGAGCAGGAAATTACAGGGAGCGCAAGTGGCCAGAGCATGCGCCGCTTCTTTGTCCTCTGTGCGACTGGCTGCAGTCAGAGCCACAGACAGGTGACAGGGAGCGTGAGTGGCCAGAGCATGCGCTGCTTCTTTGTCCTCTGTGCGACTGGCTGCAGTCAGAGCCACAAACAGGTGACAGGGAGCGTGAGTGGCCAGAGCATGCGCTGCTTCTTTGTCCTCTGTGCGACTGGCTGCAGTTGGAGCCACAAACAGGTGGCAGGGCAGTGCAATGGAGAAAAGCCCAAACAAAACAGAGAACAGGTAAGTAGCAAACATCCTGTCAAGACACACTTTGGATGTTTGGTTGTAATTAGTGTGGACCTGAACTCAGAACTTCCTATCTGCTCTAAAAGATACTCAACAACATAACCTTTAAAGAAAAAACATTTCTTTGTTACAGCTGATACAAATCCTGCAATAAATAGACAGTGTGTCTAATTCCTACTTTCATGGAAGCAAATATATTAACATCTTGTGCTTTAAAATAAGCTTATATGCTGTGGCAGCCAGGTGACACAGGGAAGATATCAAATTTGTGATTAGACACAGATGTGGAAGAATTCGAAAGGCTCTCTAAATACACACATGGTGCATGTCTCTGCATGGTTTCCTTCTGTCCTGTGCAAGAGTTCAGCTCCACTTTAAAGCATCTGAATGACATTTATTTATATTTGCCGAAAAATCTACGTATCTCTTTTGAATGCTGAATGTACATGTGGCGGTGTGCTCTAACATATTGGCAGTATACAGCAACAAAGTCTGAAGAAGGCTTATTAGCAGAAAGATTACTCTTTTTCTTTTAAGTCAATAAATGGTATCATCCTGATTCAAAACTCTCTGCTTTTGCTCATGGCTAAGATGGTACAATGCTCTAATGCTACAGGAAAGCAGAAGGATGCCAAACCATACACACTAGCATAGAGGTAGTAACAGCTCAGGTGACAGTGACAGTTTAGCAATGAAAGGGAAGCATACAGCATTTTTATTCCAGGCTGCAGCAGTTCTCATAGATGGTCGGAGCTGACGGACAGAAAATGAGTCAGGAAAGAGTTAACTTAAGCAGAGACCAGATCACTGGCTAAGAAGAAAATAAAGCAATAAATTAGGCCTAGATAAGAAAGTGTAATTTACAACTGCTGGGGTCAGACAGTGTCACAGCTCTAAAAGAGAAGGCGAAGAAACTAGCAGAAATGTTTGTGAATGCCTGCATTAGAACTCAGCGGAACTTAGTTTTATCTTCTTTGTAATGTAAATCCCTGGTATTTCTCACATCCACTTGTACTGTATGTCGATCCATATAAATAATTGGATCATCAGGTGACAGTTATGATTGATCCTGATTGTTATAACACATCAGGAAGTAAGAGGTGCAGGGATTGGGGAACTCTGGAATTCCTCTATTAGTGCAGAGCAGGGCGCTGGCTGGCTGCGCTGCGGGAACAGAGGAGATGATTTACTTTGACATATGACCTCTTCTCTCTCCAAGTCATGCCGCCCTTCTGATCTTATCTGATTTTATTGCCCTAGGCCGTGGCCTCTGTGGCCTTTGCAGAAATCCGGGCCTGTACCCAAGTACTTTCAGGTCGCATTCACAGTGGGATGTTTTAATGCATCTGCGTTTGGAGGTAATGTGAGTTACCATAACGCAACATTTTTCAACACGGCATTAACGTCGCACTGTGATAGGATTATGATTGCAGTGCGGTAAGCTGCGTTATAAGACTTTATAACACAGCTCCGCAATGTGCTACTGTGAATGAGACCTCAAAACCTTCTTAGGAGAACCAAAGACGCAGACAGCAGGAAATTTGAACAGGAGACAGCGGGGGAAAGAGGAGACCAAGAGAGGACGGAGAAGGCTCTATAGGATCCAGAGTCTTCCCTCTTCTTTGGTGAGTATGTAACTTTTTTTTTTTTTAGGTGGCTATAGGTATCCTTTAAAACTGGACATTGATCTGAACACACGAAGAACATGTCCTGTCCGGTGAATCTGGATTTTTGTGGAGGGCGGGGTCAGAATTTGGTGACATTTGCATGCATCCATGGAGCCAACACTTCGTGTGTCAGCAGTCCAGGCTGGAGGAGGTTTGGGATGTGGTGGAACGGGACATTTGTGAGATAATACAGTGAGAGTCCAGGGCCGGGCCGAGGCAGAGGCGAGAGAGGCTCTAGCCTCAGGGCGCAGTGTAGGAGGGGGCGCAGAATTCATTCAGCTGTCATTCCTAATTGTGTTTGAAGCAGAAAGAAATAAGAAAAGGGGATACATGGCAATGATTGCAAGCCAGATATCTAGAGATTAAGGTGTTGGGGAGGTTGTGGGCCCTGTGGCGCCTCTTAGTCTAATAGCAATCAGTGTTTGATGGCTCGGGTGGCAGGGATGGAGGGGCGCACTTTGGTGTCTCAGCCTTGGGTGCTGGAGGACCTTGTACCAGCTCTGAGTGAGACCCTGCCCCAAATCAGTATAATATTCCTAATAAGGTGCTTAAAGGAGAACTGTAGTGAAAGGTATATGGAGGCTGCCATATTTATTTCCTTTTAAGCAATACCAGTTGCCTGGCTGCCCTGCCGATCCTCTGCCTCTAATACTTTTAGCCCTAGACCCTGAACAAGCATGCAGCAGATCAGGTGTTTCTGACATTTTTGTTACATAGTTACATAGTTATTTTGGTTGAAAAAAGACATACGTCCATCGAGTTCAACCAGTATAAAGTACAACACCAGCCTGCTCCCTCACATATCCCTGTTGATCCAGAGGAAGGCGAAAAAACCCTTACAAGGCATGGTCCAATTAGCCCCTAAAGGGAAAAATTCCTTCCTGACTCCAGATGGCAATCAGATAAAATCCCTGGATCAACATCATTAGGCATTACCTAGTAATTGTAGCCATGGATGTCTTTCAACGCAAGGAAAGCATCTAAGCCCCCTTTAAATGCAGGTATAGAGTTTGCCATAACGACTTCCTGTGGCAATGCATTCCACATCTTAATCACTCTAACTGTAAAGAACCCTTTCCTAAATAAATGGCTAAAACGTTTTTCCTCCATGCGCAGATCATGTCCTCTAGTCCTTTGAGAAGGCCTAGGGACAAAAAGCTCATCCGCCAAGGTATTATATTGCCCTCTGATGTATTTATACATGTTAATTAGATCCCCTCTAAGGCGTCTTTTCTCTAGACTAAATAAACCCAGTTTATCTAACCTTTCTCGATAAGTGAGACCTTCCATCCCACGCATCAATTTTGTTGCTCGTCTCTGCACCTGCTCTAAAACTGCAATATCTTTTTTGTAATGTGGTGCCCAGAACTGAATTCCATATTCCAGATGTGGCCTTACTAGAGAGTTAAACAGGGGCAATATTATGCTAGCATCTCGAGTTTTTATTTCCCTTTTAATGCATCCCAAATTTTGTTAGCTTTAGCTGCAGCTGCTTGGCATTGAGTACGATTATTTAACTTGTTGTCAATGAGTACTCCTAAGTCCTTCTCCAAGTTTGATGTCCCCAACTGTATCCCATTTATTTTGTATGGTGCTAGACCATTAGTACGTCCAAAATGCATGACCTTACATTTGTCAACATTGAATTTCATCTGCCATGTATGTGCCCATATAGCCATCCTATCCAGATCCTGTTGCAATATGACACTATCTTCCTGAGAGTTGATGATTCTGCACAATTTTGTATCATCTGCAAAAATAGCAACATTGCTCACTACTGCATCTACTAGGTCATTAATAAATAAATTGAAGAGCACTGGACCCAGAACAGACCCCTGTGGGACCCCACTGCTAACAGTCTCCCATTTTGAGTATGATCCATTGACCACAACTCTTTGTTTTCTGTCCATTAGCCAGTTCCCTATCCATGAACACAGACTCTTCCCCAGTCCTTGCATCCTCAACTTTTGCACCAGACTTTTGTGGGGAACAGTGTCGAAGGCCTTTGCAAAGTCCAAGTATATCACATCTACAGCATTCCCAATATCCATATTAGGATATGGATATTGTTAGATATGACAAGATTAGCTGCATGCATGTTCCTGGTGTGATTCACACTACTGCAGGCAAATAGCTCAGCAGGGCTGCCGGGCAACTGGTATTGCTTAAAAGGAAATCAATATGGCAGCCTCCATATACCGCTCACTACAGTTCTTTAATGAGAGGGTACATTTTTGTGTTGGAGATCTGAGTGAGTAATTCACATATTAAACTTACCTGCTGGGATTTTGTCAATGTCAACATAGAATCTCAACACGGCCGATCCCAGGATGAAGGCCACTCCAGGGCCCATGACTGTGACTGCAAAGAGAATTCCTGAAATATGAGGAAGAGAGAGGGATAGTGAATATCATACACACAAACAAAAACACTCACTGCTCCCAAGGCTGGATTTATGCTTTAAGCACCCCCAGGCCAACTTTCTTGTTACTTTCCCTTCATGTGCAGCAGCGCCCCCTGGCATGTGCAGCCTTCCAATTCCATACGTACTACCCATGTACAACAGCATCTCTCTTTCATGCACAGCTCTCTTGGGCATCAGCCATGGCGACCGGGGAAGCCCTGCAGGAAATCCCGTTCTCAACGGGATTTCCTGCAAACTCTGATCGACGAAGGCGATCGGAGTGGGTGGGGGGATGCCGCCGCTCAGCGGCTATCATGTAGCGAGCCCTGGGCTCGCTACATGATTTAAAAAAAATAAAAAATAAAAAAAAAGTGCGGCGCTGCCTCCTTGCTGGATTTTTTAGACCGGCAAGGAGGTTAACAAAAAAACCCCCACATTTTTATTTAAAAAATACAAAAATAACGACAAACAAACATCTGGGGGGTGATCAGGAAAGAGGGGGGGATCACTTGTGTGCACTTGTGTGCTGTGTTGTGCGGCCCTGCAGCTGGGCCTTAAAGCTGCAGTGGCCAATTTATTGAAAAATGGCCTGGTCTTTAGGGGGGTTTAGCACTGAGGTCCTCAAGAGGTTAAAGTGTACTATCTGAAGTGACATGTTCAATAATGAGATTAAAGACTAAATAGAAACTGTACTGAAAATAATCTCATTAATAAAATTGCTTATTGTTTTTAATATTACTTTATAGACTATTTACTTTACTTCTTACGGGTTCATGTCTGTGTAATGTTTGTTTACTGAGAGTTTGGTCAGTGACATGACTATGTACTCTGTAATGTGCTGCAGAAGATGTCAGTGCTATATAAATACATAATAATAATATGGTAGGACATTAGACTATGACTATGGTAGGATTAGATCTGTGGACAGTCAGTGACATGACTATGTACTCTGTAATGTGCTGCAGAAGATGTCAGTGCTATATAAATACATAATAATAATATGGTAGGACATTAGACTATGACTATGGTAGGATTAGATTGTGAACTCCTCTGAGGACAGTCAGTGACATGACTATGTACTCTGTAATGTGCTGCAGGAGATGTCAGTGCTATATAAATACATAATACTAATATGGCAGGACATTAGACTATGACTATGGTAGAATTAGATTGTGAGCCCCTCTGAGGACAGTCAGTGACATGACTATGTACTCTGTAAAGTGCTGCAGAAGATGTCACTGCTATATAAATACATAATAATAATATGGGAGGACATTAGACTATGACTATGGTAGCATTAGAGCGTGAGCCCCTCTGAGGACAGCCAGTGACATGACTATGTACTCTGTAAAGTGCTGCAGAGGATGTCAGTGCTATATAAATCTATATATATAGGGCTCTATTCATAAAACATTTGTGGCGAAAAAACTCCTGGAGGGAAAATACCGCAGTGGTATTTTAGACTTCTGGGTGGTAATTCATAAAAATATTGCCAGCTGCGATGCAAGAGCGGAGATCTCCCGCTGAAGGCTGGCGGTAAGCTGTCGGAAGGCATGCGGAAACACTTCAGCCGGCAGAGTCCCTCCGTGCACTGCTCTCTCTGGGAGGTCTGTCCCATTCACTTGTATGTAATCCGCAGGCTTCTCACTACATCAGAGGAAGCGGTATTTCCCGTCCACATACCGCTTCCTCTAAACTTTATGAATGGCCATTTTGTTACTTTTTTCTAGATAAATCTAGAAAAACACTGGAGAAGGCGGAAATTTCTCGCTCTGCTGGGGGATTGTAGATTTTCATGCGGGAACAGCTTTTATGAATGCCCACTTTGCTAAATGGATGGGAAAATCTGCTGTTTTGAGCGGAAAACTTGCGGTAACCTTTTATGAATAGAGCCCATAATAGAGTAAGTGCCTCAACCTTCAAGCAAGAAGAAGAAGTAGTGCCCTGCCCCCAGGGCCGGGCCAAGCAAGAAGAAGGGGCCGGTCCAAGCAAGAAGAAGAAGTAGCGACCTGCCCCCAGGGGCGGTCCTACACTTGTCGCCGAGCTGGAGGGGGTAGCGGGTAGAAAGGGGGTATTGGGCAGAGCGGCGGGGAGGGGGGTTGGACCCCCCTCCCTCAACTGGGTCCCCCATCTGCGCAACCCCTCTAACTTAAGTTCTATAATATATACACTAATGAGTTCTGGGTCACCATGAGCTCGCTGGTTAGTCTGTACCTCTCGGTGTTACAAGCCCTACTCTATAGAATTAAATTATTTCATGCCATGTACTGATGAGGATCAAACAATCTGAAACAGTCTGTATGCATGTTGGATTATTATGGTTCTGTACAAATTAACAAGCTGACACATCATTGCATTCCAGCGGTTCTGGAGGTGTGTTTAGCTTCTAAGGGTACAATGGTTAATTTGCATATATTCAGCAGTGATGCACTGGGAGACGTCTCAAGCTCACCCCAACCTGAATTATCGCAAATTCTTTCTGTTTCTAGAAAGCAAACTTTTATTTTCTTTAGGGCCCGTTTCCACTATTGCGGTGCGGAATCGCCGCATATCACCGCTGACAAAATCGCATGCGGATGCGATTCCGCATGCGTTTTTTGCCGCGATTTCGCATAGGCAGGGTATATGCGATTTTAACCATGTCACTTCCTGTGTCAAATTACATTACTTTCAATGCGAAATCGCACGCGAAATCGTGGGAAAAAAAGCATGCAAAAAATGCAAGCGATTTCCCTATTAAATACATTGTGTGCGATTCGCCTGCATTCCACACGCAGGCGAATTCTGCAGGGTCTACCGTGCAGAAAAATCCTGCACAGAAAAACGCAAATGAAAACTGACAAGTGGAAACAGTCCCATCCACTTGTATTGCTTATGCGAATCCGCATGCGTTGTCTGCATGCGGATTCGCGCTAGTGGAAACAGGCTCTTAGTATTTTAGTAAGGGGGCTTTTAGGACCATTGTATCCCCTCACACACTCCAATGAGTCCTGGGTCACCATGAGCTTTCTGGTTAGTCTGTACCTCTCGGTGTTACAAGCCCTACTCCACAGAGCCAAATTAATCCATGCCATGCACTGATGAGGATCAAACAATCTGACACAGTCTGTATACATGATGGATGATTGTGGCTCTGTACAAATTAACAAGCTGACACATCATTGCATTCCAGCTGATCTGGAGGTTTGTTTAGCTTCTAAGGGTAACAATGGTTAATTTGCATATATTCAGCAGTGATGCACTGGGAGACATCTCAAGCTCACTCCAACCTGAATTATCGCAAATTCTTTCTGTTTTAAGAAAACAAACTTTTGTTTTCCTTAGCTTAAGTTCAGCAGCAGCCGCTGCAATTAGTGAGGGCCCATTTCCACTATAGCGGAAACCGCCAAGATTCCGCAGAGTTTCCCCACAGGCAAATCGCGCGGGGAAACTCTGCCATAGGGGACTATTGCGCCGCCGGCAGAATCGCATGCGGTAGTGATTCAGCCGGAACCCATGGCAGAATTCGCTCGGGAGGCAGCGAATTCCATAGCTGTGCATGGCACGGCTGATGGGATTCGCCTGCGATCCCGCACACCAGCTCAGTGCCGGCGCGGGTCTCGCTGACGCGTGCCGCGCAAGTGGAAACGGGCACTGAGAGGCAGTGGGCGGGGATGACTCACCTCTTCCGCGTTCCAGCGTGCGTTCCACTGTCGTCACTTCCTGCAATGCCATCCACTTACAATACAGTGGGTGGCATTGCAGGAAGTGACGACAGTGGAATGGACGCTGGAACCCGGAAGAGGTGAGTCCTCCCCGCCCGCTGCCTCTTACTAATAGCGGTGGCTGCTGCTGAACTTAAGCTAGAGGGGGAGCGCAGATGGGGGACCTGCCCGCTACCCCCTCCAGCTCGGCAGCAAGTGTAGGACCGGTATTCATAATTATGCGGCGTGTGCTACGCCGCGGGTCGGCTAGTACATAATAATAATATGGTAGGACATTAGACTATGACTATGGTAGGATTAGATTGTGAGCTCCTCTGAGGACAGTCAGTGACATGACTGTGTACTCTGTAATGTGCTGCAGAAGATGCCAGTGTTATATAAATACATAATAATAATATGGTAGGACATTAGACTATGACTATGGTAGGATTAGATTATGATCCCCTCTGAGGACAGTCAGTGACATGACTATGTACTCTGTAAAGTGCTGCAGAAGATGTCCATGCTATATAAATACAGAATAATAATATGATAGGACATTACACTATGACTATGGTAGGATTAGAGTGTGAGCTCCTCTGAGGACAGTCAATGACATGACTGTGTACTCTGTAAAGTGCTGCAGAAGATGTCCATCCATGCTATATAAATACATAATAATAATATGGTAGGGCATTAGACTATGACTATGGTAGGATTACAGTGTGAGCTGCTCTGAGGACAGTCAGTGACATGACTATGTACTCTGTAATGTGCTGCAGAAGATGTCAGTGCTATACATATAAATAAACAAATAGTAGTAGAAATAAACTTTTTAGAGGTTCCTTGTTTTAGCCAGACCCTACCAAATAAATAAATAAATAAAAAGTGGAGAGAATTAGGCCTGAATTACTACGTTTATGAAAACGACAAACACACGTGTCTGGGATTCTGTGTGGGCCTCCCTAGTTGGCGGCACAGTTCGGCAGGGTGAGGGTTAATGAGCAGGACGCTGGAGTCTGTTTGCTGAACCTTCTCTGCCGTGAAGTGTGCGGAGGGAACACTGTGTCTGCCGTAATTGCTTGATCATGTAACAATGCCAGCCTAATAAACAAGCAGCACGTTCCACGCATCAATCTACATTATAAAGAGGAAGCAGAGCAGTGACACTGATTAATTGGCTGCTTATAGACATAACAAACCGCAGAGCCTGCCTGGAATCTCCTGGCGCAAGCCAAGCGCACAGCTGAGTCACTCAGGCAAGCTTAAAGGACCACTGTCATGGAAATCCTAAAATTATAAAACACATGCAAACACATACAGATACGTAGGATGTTTCTTCCACAGTAAAATGAGCCATAAATGACTTTTCTCCTATGTTGCTGTCACTTACAGTAGGTAGTAGAAATCTGACAGAATCAACAGGTTTTGGACTAGCCCATCTCCCAATAGGGGGTTCTTACGTTGTTGTTTTTTTATTATTTATTTTAATATTTATTTTATTTTTTTCAAAATCACTTAGTAAATGGCAGTTGCTCCATTCAGCTACCAAAAAAAATTGTGCAGTGAGCAGGGAGGCTGGCCAGCATCTTTGTATAAGTTATTTTCAGGGAGTGTCTTTATAAAGAATAAAAGCCTTGCTGAGAATCCCCTATGGAGAGATGGACTAGCCCAAAACCTGTCGGTAACGACAGATTTCTACAACCTACTGTAAGTGACAGCAACAAAAAAGAAAAGTAATTTATGGCTCATTTTACTCGGAAAGAAATTTACTTCTTATTTGTATGTGTTTGCATGTATTTTAAACTTTATATTTTTTCGCAATAGTTGTCCTTTGAAAGGCCCCAGCACATATCGCACTGCCTCCTATTGTAAACGTTTCTTCATTTCATTATTATCATGATAGAGCCAGTTTATACAGAAGTGGTTACAGCAGGATTCAGAGATCAAATCAAATTCCCTTTACTCAACTGCAAGTCTGTATTCCACTATAATCATAAATGCCTCTGTCAGCCTGGCGCTATTCTGTTATATTGCCGAGAAGAAGGAAGCTTGTTATCTCCCCTCCCACTGATTGGCTGAGGGCAGTTCAGTGTAACAAGGGGCTGAGAAGGGAAATACACCTCACCCCTCTGCAGAAGCTGCTAAAATACAATCCATGCAAATTAGGGCTGGTTCAGACGGACGTCTGCGTGGCGTCGCGTTTGGGGGCGTTGCGGCAGCTGCGCGGTCAGGCTTTCAGTAGCCTTTGCGTCGTGTTCCGATGCGGTCGCGTTTTTTCTTCCCCTAGGGGAACATTAGCCGTTGCGGTTGGCCGCCCCCTGGAAGCTACATGTCGCTTCCAGAGGCAGCCCAAATGCTAGCGAAAATCGGGACCCGAACGCCGCGTTCGTGTAAACGCTCACAAATGCTCAGTGTAAACGCTCCCATTAACTTGAATGGGAGCGTTTACCGTGACGTTCCGAACGCTTGCGGTAAACGCTCCGCAAGCGTCCGTCTGGACCAGCCCTTACCAATGTTGTACTGTTGTCATTACCACTGTAAATATTTTTCTGTTTTCATCTGGAGATCAATTCACAATGGTATTTATCGTTTAGACTTACTATATATTGGCTTCCCCCCTCACCCATTTTTCTTTGCACCCCTATTTCATGCACCCCTTCACTTTGCCTCTTCCTCCATATATGATCTACGGTATCTATCTTTCCAGTGAGGTCAAAACTGAAAACCACTGAAAAACATACAGTTGTTCCTATTCCTACTAATCTGGCCCTCGGAGCCATTCAATTTGGCCCTGAAGTGGTTTCCCCACTTTGCAATATGTTTGGTCCACTCTAGACCACCAGGGAAGCTATATTGGAGGTGAAGCCCCAGATCACCATGGAAGCCATATGGGGGAGGGAGTAGGGAAAGCACTAGAAACCAGAGAATTGTATAGGGGAGGGTGGGGCCAATAGACACCAGGGAACTGTATAGGGGAGAGCGGGGGCCTCTAGGCAGCAGGGATTTGTATAGGGGAAAGCGGGGGCCTCTAGACACCAGGGAACTGTATACAGAAGGGTGGGGCCTCTAGACACCAGGGAACTGTATAGGGGAGGGGATCATTAAACATAGTAGTAGTATATTATAACACGGGAGGGTAGGAGGCGCCCTAATGGGTACTGATAGCACGACTCTTACGTCGACAAACGAATTCAATAGATAGACATTAGGTCAGGTTAGTAGATTAGTAGTTGGTATTGGTATGTACTCTGGTACAGAGAGTATCAGTGTTGTTAGGTCGTTTTATTGTTTTTCTAAAACATGGAATGATCCTACCTTAATAAGCAGTCATTCCATAACAGTTGTTAAAAAACGATCTTTATTGGAGCACTCAAATAATGACAACGCGTTTCGCGGTTCAAACCGCTTCATCAGGTCGTGTATCGTGCCTATGTGGAGTATTCCCCAGATTCGGGCGCCATAGTCATTATTTGAGTGCTCCAATAAAGATCGTTTTTTAACAACTGTTATGGAATGACTGCTTATTAAGGTAGGATCATTCCATGTTTTAGAAAAGGTAGGATCATTCCATGTTTTAGAAAAGGTAGGATCATTCCATGTTTTAGAAAAGGTAGGATCATTCCATGTTTTAGAAAAGGTAGGATCATTCCATGTTTTAGAAAAGGTAGGATCATTCCATGTTTTAGAAAAGGTAGGATCATTCCATGTTTTAGAAAAGGTAGGATCATTCCATGTTTTAGAAAAGGTAGGATCATTCCATGTTTTAGAAAAGGTAGGATCATTCCATGTTTTAGAAAAACAATAAAACGACCTAACAACACTGATACTCTCTGTACCAGAGTACATACCAATACCAACTACTAATCTACTAACCTGACCTAATGTCTATCTATTGAATTCGTTTGTCGACGTAAGAGTCGTGCTATCAGTACCCATTAGGGCGCCTCCTACCCTCCCGTGTTGCATACCCCCCGTGATCAGGGGTCACCACCTGGCAGGTGGTAATTTTCTTCAAAGGAGCTGCGACCATCGAGATCTCCTCACAAGGCCAAGTGGGGACGGTACTTCCCCACATGCGATATAGACTGGTTGCCTCATGCGCAACCCAGCTTTGTGAGATACTACACCAGATTGGGCTCCCGGTGTCTTCCCGTCCTTTTCTCTATCCCTTCAGTATATTATAGCCGGTAAATCATTTTTTTAGAGCAAGGAAAAAATGCTTGGCTTTATACCACTTTAACCACTTCACCCCAAAGCGTTTTTTACCCTAATGGACAAGAGCGATTTTCACCTTTCCGTGCTCATCCCTTTCATTTGCCAATAGCTTAATCACTACTTATCACAATTAAATGATCTATATCTTGTTTTTTTCACCAACCAATTGTGCTTTTTGGGGTTGATATTTGTTTTCAGTAATTACTTTATTTTCTATGCATTTTAAAGGAAAGGATAAGGAAAAAAATTTAAAAATACACTATTTCTCCAATTTAATCCCCTATAGTTTTAATATAAACACTGCTACTGTACATAAAACCAGCACATTTTATCTGCCTATTTGTCCTGGTTATCACAAGATTTTAATTATGTCCCTGGTACAAAGTCTGATGACAATATATTATTTGGAAATAAAGGTGTATTTTTTCTGTTTTTTTTTTTTTTTTTACTAATCTCACGTGCACGTGCATGTGCGGGAGCGCGCACGCGCACAGCGGCAGCAGCACTGTTTGACTTATAAAACCGTCCTGGAGCCGTTAAGAGGCTCTAGCACAGGGGTAGGGAACCTATGGCTCGGGAGCCAGATGTGGCTCTTTTGATGGCGTCATCTGGCTCACAGACAAATCAGTAGGGGTTGATTTACTAAGCTACACTGCTCAAGCAGCGCAGCTTAGCATGGTAGCGCAAGTAAAAAGTACTGCTGTAGCATGCACTACCAACTTACTCACGCTCCCCCAAAACTAACGGCCACTCCAATTGTCCCACTCTGGACCCTGTCAGCTCCAGTGACTTTGTAGGATGAGATCCCAGCACTTTGACTGGTCCAATAGGCTGCCTGTCCTTTGATAGGCAGCCTATTTGGCCAAAGTGCAGGGATCTCGTCCTACAAAGTGAATCAACCCCCAAGTCAGCTAGCTAATTGTACAAGCTGTTGGTCGGTATTTCTCCTGTCTGGCTCTCGGGGAAATTGCTAATGTTGCTGAAACCCAAGAGAAGCTGAAGACGTGTCTGACACTTCCGCTGCCCGGCGGATCAACTGTGTACACATCACCACTGGTGTTGTTATCTTCTGCTAGATAAAAATTACAGTTTCTACGACTTTCACATCTAAAACTGGAAATAATTGCTGGTAGTAATTTTTTCCACAGAAAGAAGGCACACATGAGAGAGATGGCTCCACCCACCTGTCAGAGACAGGAACGTACCAGAACCACTAGCCACACCTCAGCCCGCCAGGGTGCTCCAGAGGGTTGCAGTGGAATAAAGTGGGTGTAAGTATAAAATATGTACATAGAAACAGTTTCAACATCAACATGGGTGGGACCCCCGTGCTGTCATGGCTATTTTGAGAATATGTCAT
The DNA here is from genome assembly GCF_040937935.1 of Hyperolius riggenbachi. Classification (NCBI taxonomy): domain Eukaryota; kingdom Metazoa; phylum Chordata; class Amphibia; order Anura; family Hyperoliidae; genus Hyperolius; species Hyperolius riggenbachi. The sequence continues at coordinate 26,475,661 of NC_090647.1, forward strand.
TACCAGTAAGAAATTCCAGTGCTCCACTTCAAACCATGACAAAACACGTGAGAAGCACTGGAGAGTGAAGGGATGGGAAGTTCATGATAGGACCTTGTTCAGAAGTCTTGATTTTAGTATAAGAGATGTCCAATGTACAGTGCTTAACTCCTTATGGACCACAGGTTTATACCACTAGTGACAAGGACATGGCTGTCCCCCTGGTAGGCTCAGGGGTGATCTTCTGTTGTAGGCTGAAGCCTATGACTGCCGATCACAGTGATTGGCTGGCGGGGGAGGGAGGGGGGTATAGAAAATAAGTAAATAAAAAATACATAATTTTATTCAAAAAATAAAGAAATAAATATTGATAAAAATATAAACATTGTGGGACCAATCAGACCCCACCAACAGAAAGCTGTTTGTGGGGAGAAAAGGGGGGGGGGGGGGGGGGGGGTGTTGTAGGACATTAGTCTATGACTATGGTTGGGATTAGATTGTGAGGACAGTCAGTGACATGATTATATACTCTGTAAAGTGCTGTTAGAAGATGTCAGTTTTATATAAATAAATACATAAATAATATTATGGTAGGATTATGACTATGGTAGGGTTAGATTGTGAGCTCCTCTGAGGACAGTCAGTGACATGATTACGTACTCTGCAAAGTGCAGAGATGCAAAGTGCAAAGTGAAAGATGGCAATGCCAAATAACTATAAAATAAATAAATAATTTACTGGTTTAAAAGTTTTCATTTTAAAGAGACTCTGAAGCCTCTTAAAAATCCTTTTTTTATTAAACAATCTTGTTTAATACATTAGTCCTACCTAAACCGCCGCATTCCCGCGGCTGAAAACTATCTAAAACCCCCCTAACTCCCCGGGGGGCGATCCGTGCAGTGCTTCCGTGTGAGGCAGAGCTATGAGCTGCAGCCCTGCCTCATGCGCATCTGTCAGCGGCGGATCTCCGCCTCTAGTCCGTCCCTCTCAGTCTTCCTTCACTGAGAGGGGCGGGGTAGAGGCGGAGATCCGCCGCTGACAGAAGGTTCAGGGAGGGGATTAAAAAAATAAAAATAAATTTCCACTTACCTGGGGCTTCCTCCAGCCCGTGGCAGGCAGGAGGTGCCCTCGCCGCCGCTCCGCAGGCTCCCGGTGGTCTCCGGTGCCCAACCCGACCTGGCCAGGCCGGGCTCTTCTGCGCTCCATTTCCTGGCACTTCTGCGTCCCACGCCGGCGCGCTGACGTCATCGGACGTCCGCCGGGCTGTACTGCGCAGGCGCAGTAGTTCTGCGATTGTCTAGGTATTGTCTAGGTAGTCTAGGTGATTGCCATACATTATTATATTCAGAACACATATGTTTGATGTTATATCTTCCCAGTTGTGGAGAAAATATTGAAGAGACCCCTCAGCTAAAGTTAAAGTCAACTTTTGCTGAATTCTTGAGAACTGGAAACTTTGGGCCTTAAAGGCAGGGCCGGGCCGCTCATGAGGCGGGGTGAAACTTTTGCCTCAGGCGGCAAATTTCTAGGGGCGGCAACCGCCCGTCCGTGGGTGCGGGGGGGGGGGGGGGGGGGCGGCCGCCGAGCTGGAGGGGTAGCGGGCAGGACGGGAGTATTGGGGCTAGCGTTGGGGAGGGGGGTCGGACCCCCCCCCCCCCTCCCTCGCCTGGGTCCCCCGATCTGCGCTCCCCTCCAGCTTTAAATGGCGAATAAGCAGTGGACAGTAAGAGGCACGGGCGGGGGATCACTCACCTCTTTCTCGTTCCAACGTGCGCTCCACTGACGTCACTTCCTGCAACGCCGCCCACTGTTTTGTACGTGGCTGGCGTTGCAGGAAGTGACGTCAGTGGAGTGCACGTTGGAACGAGGAAGAGGTGAGTGATCCCCCGCCCGTGCCTCTTACTGTCCACTGCTTATTCGCCATTTAAAGCTGGAGGGGAGCGCAGATCGGGGGACCAAGGCGAGGGAGGGGGCTTGGGCCACCTACCTATCTAGCCTATACTTGGGGCACCTACCTATCTAGCCTATACTGGGGGAACTTACCTATCTAACCTATACTCGGGGCACCTACCTATCTAACCTATACTTGGGGCACCTACCTTTCTAACCTATACTCAGGGCACCTATCTAACCTATACTGGGGGCACCTACCTACCTAACCTATATACCTGGCTCCACGGGGAAGCCAGCATCTTTGTATAAATCCTTTTAAAGGAGTGTCTTACAAAGAATAAAGGTGTGCTGATAATCCTCTATGGAGAGATGGACTAGCCCAAAACCTGTCGCTTCTGTCAGATTTCTACTACCTACTGTAAGTGACAGCAACATAGGAGAAAAGTCATTTATGGCTCATTTTACTCTGGAAGAAACGTACTTCTTATTTGAATGTGTTTACAGGTATTTTACATTTTATAGTTTTTCCCGATAGTGGTCCTTTAAGAGACACTCCTCATATTTTTCCTTCTGAGTTTTGCTTGTTCTCTTCTGCTGGAATTTGCCCTTTTGTATTCCCTGGTTGACAGAAAAACATCTTAGTGACCTTTTTTATTTCTTTTTCTTTGGAGGAAAGGCATTTTTTTTCATATGCTGCCTTTTCCACAATCACGTCAAACTGACAATCAAGAAGACATTCCCTTTCCATGAGAAGGTTGTGTAATGTTTGCTTAACTCCAGGATTTTTATTCCATTGCTGAAGTCAGACGGATCTTCTAGATACATGGTACAATGTTTTCATTTTTTTCGATTAGATAATTTAGTTAGATTATTCAGTTAGATTGAATATAAACGTTTTTCCAACATGCCTGATTGAATTTTAATTGAAAAAACGAGATAATCGTTTGTTTTTCTTGTTCGAAAATAAAAGATTATTTTCAAATGGATCATTTTGATCGAATAAACGGGAAAATCGAACATTTTTATTGTACCGTGTATGGGCACCATAAGGAAGGACTCATGTACAGTTATAATCCGTAGTTTTTGAAAACATAGGAAAAGATGCCAACATTTCTTCCTTCACTAAATTCTGTTTACTTTCACTCAAAACTGGAGATCTTCTGTTTGCTGAAACCAGGCTGACTCCTTTGCACATAACATATTGTACAAAGTTTTGTAGACAAAGATTTTTAGACAGTCCCTATTCAGTGTGCAGGAGGCTCTTGTGTACAGTGCCCAGCCCCCAGCCTCTCCACCCCCTCCCCAAGCCCTATCCTGGCCCATTCTCCTTTAAATTAACATTTTAAAGTAAGAAATATATCAATTTAATGGTTGGAAATAAAGTTAGCGTCAATTAAACACATTTTTCAGTAGAAAAATAAATATATTTGCACAGATCTGTACGTAAGTCCTAAAAGAGAGACAGGTGAGGAAGTAAGAGAGACAGAGGGACTGGGTTACCAAAGATGGACTGTCCCTTCAAAAGAGGGACAGGTTGGCGCTATGGGTTTCCCCTATTGCTGGTCTGTGTTGGATGAGCATAGCCTATTTTGTATGTGTGGCTATCAAGGAGACAGGAAGCTACTTTTATATCATTTTATACAACATTTTGCAGTTTCTATTAATTCATCTCTCGATACTGCGATGAAGAAGACAAGAAAGCCTCTGTCTCGAGAATCCTCAATTCCTTCACGCAATTTGTCTTCTGGAGACAATTTAAGCATCTTTATATTTTTATCTGGAGTAATATCTATAAGTTCTAACAGCTCCTGCGTGACTTCGCAGAAAACCGAAAGCGTCCCCTGTTTGCCTTTGAGAAGAAGCTGCTCACATTTCTGAGTCACTAGAATGAGGTTTACTATCATCTTCTGTAACGCAGAAGCCTCATTATCAGATTCCGCAGAGGAAGAAACAACCTTATCTCCTTGGATTGCAGATGCTTCAGAAGAGGAGAGCTAAAGCAACTCCTTATTTCTGTCTCACAAAATGCCAGGATAGAAATTTGTATGGAACTTTTTTTTTTTTGCCTAAAAGTAACATTTTTTTCTTTGTTTTCAGGAAGTTTAGGATGACTGTATACAGTAGAGTCTCAGTCATCCGGGACCGACCAGAGGCATAGGTAAGGTTTTCCGCGCACAGGGGTTTTTGCATGCCCCACTGGATAGTCCTGCGCAAATGCTGTTTAGATAGCAAGATGTGCCCCTTTCACCTCTATAGATAGCCAAATGTGCCACTTTACCCAGTTCAGATAGTCAGTGTACCCCAATATCAGATGCCCCCCCTTTAGAAAGCCAGATGTTCCCCTCTTTAAATAGCCAGATATGCTCCCCTTTAGATAGCCACATGTGGCCCCTTCCTCCATTCAGATAGCCGTATGTGCCTCCCTTTACACATAGCACCCAACTGTCACTCTTTCGAAGGGACAGTCCCTCTTTAGGAGCCCTGTCCCTCTGTCCCTGTTTCCTCCTCATGTGTCCCTCTTTCAGGACTTTGTCCCTCTTTCTATGTTAATATATATAAATATATATATTTATCTACTAAAAAATGTGTTTGATTGCCTCTAAACTTTATTGCCATCCTTTAAATTGATATATTAATAATTTTAAAATGTTAATATGAAGGAAAATGAACCAGGATAGAAAGGACCAGTGTCCTTTGTCTTATAAAACAACATATTTTTCTTATGATATCTTTATGGTATGCGTGACTAGGGGTGTGACAGGGGCGTGATTAGGGGTGTGGAAGGGGCGTGGCTTAAGTGTCCCTCTTTCTTATCTCAAAAAGTTGGGAGGTATGCTTTACATAGACGATCGTGGCTGGAAAGCTGATGGAATACAATAAACGTTTTTTTTTTTCCTATGCACAGCGCTGTACGGGGACAGCTTAGTGACAAAGCTCGAGTGGCCCACAATGTGATTGCCTCTCATAGGCTGATGCCTGGGAGAAGTGATCACTGACTGGATCTTGAGGGGGAGGGGGGGGGAATAATAAAAAATACCGGGATTTATGAAAAAATTACATTAAAAAAAACTGTCAGGGGCAGCAGCATTCGGATGCAACAGAAAGAGAAAGGTGTGCTGAGATTCATTTGTGTGCTAAGTTGTATGGCGGTGCAGCGAGCTGTTAAAGCTGTAAAGCACTGAATTGTAAGAAATCGCCTGGTCACTACGGGGGTGTAAGGCTATGGTCCTTGAGTGGTTAATTACCATACAACTTTAATTACCGTAAAAGTGGGTATCTAGAGTAGAGTTGGGCCGAACCTCCGATTTTAGGTTCGCGAACCTGGTTCGCAAACTTCCGCGGAAGGTTCGGTTCGCGTTAAAGTTCGCGAACCGCAATAGACTTCAATGGGGATGCGAACTTTGAAAAAAAAAAAAAATTATGCTGGCCACAAAAGTGATGGAAAAGATGTTTCAAGGGGTCTAACACCTGGAGGGGGGCATGGCGGAGTGGGATACATGCCAAAAGTCCCGGGGAAAAATCTGGATTTGACGCAAAGCAGCGTTTTAAGGGCAGAAATCACATTGAATGCTAAATGACAGGCCTAAAGTGCTTTCAAACATCTTGCATGTGTATACATCAATCAGGTAGTGTAATTAAGGTACTGCTTCACACTGACACACCAAACTCACTGTGTAACGCACCGCAAACAGCTGTTTGTACTAGTGACGGCCGTGCTGGATTGGTGCGCACCATGGCCAGAGTGCAGGTTTTGGTGGCTTTACAGCCCATATGGTCGCCTGGCTGATGTAGCTGAATGACAGAACAGTGACTGTCCAGCTGATTAAATTTGGTCTGACCACAATGAGGCAACGACCTTATTATCGTGGGTGTGCCCCCCGAGACACTCATCTAGGCGCCGGTCATTGCTTCATTGTGATACGCAAGCCCCTTCACCACGGCAAGGTAATGATCACGAAGGGGAATGGGCGCATGTACATGCCTTTTCTTTTGTTGTTGCAGCTGCCCGCAGTGCAGGCAGAAAAATTAGGCAGTCATGTACACGCACCAGAAAAATTATTACAGCGGCCGCTGCTAGCAGCGGCCTAAAAAATTCAGCAATCCGCCTGGAGTCCCGGACCCTGTTGGTGGTGGCGGAGAAGGTAGTCAAGCGGCCTGCAGGCAGACATGCTGTGTGGAGGGACTGGGAGCGACTTAGTCTTCTTGGGGCAGGCCAGGCAGCCAGTCACACGGCGTGCAGGCAGAGATGCTGTGTGTGCGGGGACTGACTTAGTCTTGGGGCGGGCCAGCAGCCCTCCGGGATCCATGCCTCATTCATTTTGATAAAGGTGAGGTACTTAACACTTTTGTGACTTAGGCGACTTCTCTTCTCTGTGACAATGCCTCCAGCTGCGCTGAAGGTCCTTTCTGACAGGACGCTTGCGGCAGGGCAGGAGAGAAGTTGGATGGCAAATTGGGACAGCTCTGGCCACAGGTCAAGCCTGCGCACCCAGTAGTTCAAGGGTTCCTCATCGCTGTTCACAGCAGTGTCTACATCCACACTTAAGGCCAGGTAGTCGGCTACCTGCCGTTCCAGGCTTTGGTGGAGGGTGGATCCGGAAGGGCTACGGCGAGGCATTGGACTAAAGAACGTCCGCATGTCCGACATCACCATGAGATCGCTGGAGCGTCCTGTCTTTGACTGCGTGGACACGGGAGGAGGATTAGTGGCAGTGGTACCTTGCGGGCGTTGTGCCATCACATCACCCTTAAAGGCATTGTAAAGCATAGTTGACAGCTGGTTCTGCATGTGCTGCATTCTTTCCACCTTCCGGTGAGTTGGTAACAGGTCCGCCACTTTGTGCCTGTACCGAGGGTCTAGTAGTGTGGCCACCCAGTACAGGTCATTCCCCTTGAGGTTTTTTATACGGGGGTCCCTCAACAGGCAGGACAGCATAAAAGACGACATCTGCACAAAGTCGGATCCAGTACCCTCCATCTCCTCTTGCTCTTCCTCAGTGACGTCAGGTAAGTCAACCTCCTCCCCCCAGCCGCGAACAATACCACGGGAAGGTTGAGCAGCACAAGCCCCTTGCGATGCCTGCTGAGGTTGTTCTCCTGCCGCTGTCCCCTCCTCCTCCTCCCCCAAAGAAACACCTTGCTCATCATCCTCTGAGTCTGACTCGTCTTCTGCACACGACTTCTCTTCTTCCTCCTCCTCCCCCCTCTGTGCTGCCGCAGGTGTTGAGGAAACAGCTGGGTCTGATGAAAATTGGTCCCATGCCTGTTCCTGCCATAACGGTTCCTGGTCACGCTCATTCACAGCTTCATCCGCCACTCTACGCACAGCACGCTCCAAGAAGTAAGCGTAGGGAATTAAGTCGCTGATGGTGCCCTCACTGCGGCTCACCAGGTTGGTCACCTCCTCAAACGGCCGCATGAGCCTGCATGCATTTTCCATCAGTGTCCAGTTGTCGGGCCAGAACATCCCCATCTTCCCAGACTGTTTCATTCTACTGTAGTTGTAGAGGTAGTGGGTCACGGCTTTCTTCTGTTCTAGCAGGCGGGAGAACATGAGCAGGGTCGAGTTCCAGCGAGTCGGGCTATCGCAAATGAGGCGTCTCACCGGCATGTTGTTTTTGCGCTGAATTTCCGCAAAGTGTGCCATGGCTGTATAAGACCGCCTCAAATGCCCACAGAACTTCCTGGCCTGCTTCAGGACATTCGCTAAGCCAGGGTACTTTGCCACAAATCTTTGAACCACTAGATTCATGACATGTGCCATGCAGGGTATGTGTGTCAGCTTCCCCATATGCAAAGCGGCAAGCAGATTGCTGCCGTTGTCGCACACCACGTTGCCTATCTCCAGGTGGTGCGGGGTCAGCCACTCATCCACCTGTTTCTTAAGAGCAGCCAGGAGAGCTGCTCCAGTGTGACTCTCCGCTTTGAGACAAGACATGTCTAAGATGGCGTGACACCGTCTTACCTGGCATGCAGCATAGGCCCTGCGGAGCTGGGGCTGTGTAGCTGGAGAGGAGAACTGCCACTCAGCCAAGGAGGAGGAGGACAGCGAAGAGCATGTAGCAGGAGGAGAGGAGGTGGCAGGAGGCCTGCCTGCAAGCCGTGGTGGTGTCACAATTTGGTCCGCTGCGCCCTGCTTGCCATCGTTCACCACCAGGTTCACCCAATGGGCTGTGTAGGTAATGTAGCGGCCCTGCCCGTGCTTGGCAGACCAGGCATCCGTGGTCAGGTGTACCCTTGACCCAACGCTCTTCGCAAGAGATGACACCACTTGCCTCTCAACTTCACGGTGCAGTTGGGGTATGGGCTTTCTCGAAAAATAAGTGCGGCCTGGCATCTTCCACTGCGGTGTTCCGATGGCCACAAATTTACGGAAGGTCTCAGAGTCCACCAGCCGGTATGGTAACAGCTGCCGAGCTAACAGTTCCGCCACGCCAGCTGTCAGACGCCGGGCAAGGGGGTGACTGGCCGAAATTGGCTTCTTCCGCTCAAACATTTCCTTCACGGACACCTGACTGCTGCTGTGGGCAGAGGAGCAGGAACCGCTCAAGGGCAGAGGCGGAGTGGAGGAGGGTGCCTGTGAAGGTGGAAGGGAGAAAGCGGCAGAAGCAGATAATGCACCTGATGGAGGAGGAAGAGGAGAAGGAGGGTGGCTTTGCTTTTGTGTGCTGCTGCTGCTTTTGCTCAGGTGGCCATCCCATTGCTGTTTGTGCCTTTTCTCCAGGTGCCTTCGTAAGGCACTTGTCCCTACGTGAGTGTTGGCCTTTCCACGGCTCAATTTTTGTTGGCAGAGCGAACAGATGGCTTTGGTCCGATCTGAGGCACACACATTAAAAAATTTCCACACCGCTGAGCCACCCTGGGATGTGGGCACTATGGGGACCTCAGCAGCTGATGCTGAAGGGCAAGTTGGCTGGCTGTACATAGGTGGCGATACATGGTGCCGGACTCTGCCACCAGCTGTTTCTGACGAAGAGCTGCCCCAGCTTCTTTCAGCAACTTCTCTCCTCCTACTACTCTCTGACTCCCCCTCTGAACTGTCCCCCTCTTCATCTCCTCTATTGGGAACATACAGAGGATCCCTATTACCGTCATCATCGTAGTCATCCTGCCCAGCTTCGCTTGCCTCAGACAAATCCAAACTTGCACCATCAGTAGGTCCTTCATCCTCCTGACACGTTACATCCATAGTGTTGCCGCGTAACTCAGACATATGAGCTGGTGAAAATTCATCTGGCTGTAACAACAATGGCTGTGCATCAGTGATTTCACCACTAAATAATTCTTGCGAAGTGTCAAATGCAGCGGAAGTGGTGCTAGTAGTAGCGCTGGTGGCTGAGCAAGATGAGGTGTTCTGTGTCGCTAAATACTCAACCACGTCCTGACAATCTTGGGAGGTGATGGGACGTGCCTTCTTCCGAGCACTGTACTGTGGGCCAGGTCCACACGAAATTACATTTACACGACCTCGCGCAGACCTGCCGGGTGGCCTTCCTCTGGCTCTGGCACTACCTCTTCCTCTACCTGTTTTGTCCATATCGGGTATGCACTGAGTGGTATATCACACTGCGTGCACTCACGTAGGTAGGTGGGTTCACTTAACTGCACAGGTATGCGCACTGATGCGGTGGGTTCACTGAACAGAACAGGTATACAGTGGCGGGTTCACAGAACAGGTATGCAGTGGCAGGTTCACTGAACACAACAGGTATGCAGTGGCAGGTTCACTGAACACAACAGGTATGCAGTGGCGGGTTCACTGAACAGGTATACAGTGGCGGGTTCACTAAACAGAACAGGTATACAGTGGCGGGTTCACTAAACAGAACAGGTATACAGTGGCGGGTTCACAGATTAGGTATGCAGTGGCAGGTTCACTGAACACAACAGGTATGCAGTGGCGGGTTCACTGAACAGGTATACAGTGGCGGGTCCACTGAACAGAACAGGTATGCAGTGGCGGGTTCACTAAACAGAACAGGTATACAGTGGCGGGTTCACAGAACAGGTATGCAGTGGCAGGTTCACTGAACACAACAGGTATGCAGTGGCGGGTTCACTGAACAGGTATACAGTGGCGGGTCCACTGAACAGAACAGGTATGCAGTGGCGGGTTCACTAAACAGAACAGGTATACAGTGGCGGGTTCACTAAACAGAACAGGTATACAGTGGCGGGTTCACAGAACAGGTATGCAGTGGCAGGTTCACTGAACACAACAGGTATACAGTGGCGGGTTCACTGAACAGGTATGCAGTGGCGGGTCCACTGAACAGAACAGGTATGCAGTGGCGGGTTCACTAAACAGAACAGGTATACAGTGGCGGGTTCACTAAACAGAACAGGTATACAGTGGCGGGTCCACTGAACAGAACAGGTATGCAGTGGCGGGTTCACTAAACAGAACAGGTATACAGTGGCGGGTTCACAGAACAGGTATGCAGTGGCAGGTTCACTGAACACACCAGGTATGCAGTGGCGGGTTCACTGAACAGGTATACAGTGGCGGGTCCACTGAACAGAACAGGTATGCAGTGGCGGGTTCACTGAACAGGTATACAGTGGCGGGTCCACTGAACAGAACAGGTATGCAGTGGCGGGTTCACTGAACAGGTTTGCAGTGGTGGGTTCACAGAACAGGTATGCAGTGGTGGGTTCACAGCACAGGTATGCAGTGGTGGGTTCAATGAACAGGTATACAGTGGCTGGTCCACTGAACAGAACAGGTATGCAGTGGCAGGTTCACTGAACAGGTATGCAGTGGTGGGTTCACAGCACAGGTATGCAGTGGTGGGTTCACAGAACAGGTATGCAGTGGTGGGTTCACAGCACAGGTATGCAGTGGTGGGTTCAATGAACAGGTATACAGTGGCGGGTCCACTGAACAGAACAGGTATGCAGTGGCAGGTTCACTGAACAGGTATGCAGTGGTGGGTTCACAGCACAGGTATGCAGTGGTGGGTTCACAGAACAGGTATGCAGTGGTGGGTTCACAGCACAGGTATGCAGTGGTGGGTTCACAGCACAGGTATGCTGTGGTGGGTTCAATGAACAGGTATACAGTGGCGGGTCCACTGAACAGAACAGGTATGCAGTGGCAGGTTCACTGAACAGGTATGCAGTGGTGGGTTCACAGCACACGTATGCAGTGGTGGGTTCACAGAACAGGTATGCAGTGGTGGGTTCACAGCACAGGTATGCAGTGGTGGGTTCAATGAACAGGTATACAGTGGCGGGTCCACTGAACAGAACAGGTATGCAGTGGCAGGTTCACTGAACAGGTATGCAGTGGTGGGTTCACAGCACAGGTATGCAGTGGTGGGTTCACTGAACAGGTATGCAGTGGTGGGTTCACAGCACAGGTATGCAGTGGTGGGTTCACAGCACAGGTATGCAGTGGTGGGTTCACAGCACAGGTATGCAGTGGTGGGTTCACAGAACAGGTATGCAGCCAGACAGGAACAAGTTAAGCCTAACTAATCTTTCCCTAAGAGACAGTCTGCAGCAGCTCGCCCTACTCTCACTAACGCAGGCAGCACACGAGTGACCGTAATGGCCTGCCTTATATAAGGGGGGGGGGGGGCTCCAGGGGCTAGTGTAGCCTAATTGGCTACACTGGGCCTGCTGACTGTGATGTAGAGGGTCAAAGTTGACCCTCCATGTGCATTATGGGGCGAACCGAACTTCCGCAAAGGTTGGCCTGCGGGACGCGAACGCGAACCACTGAAGTTCGCATGGAACCGTTCGCAGGCGAACCGTTCGGCCCAACTCTAATCTAGAGTAATGTACAACATTCTAGTATATAATGCCTGTGTAATATAAATAGTTAAGATTTAAAAACAGATTGAAGTAAAAACTACAACTTAAAGTGAACCTCCGGACTAAAAATCTACTCAGCAGCACTGAAAAGGCTTGGGGTTTCTTTAACAGTTTCACAGCATCAGAACTTTGTTTTTCTTACCAAAGCATCATTTTTAGCTGCATTTTTAGCTAAGCTCCACCCATCAAAGAAAAAAAGCCTGGGCTTTTTTCCCTGATGCTGTGCAGAGCATGATGGGATTTCTGATGTTCTCGTTGCCTAGCAACTGGGAGAGGTGCTCAGGACACAGGACAGTTGGAACCGTGTCTCATTCTCCATGTCATCTCCTTTCAACCAAAAAGATGGCTGCCCCCACGAAACCACAAACATTAGCCTGTTCTTTTTAAAACAGTGTGGGTAAGAGATTATATTACCTATCTATTTTAATTAACATAGCTAATGTAACTTAATGACAGTATGTTTGTTTAGGCTGGAGTTCCTCTTTAACTCCGGCAAACGGTATTCAAAGACCAAATTAAAGCTCAAAGGTTCACTAAAGAATCAAATAACGTGCAGCATACTGCTGGTGGGAGAACTAGGGAGTGTTTTGCTATGTTCACAGTGGTGCAATGCGGTACGGCGTAATGGCTGCTTTGGAACGCAGGTTGCATCACATATGCGACATTCACAGTGCGGACAGTTGTGTGGCATTGTAATACATGGATAATATTAGTTGCTGCTTTACCGTTCCATTGCGTTGCATTCCTGCTGTCATAGAGAACACAACGCAACTCCCACTGTGAGCCTGGCCTCTGAGTGCTTCTATATGTTAATAAAGTAAGGACTAGCCTTGACTTCACTCTAGTTTATACCTCCATCTTTGCTCTCACCTATATACAGAGGGGAGTTCCTCTTACTGGCGTAATCGTCAATGTAGGAAATTCCAAACGGTTGGATGGGCACGCCCCCGATGCCGAGGAGAAACTGGCCAACGAAAAGTATCCACAGAATGTCCGAGTTCTGTTTGCCCATGTTGTTCACACATTGGTCGTCACTGTCACTCAGGCCGTACAGGCCAGGCTGGCATGTGTCGGTGTTGTTACTGGAGATACCTGGAAAATAGAAAATATATACTGTATATTACATGCAAAATGAATATTGTGGGCTTCAAAGCAACTTTTGAGCCCACCAGCGCTACCACAACTCCTCCCAAGGACGCAGGCAAACCTAATATATGGATTATATAGTGTCATTTATCTTTGCCATAGTAATGTTTTCCGTGTGAAAATCACATTCCCCCTCCCATATCTCCTTTCCCCAGTCACAATCATATTGTACTAAAAGCAGACATCTTGCTTAGTAATGAAATAGCCAGTTCAGTGTGGAAGCACTACACTGCTATTGTTCAAAGTAGCTTGCACACAGGGAAGCTCTCTCTGGGCTGGTGCACACCAAGCATTTTTGGTAGCGTTTTCAAAACCGCTGCCGCCTGTGAAAACGTTTGGCTAATGTATCTCAATAGGATGGTGCACGCCAGAGGTTTGAGGTTTTTAGCAAACCGCAAACGTGCTTCCTACAGCATTTTTGCGGTTTGCAGATGCGTTTTAACCTCAATGTAAAGTATAGGAAAGCTCAAACTGCTCTGAAAAACGCTAGATCAGAGCAGTTTTCTAGACGTTTTTTGTTACAGAAGCTGTTCCGTAACAGCTTTACTGTAACAATATATGAACTGCTACACAAAAACGCTCCTAAAAAATGCTAGGCATGTTTAGAAAATGTCTCTAAACATGCCTAGAATCGCTCTGAAAATCTGCTTCAAAAACCTCCAGCGTTTTGTGGATCTGCTAGAGGTTTTTGGTGTGCACTGGGCCTCACTCTTATCTCCTGCATTCAGAGATAAAACAATTGATAGCTTAACCTCCTTGCCGGTCCAATTCCCGCCGGCAAGGAGGCAGCGCAGCACTTTTTAATTTCTTCTATTTTTCAAATCATGTAGCGAGCCCCATGATTCGGCGCGGCGGGTAGCGGCGGCGATCGCGTACCACACGCAGCTAGCAAAGTGCTAGCTGCGTGTAGGAAAAAAAAATTATGCAAATCGGCCCAGCGGGGCCTGAGAAATCCTCCTGCGCAGCTTACCCCGAGCTGAGCTCGGGATAACCGGCATGGAGGTTAAAGAGGTCAGTATTGTGACTCAGCAGCACTGCACAGCTCAGTGACTGATAAAGCTCCCAGGAAAAAATAACACTAATGCCTGGTACACACCGTGCAATTTGCCATCAGATTGGTGGGTCGAATCCATAGTTTCTAATGCCTACTACACATGATGAGATTTACTGGCAGATTTCCTGCCAGATGGATTATTTCCAACATGTCCGATCTGATTACCGATCGATTTTCCATAGAGGTGAACAGAAAATCAATCGGAAAATCGATTGGAAATCAGATCGGACATGTTGACAATAATAGATCTGGCAGGAAATCTGTCAGAAAATTGTATGGTGTGTGTACCTAGCATAACAGGTCCGATCTGATTTTCCGATCATTTTTCTGATCGATTTTCCGATCACTTCTATCGGAAACCTGATCAATTATCGATTCGACCCGACAGTCTGAAGGGAAATTGCATGGTGTGTACCAGGCATAAAACTATTAACCCTTTCAGACATTTATTTTTTTAAACAAAAGTTTGCTCTTAAAACTAACAATGGTGTGCCCAATCTATTGGAGCAAATCTGAAAATCACTTAAATTCAGAAGGTAATAAAATTAACCAACCCCTGGATAATTTATAGGTCACTGCTGGCTTTCGACTGGCTCATTCTCTTTCTCTTCCCGAGTCAGCAGACATTTTGCTATTGAGGAGAAAATGTTACTCGTGAGTAATAAGGTCTAGGACAGGGTTAGGGAACCGATGGCTCGGGGGCAAGATGTGGCTCTTTTGATGGCTGCATCTGGCTCACACAGACAAATCAGTAGGTGTTGATTCACTAAGCTACACTGCTCAAGCAGCTTAGAGTGGTAGCGCAAGTAAAAAGTAGTACGCGCTACTGCTGTAGCATGCACTACTAACTTACTCACGCTCCCCCAAAACTAACAGCCGCTCCAATTGTCCCGCCATGGACCCTGTCAGCTCCAGTGACTTTGTAGGACGAGATCCCCGCACTTTGATTGGCCCAGTAGGCTGCCTGTCACTTGACAGGCAGCCTATTTGGCCAAAGTGCGGGGATCTCATCCTACAAAGTGAATCAACCCCCAAGTCAGCTAGCTAATTGTACAAGCTGTTAATCGGTATTTCTCCTGTCTGGCTCTCGGGGAAATTGCTGATGTTGCTGAAACCCAAGAGAAGCTGAAGACGTGTCTGACACTTCCGCTGCCCAGCGGATCAACTGTATACACATCACCATGGCAACAGGAACGTGAGCACTCTGCTGCGCATGCGCACTGTCCCAGTTTGAAAACACAGTCCCAGTCAGTTTGAACACACGGTCCTAGTTTGAAACATATTGTATGGCTCTCACGGAATTACATTTTAATATATGTGGCATTTATGGCTTTTTTAGACAAAAAGGTTTCTGACCCCCTGAAGTAGGAGATGGAGACACTTACTGGTGGTGGACTTGTCGTACTCGTACTGTCCCATGATGAAGTGAGGTAGACACATGATGAAGCCGGCAGTGCAGACGACCATGGCGCCCAGCCCAATGAAACGTGGCCGGTGGACCCGACTCCCGAAGTAGCTGACAAAGACGATGAGTACCGTATTCCCGATCTGAAAGGAGAACATTGGACGGGTTAATGATGCCTGATATTGAGAAGGATACTCCATTCTATGTAGTCATGCACGATTCCACAAGACCATTCCTCTTCTGCCTAGGCAAGCACAGTAAACACTTCCTGCTTGGCCTGCAACCAGAAGGGAGATTACCGCGCATTGCCACGGTAACCCCTGAAAGCTGTTTTTAGCGTTGCGGTGCGATCGTCACACCTCAGCGCTGCTACAACACAAGTTTCCAGTGTGAAACCAGCCTCAGGAGCAAGACTTTATAGTCAGGGTAACAATGAGATTATTATTTTCATTATAGCAGTTTCACTCAGTACTTTTGGTAATATAGCCATGTGCCCTTGTTTGTTTAAAGTGGACCTGTACTCTTGCACAGGGCAGGAGGCAAAAAAAGAGAAATGCACCCTGTATGTATTTAGAGAGTTTAGCCTGTC
Source organism: Hyperolius riggenbachi (assembly GCF_040937935.1). NCBI lineage: Eukaryota > Metazoa > Chordata > Amphibia > Anura > Hyperoliidae > Hyperolius > Hyperolius riggenbachi. Next base: position 26,491,546 of record NC_090647.1, read on the forward strand.
TAATTCCCCCTCATCTGTGACTAATCACAAGTTGTTATTTGATCTCTCCCCTGAGTCACCTGACTGCCACTTCAGATAAGGCAGATAAGCTAATTTGAAGGTAAGTAGACACACTGCAGATTTCTTGTAGGGTTTGTATCAGCTGTGACAAAAAAAAAATGTTTTCTATTAGGTCTCTTTCACAGTGCAACGTTAAAGTCGCACGTTAGAAAATTTTCAACGCAGACTAACGCACAGCAATACTAAGTCTGTGCGTCATTCACAGCGCACACGTTGCGTTAGTGTGTAACGTGAGGCGTTATTAGAAAGTGCTGCATGCTGTGCGTTTAGCAATACATCTGCTGCGTTACTTGTGTTGCACACGCTCAGTAATGTTTGTTTCGATTTTTTTTAAAATGTAACGCAAGCGCCATTTTAGTTCCATCGTAAATACACGTGGTTTGTGTTTATTTTGTTATTGCGCATGCTCCAGTTGTTGTTTTTTCATATTTTTGTTTGGGGATTGTTTGTTTGTAGTGGATTTTTGTTTGTTTGTAGTGTCCGAAGTAATCGCTGTTATAACGTGAATCTTAATTTGTTTATTTTTTGTTAGTTTTTAATTTAGAACATTAACGTCGCATGTAAAGAGCGCCAATAAGGTCGCACCACGTGTACGTCATGACACTTAATGTAGTGTTAAAGAATGCACAATAACGTCCAAGTTAAAGTCTATATGCGTTGCGTTAGGGCCGCGTTGTGCAACCTTAAAGAGGAACTTCAGCCTAAACAAACATACTATCATTAAGTTACATTAGTTATGTTAATTAAAATAGATAGGTAATATAATCTCTTACCCACCCTGTTTTAAAAGAACAGGCACATGTTTGATTTCATGAGGGCAGCCATCTTTTTGGTTGAAAGGAGGTGACAGGGAGCATGAGACACAGTTCCAACTGTCCTGTGTGCTGATCACCCCTCCCAGTTGCTAGGCAACGTGAATAACAACATAGGAAATCCCATCATGCTTTCCACAGCATCAGGAAAAAAAGCCCGGGCAGTTTTCTTTGATGGGTGGAGCTTAGCTAAAAATGCAGCTAAAAATGATGCTTTGGTAAGAAAAATAAAGTTCTGATGCTGTGAAACTGTTAAAGAAACACCAAGCCTTTTCAGTTCTGCTGAGTAGATTTTTAGTCCGGAGGTTCACTTTAACGTCGCACTGAAACGCAACGTCCTACTGTGAAAGAGACCTAAAGGTTATTATGCTGTTGCTTATCTTTTGGAGCAGAGAGGAAGTTCTGAGTTCACCTGCCTCAGTTGCCTTGTGGATGACCCTGCTCTGTCGATCAGTCTCTTGGAAGTATAGTATAGGGAGGTTTATTTACTGTACAGGAGGCATACACTGAACTATAGCAAGGTATAAGCAGGGCCGGCCCGCTCATGAGGCGGGGTGAAACTTTTGCCTCAGGCGGCAAATTTCCAGGGGCGGCATCCGCCCGTCCGTGCGGGGAGCCGGCCGCCGAGCTGGAGGGGTAGCTGGCAGGACGGGGGTATTGGGCCTAGCGGCGGGGAGGGGGGGTCGGACCCCCCCCTCCCTCACCTGGGTCCCCCGTCCTCCGCTCCCCTCCAGCCTTACATAGAAGCAGCCGCTATTTGTAAGAGGCACGGGTGGGGAGGACTCACCTCTTCCTCGATCCAGCGTGCGCTCCACTGACGTCACTTCCTGCAACGCTGCAGGAAGTGATGTCAGTGGAGCGCACGCTGGGAAGAGGTGAGTCCTCCCCGCCCGTGCGTCTTACAAATAGCGGCTGCTTCTTCTATGTAAGGCTGGAGGGGAGCGCAGTTCGGGGGACCCAGGCGAGGGAGGGGGGGGGGTCCGACCCCCTTCCCGCCGCTAGGCCCAATACCCCCGTCCTGCCAGCTACCCCTCCAGCTCGGCGGCCCCCCAGGCGGCAAAAAGTCTAGGGCCGGCCCTGGGTATAAGGACGGTTTGAAGCAGAGGGATATACACTTTGGAATGAATTACAGGTTGTAAATATTCTACCTTCTTTGACCACCGATTGGGTCCAGACATATGAACTATCTAATGTATTGAATAATAAAAAAACTGCATAAATGAATATATGAATAGTCATGAATATCTAAGTAGGTAGGTATGTAGTAGCGCAGGGGTCTCAAACTCAATTTACCTGGGGGGCCGCAGGAGGCAAAGTCAGGATGAGGCTGGGCCGCATAAGGAATTTCACAATCACGGCGCATCACCTCCTCTGCCCGCCCCTCTCACTCTTCCTTCACAGAGAGAGGCGGGGAGAGGCGGCAATCCGTGCGGCGATTGACGTCAGGAGGGGCAGAGCTGAAGCTGAAAGCTCTGCCCCTTCCAGGAAATGCCAGCGGATTGCCCCCCGGGGCGATTTGGGGGCTCTGCAGCCCTCGTTTAGTGGCGGGGATGCGGCGGATTACTTGGGAGCACTGAAGCGAACTATAAGGAAGCTTTTGCCGACGAGGGCCATAAAATATTGTATCGAGGGCCGCAAATGGCCCACGGGCCGCGAGTTTGAGACCCCTGTAGTAGCGGATCAGTAAATAATGGCGCACAGCGCCTATGCATAGAAATGGCGCCGCATTAAAAAGATACGCTTATCGCTATTTATCGTTAGTACTGCATAATAATGGCGCACAGGGAAAAAAGAAGAAAAACGGCACACACTAACGTTATTTATCAATAGTGGCACACACTAACGTTATTTATCAATAGTGGCACACACTAACGTTATTTATCAATAGTGGCACACACTAACGTTATTTATCAATAGTGGCACACACTAACGTTATTTATCAATAGTGGCACACACTAACGTTATTTATCAATAGTGCCGTTCATTTGCCAAACAGCAGACGTTATTGCCCACAGTAACGTTATTTATCAATAGCGCCCTACATAAGCCAAACTGCAGACGTTATTTAACTGCAAAACGGTGAATGGATTTAATGTAACACTGTCAAGGTTAGGGTTAGGCACCACTGGGGGGGGTCTTAGGGTTAGGCATCACCAGGGGGGTCTTAGGGTTAGGCACAACCAGGGGGGGGTTAGGGTTAGGCACCACCAGGGGGGGTTTATGGGTTAGGCACCACCAAGGGGTTGGTTAGGGTTAGGCACCACCAGGGGGGTGGTTAGGGTTAGGAACCTCCGGGGGGTGGTTAGGATTAGGCACCACCAGGGGTGTGGTTAGGGGTTAGGGATAGGTACAGAGAGGGTTCTGTGTGTTAACGCAAAATAACGATAAGGCTTTAACGCTAAATAACAATAAGACTTTAACGTTAAATAACAATAAGGCTTTAACGTTAAATAGCGATAAGCGGCAAACGGATTAGCGGCAACACCGTGCGCCATTATTCGCAGGCGCCATTTTCAGATGGATCCATGTAGTAGTTCATTATTTCATAGATCGTTGTATGGACAATAGTCCGCTGTAATTCAAGGTTAGCTCGTTTGTTAGATACACTGTGTCGTCTTTTATCTACAAGACAGCGGAACAATCCTCAGCTGCACATTCCATTCCCATGAATATTGTGAGAAAGAGGACCTGTTATCACTGAGAATAAAATGTATTATAGTGTGGCAAAATGGATTACAAGTGGTCATGTCTTTGTTATCTTACTCCAGTCTGTGTATGACCTCCATGATAAAGGTCCCTGTATTAGAGGCAAAGGATCAGGATAGTCAGGCAACTGGTATTACTAAAAAGGAAAAAAAAAAGAAATATGGCAGCCTCCATATCCCTCTCGTTACAGTTGTCCTTTAAAGGGAACCTTAACTGAACGGGAGGTAAAGAGTTTCACTTACCTGGGGCTATTACCAGCCCCCTGCAGTCCTGTGCCCTCGGAGCCGCTCTGGAATCCTCTGGTCCCCCGCTGTCACTTAGTTTCGTTTTTGACGACTCACCAGTTGGCTGGCCGCCATGCGTATTACTGGACGCATTCCCTACTGCAATTAGCGCGGTTGCGGACCGTAACGCGTACAAAAATGCGCGTTGCCGCATTCCGCACGCGTAGATTTGTACGTGTTGCGGTCCGCAACCGCGCTAATTGCAGTAGGGAATGCGTCCAGTAATACGCATGGCGGCCGACTGACTGGTGAGTCATCAAAAAGCGAAACTAAGTGACAGCGGGGGACCAGAGGATTCCAGAGCGGCGCCGAGGGCACAGGACTGCTGCAGGGGGCTGGTAATAGCCCCAGGTAAGTGAAACTCTTTACCCCCTGTTCAGTTAAGGTTCCCTTTAAGTGGCAGGGTGGGAATACATAGCCAGTCTGTATTCCAAACAAAGCACTTGTAGCCATGGCATCAAATTTAATACAGTATTGCCAGTTTTTGAAATACTAAATTGAAATGGAAATATATCTCTTTAATAAAATTAAATCACAAGAACACTTGAGCAGCATGGAACTATACAGCAGTATTTCAGCAAAAGTGGAATTTTCCCCCTTAAAACATTAATTTGTAATTCCATTATCAGGACGACAATGTCTCTCCCAACACCTGTCAGTCACATGGAAGATGCGGCTAAAAATAAGACAATGGCGATGATTATGGAGTGATTATAAGCCGTTGTCTTGCAGGCCGGTTATTAGCATGCAGCAGGCTGCGTGACGGCTAATAATATCCTGTGACGACAGGAAGTGGTGTGAGCTCTGCTCCTACATCTGTGGCGTCACATCAGCCATCCGCCTGTCCTAATATTGTGACAGGGCCGTCCCCGAGAGGCATTGAGTGACATTTCACCAATGCAGATCTCCAGGGCATAGATCTAATGGCTCCATCTGATTGCTGAGAGAGCCAAACTGTTCCCATTCTGTATCCAGTACAGCTTCTGTTCCTCAATATGCTGTCTATAAATGTGGAGAAATGACCTCAAACACCCCTGCTAAATGTTCCTATTCTTACTTAACCTCCTTGAGGGTAAACCCGAGCCAGGCTCGAGGGTAAACCCGAGCCAGGCTCCAGGCTCGGTAATCCCGAGCGTGCGGTGGGTGTTTATACAGGAAGTAGCGTCAGACACTAGAGCGAGGAACATCCACGGTGGAACGCAAGGAAGGTATGTGTATCTGCCGCTGCTTGCCGCCTGCACAGACACTGTGATTGATGCTGAAGGGGATTGCACAAGGGAGAGCCGAAGGTGAGGGGGGGACCGCCCCCCACCCCACTAATGTGTGGCCATGGCTTTCCCCTCATGCTGCGACCCCTCCAGCCTCCTAAAACAGCCCTGAGCGCCCCCCCTCCACAGCCCCCCCCCCCCCCCCCCCATGGGTGCAGTGGCTGTAACCCCTATTGTTACGCCCCTGCTTCTATGTATCTCTCCGGCGGGTTTTTGCGAGATGGCCAGAGATGTTCTCTCTCTTCCCATTAAAGATTTGATACTGTTTGGCTGCCGACTCCAAAAACTGAAGGCCCTACGACTTCTGTATTACCTCATTGAAGGATGACAGGATCCCGGTGGTCTGGCTGGAGACCCCAAATCGTTTCTCGATGGTGGATATGGTGCTGCGGAGGTAGCCGGTGAGGAGGAGCTGCGACAGCTGGAGGAGTCCATGACAAAACACGAACACCTGCAGGGGGAAAGCAAACCACAGACATGAGACCACCAGCATTTCACCAAACCAACCAGAATCCTCCAGCAGAACACAAACACCTGCCGGGAAAAGCAAACCACAGACATGAGACCACCAGCATTTCACCAAACCAACCAGAATCCTCCAGCAGAACACAAACACCTGCCGAGGAAGCAAACCACAAACTTGATTTTTTTTTTTGTGTGAAATATTGTTGGGTGACCTGAGTCTTGCTTTGGGCACCCCTTTATAGACCTATGGAAGTGAAGAGAGTGTCCTGATGTTTCCATTTTACCCCTCCACCACTAGAGGGGGCCCATCCTACACCTTTGGATTTGTCCAGACTATACTGTGACCTCCATCTCTTTGACCCACCCAGGGCTGTTTTTAGGCACACTCAGGCTAGGCAAATGCCTAGGGTGATACTTGCAAAGGGGGCGGGGGGGCGGGGGTGGTTATCAGAGAGCTATTCTTAGCACACTGTGCTTTTTACAATTCAAACACACACCTGCTATTTCCATTTGGGTGGAGATGGGTGGTGATTTTAAAACTTAAATGTGCACTGCAAATTATCGAAGGAGACCTAAATAGCATACAAGCAATAAGGGGAACTAAGCACAAACCTAATCGAGTATATAAAACAATCTTTCACCGATGGGGGTGGGGGGAGGGTTCATAAATAATGTGAGGTAGACAAGTATGACTTACTTTGAGAGGCTGCTCCCTATCACTTCAAACTGTGGCACCTGTGGGTCTGGCTGGAGAAGATGGTGCAGAGGGTACAGTCGCATAGATGGGGGGCATGGAGACAACCTTCCCTCTGAAGGTAAATAATGTCCTCCTGGACATGAAGGAGAGGTTATGATGACATAAGAAAGAGGAGGGTGAGAACTGGGAGCAACACATGAAAAGGGAAAGTAATGTCCAAGGAAGCTGGTCTGATAGAGATGTACATGGAATGGGAGGGGCTGCTGTACATGGATGTTACACATGGAGGAGGGAGCTGCACATAGAATGGGAGGGGCTGCATAGTAGGATGATACACATGAAATGGGGGGGGATACAGTATATGGATGATACACATGGAAGAAGGGGCTGCACATGGAATGGGAGGGGGCTGCTGTACATGGATGATACACATGGAGGAGGGAGCTGCACATGGAATGGGAGGGGGCGGCTGTACATGGATGATACACATGGAAGAGGGGGCTGCACATGGAATGGGAGGGGGCTGCTGTACATAGATGATATACATGGAAGAGGGGGCTGCACATGGAATGGGAGGGGATACAGTACATGGATGATGCACATGGAAGAAGGGGCTGCACATGGAATGGGAAGAGCGCTGCGACACAAGGAAGGGGAGCCACAATACTTGGCCTACTCTATGGCGACTATTGTTTCCAAAAAGTTGGCGGTTGCAGTGCGGCGCACATGCGCAGAATATGATATTTTACAATACGCTTCCGCCCACTTCTGCACTCTAAAAACAGGAAGTGACCGCAAGCGCACGTCACTTCCTGTTTGGCCGGATGCCTGAAAGGGAATACCGTGCAATAACGCGGTATTGCCTGAAGGCCTGTTTTTGACGGTGTGGTGCCAGCTTAGTGTGAAACCAGCCTTGATCCATCTATGGCTAAGGTATATTATCAATAATGACTCAGGCTTCTTTTTCCACGGACTGCTCATTTGTCAAGCAATTCAGCCGCACCGGCCGCCGTACACTAGTACAGTAATGGCAGACGAATGGTAGCGTTTAGTAACGCCACGCGAATCATGTTTGACACACGGTGGGCAAAACAAGTCTTGCCCGATCTGTGGAAGGAAACAACTCCATGGGGTGGTACCTGTCCATCAACCTGTGCTTTGCGATAACAAACTTCAAGCCGGTGGACAGCAGCAGCTGACCGGCAGTGAGTTCACTAATGGGTCTTTCTCTTATTGCTTTTCCAATTATCTTATAAAGTCTGATAACGTATTATCATAACTCCCAACTTTTTGAAATAAGAAAGAGGGACACTTAAGCCACACCCCCTAGTCACACACAGCATAAAGATTTCATAAGAATATGTTGTTTTATATCATTCAGACCACACTGGTCCTTTAAATCCTGGTCCATTTTCCTTCATATTAACATTTGAAAATTAGAAATATATCAATTTAAAGGATGGGAATAAAGTTTAGAGTCAATCAAACAGATTTTTCAGCAGAAAATTACATATATTTACACAGATCTGTACATCAGTCCTGAAAGAGGGACACATGAGGGAGAAAGAGGGACATAAGGACTGGGTTCCCAAAGAGGGACTGTCCTTCCAAAAAAGGGACAGTTGGAAGCGATGCTATCATTATGAGAGAATGACAGAGGAGGGTAAAGGGAGCTGATTAAATTATTTCTCACCATGGCTAGTCAAAACTAGATCTGTTATCCAATATTTATTTAGCTGACAATATCACCTGATTTTATGTAACTTGGCCCATGTTCTGAATGGTAGCATGGCTGAAATAAAGATTTCATAAGCATTCACCATTCCGATCTGATTTGACAATAAAGATTACAGAATGATTGCCAGGCCAGATACGCCTCATTGGCAAAGAGTCACTGAACTCACACAGGGCCGTTTCTTGGACGGTGCGGGCAGGGCGACCGCACTGGGCGCACACCAGCAAGTAGATGAAGGGGGGCGCAGGCAGAAGGACATTACCGCTAGGGAGCTGGTGACGCGCGGTGCAGCCAAGTGGAAGAAGAAGGAAGATTACCAGCGTGATCACTTTCCTTGACTCCTCCTAGGCTGCCTGCGTCAGACTTCAAGTCATCATCACGTCACCACCACGTGTTGACACCTGATGTCCTGTAGCGGTACTGCAGGCTGTCAGTGCGCGGCACCCATGGCGGAGTCGGCTATCTGGGCTCTGTTCGCCTGGGTTTTTTCCTGCTTCCTCCGGGATGAGCGGCTGGTCACTAGAAAGTAGGCAGATCTACTTGTGACCTGTGGCTGTGTTTCTGTTCCTAAAGAGTAAGGGTTCCCGAGTCCATGGGGATGGGGGGAAGGGGGCGCAATTTTTACACCCTCGCCCTGGGTGCAATTTAGCCTAGAAACTGCCCTGAACTCACATTACAAATGGGGTGTTTTCATTCACTGTATAAAAACATTTAACTGTTAAAGCATTAAAGTGGACCTGAACTCAGAACACCTCTCTGCTCTAAAAGATACACAGCATAATAACCTTTTAACAAAAAAGGTTCAGGTCCACTGTAATGTTTAGCCTGGGTCTTTACAGGAAGCTATATTGACCCGGGCCGGAAATATAGAAGAGTTGTATAAATTAATACAGACCAAATCTAAGCCAATTACGACGTAAATAGGAATAGCACATTAAAGGAAACTGAGCACTGTATTACTGAAATATATAAGATGCCGCCTAACTCTAAAGTCCCCCCCCCTTTTTTTTCCTAACCTTAACTATCACCCCTGCATTGCCTAGCGTACGTTAAAAAAGGGCGCCGGGAAAAAAGGGCGCAGGGTTTTAAACGATAAGCATGAATAACGTTTAAAAAAAATTGTGCTATATTTCGTTTAAAAATAATGTTTTATAAAGTTATAAATCATTAAATAATGTGTATGAAATCGGCAATTGTAAAAACGTTAATCTTCCCTGTTTAAAAAGTGAAATGTATAATTACGTTTTATAAAACATTAATAAGAATGTTACTAAAGCTATACCTAACCCTACTCTCACACAGAACCCTCCCTGTACCTATCCCTAACCCCTAGACCCCCCTGGTGGTGCCTAAACCTAAGACCCCCCTGGTGGTGCCTAAACCTAAGACCCCCCTGGTGGTGCCTAAACCTAAGACCCCCCTGGTGGTGCCTAAACCTAAGACCCCCCTGGTGGTGCCTAACCCTAAGACCCCCCTGGTGGTGCCTAACAGTAACCACCCCCCTGGTGGTGCCTAACCCTAAGACCCCCCTGCTGGTGCCTAAATCTAAGACCCCCCTGGTGGTGCCTAAACCTAAGACCCCCCCTGGTGGTGCCTAAACCTAAGACCCCCCTGGTGGTGCCTAAACCTAAGACCCCCCTGGTGGTGCCTAACCCTAAGACCCCCCTGGTGGTGCCTAACAGTAACCACCCCCCTGGTTGTGCCTAACCCTAAGACCCCCCTGCTGGTGCCTAAATCTAAGACCCCCCTGGTGGTGCCTAAACCTAAGACCCCCCTGGTGGTGCCTAACCCTAAGACCCCCCTGCTGGTGCCTAAATCTAAGACCCCCCTGGTGGTGCCTAAACCTAAGACCCCCCTGGTGGTGCCTAAACCTAAGACCCCCCTGGTGGTGCCTAAACCTAAGACAGGGGGGTCTTAGGTTTAGGCACCACCAGGGGGGTCTTAGGTTTAGGCACCACCAGGGGGGTCTTAGATTTAGGTTAGGTGGTGCCTAACCCTAAGACCCCCCTGGTGGTGCCTAACAGTAACCACCCCCCTGGTTGTGCCTAACCCTAAGACCCCCCTGCTGGTGCCTAAATCTAAGACCCCCCTGGTGGTGCCTAAACCTAAGACCCCCCTGGTGGTGCCTAAACCTAAGACCCCCCTGGTGGTGCCTAAACCTAAGACCCCCCTGGTGGTGCCTAAACCTAAGACCCCCCTGTGATAAGCATTAATAACATTTTAAAAAAATATTGTGCGGTTTTTCGTTTTAAAATAATGTTTAAAAAAAAAATTGTACGGTTTTTTGTTTAAAAATAATGTTTTAAAAAATATTGTACTGTTTTTCGTTTAAAAATAATGTTTAAAAAATTATAAATCATTAAATAATGTGTAATCATGAGAAACAGTTATAAAACATTAAAAGTCTCCGGGCGCCGCTTTTAAAACGTTATTTTTCTCCGGCGTCCTTTATTCCTGTTGGGCGCCCATTAAACGATATTTATTATGGGAGTGAATGGCGGCGCCCTTTTTGTCCACCTACCTCATGCGCTCAAATTTCCTGCTTCCGCAATGCCTAACCCTAGGCTGACCAGGCGTCCACTTTTGCCCGGACAGGTCCACTTTTTACGACCTGCCCGGGCCGTCCTCCTGGGTTTTTGAAATGTCCGGGTGAAGAGAGCTGAACACAGAGCAGCCAAGCTGCAGAAGAGCTGCTTTGTTCAGTGTGTGAGTCAGGGGCAGACTGGCCAGGGGGGAAGGGGGGCAATCTCCCCCCAGGAAGCCTTTCATTCAGTGATTTAGGGCAGGTCTGGTGTATTCAGGTTTGTTGTTGTAAGGCAATGTGAAACACTTGGCTAGCTCATAAAAGTGCAATTAGAGGGCAGGCAAGCTTGTAATATATACACAGCATGATGCAGAGCTTGCCTGGAGGGTCCGTGGGCAAACATCTGTCTTGTCTCTCCCCATTGTGATAATGACTGCATGTGTGGATAAGGCGTTAAAAAAGTTGAAAAGTTTTTGACAGTCCCTAGGCTCCCGGAGGGCTGCTTTCTGACTTGTGTGAGAGACTGGCAGGGCCTCTTGTTTTCCTGCACTTCATCACAAACACCTTTGTTAGCTTAAATTAACCCCAGAGTGTTCAGTTAAATCAATGAGATATCCAGCTTTCAGTATTGGCAAATAAATGGCAAAACGTTCAGTACAGCATGTTTCACTTGTCTTTTCTCAGCAGTTACAGTTTTAGGTTGAACAGAAGACCTACAGCCATCCAGTTCAGCCAGAATACTAAATCATTGTGCTTAACTAGCATGGTTGTTACAGTCTTCTCTGGAGTTCTCACCATGACTGTCATTTGTCACCTGCCTGTGTAATTTTATTGCATTTTGTGGGGAAATCTTCTGCGAATCTGATTATATTTTGTGGTCGGCCGGCCCTCCACCACCATGTGGTCTGGAAAAAAAACGGCCCTCCATGCCTGCGAAGTTGGACAGCACACTGCTAAGGTCTTTTTGTATTTTATATTTGGCCCCACCCATGACCACGCCCACATGCTGTTGTGATCGTCCTCTTTTTTGGAAATCAAAATATGGTCACCCTACCTAACGCTATTCTTACACAGAACGCTCCCTCTACCATTGTCTAACCCTAACAACTTCCCCCCCCAGCTGATTCCCCCTCCCCCCATGCCTAACCTTACAAAACGCCCGCTATTTGTAGCCGCAGTTGGCATAGCAGATGGCTCCTGTAGCTATAATTAGTATGTGCGCCTATGGAAACGCCCCAAATTTCCTGCTTCCTGCATAGCCACCAGCAGAATAATCACTCCTCTCTCAATAGCGAGCGTTAGCCATGCTATGCAACTACCGCAGTGACCACAAGCAGAGCTTCCGACCAATCACCAGGGCAAACATCCGAGTAATCCTAGCTGTGTCACTGTGGAGTGGAGATAAAACCGACCTAAGGTGGCCACTAATGGTCCAATTTCTAGTGAAAAATCATTAGAGCGATCAGAAATTCTGCACAATCGATTATGAACGACGTCTGATTGGATTTTCGTCAAACCAAAATTTGGATGTTCTTGTTGGTTGTGATAGATAGGAAGCAAAGATTGGTTCGTTGATGGTGCAGTGAACGATTTTACTTCCGATCAGAAGGATCTGATCGGACAATTTTTCGTTACAAATTGGATCGTTAGTGGCCACCTTTATACAGAGGAGGAATGTGATTGTTCCAATGATGAATGACTAGGAAAGTACATGCCAGAATCTCGGACCAGCAGGAATAATCACTCCCATTTCAAGAGCATGCATCAGCCATGCTATGCAACTACCGCAGTGACCACAAGCAGAGCTGCAGAGCAATCGCCAAGGCAAACACCGGAGTAATCCTAGCTGTGTCAGTGTGAAGTGGTGATAACACAGAGTTATACAGAGGAGGAATGTGAATGTTTCAATGATGAGTGACAAGGGGAGTAGAATGCCAGAGTCACTGGCCAGCAGGACAATGACATGCAGGGAGCGGAGGTCAGGGAGTGGAGGCTGTGGGGATAACAGGATGTATGAAGATGAAAGGACCGCGGGGTCGCAGTGGGAAGCTCATGTTTTGTCCATTTCCTGTGGTGTCGCCTGGCCTGCTGCTGACTTGGCGCTTGTCTCTGTATCTCCCCGCAGATCGCAGCATTCGCACGACACATGTCACCACCAGCCCCCACATTGCAAGAAACAGGAAGCATTATAACACAACTCTGCAGCAGTGACTAAAATCATTGTTGCAGACGCTTAGGGTATCATTCATAAAGAGGCTATCGGTAAGGGGAATCGATGCGGAAAAACACAGCTGGCGGTGTTTTAGACTTCTGGGTGGGCATTCATAAAGAAGTATCCATGTGCGGAAGCAGTGCGGAGATTCCCCGAACTAGGCTGGCGGTAGGCAGGCGGTAGGCTTGCGGAGACACGGAAGCTGCCGAGTTGATACATTTCTCCGTGTTCCGCTCTGCTGCAGCTGCCTGGGAGGTCTGTGTGTCTCCATTCACTTGCATTGGTATCGCCACATCAGAGGGAGCGGGACTTTCCGACCTGACACCGCTGGCGGTGATCTTTATGAATTAACATTTTGCTACATTTGTGCCGATAATCACTGCACAAAGCGGTGATTTATCACTCTGCTCAGTAGTGTCATTTTTTCATGCGGAAAGAGGCTTTATGAATGCTGACTTTGCTAAGTGGTCGGTAAAGTCAGCTGTTTTTAGCATTTCCGCATGCGGAAATGCTTTATGATTGATAGCCTTAGTTAGAGTGACCATATTTTTGTGGGTCCAACCTGGGACGGGGGGGGGGGGGGGGCGTGGGCGGGGGGGGGCGGCGCGCTCAGCGCGCCGCGGCGAAAAGTGGGAAGGAGTGAGGAGCACGCAGCGGCGAAGACTGGGGGAGGGGGCCGAAAAAATGGGCGTGGCCATGACATTGTATGGGCGGAGCTAACGTAATGATGTAACAGCGAGGCATAAGAAAGCAGTGTTTACGCCATGATGTGGACAAACGAGACTTTGTATCATGGGTGTGCAGAAACTGTGTGATGCTAATAGTTAGTGTTGGGCGAACATCTAGATGTTCGGGTTCGGGCCGAACAGGCCGAACATGGCCGCGATGTTCGGGTGTTCGACCCGAACTCCGAACATAATGGAAGTCAATGGGGACCCGAACTTTTGTGGTTTGTAAAGCCTCCTTACATGCTACATACCCCAAATTTACAGGGTATGTGCACCTTGGGAGTGGGTACAAGAGGAAAAAATTTTTTAGCAAAAAGAGCTTATAGTTTTTGAGAAAATCGATTTTAAAGTTTCAAAGGGAAAACTGTCTTTTAAATGCGGGAAATGTCTGTTTTCTTTGCACAGGTAACATGCTTTTTGTCGGCATGCAGTCATAAATGTAATACATATAAGAGGTTCCAGGAAAAGGGACCGGTAATGCTAACCCAGCAGCAGCACACGTGATGGAACAGGAGGAGGGTGGCGCAGGAGGAGAAGGCCACGCTTTGAGACACAACAACCCAGGCCTTGCATGAGGACAAGAAGCGTGCGGATAGCATGCTTTGTACCACCATGCAGTCATAAATGTAATAAAGATAAGTGGTTCAATAAACAGGGACCACGCGGCAACGCTAACCCAGCAGCAGCACACGTGATGGAACAGGAGGAGGCGCAGGAGGAGAAGGCCACGCTTTGTGAGACACAACAACCCAGGCCTTGCATGAGGACAAAAAGCGTGCGGATAGCATGCTTTGTACCGCCATGTAGTCATAAATGTAATAAAGATAAGAGGTTCCATAAACAGGGACCGGCAACGGTAACCCAGCAGCAGCAGCAGCAGCACACGTGATGGAACAGGAGGAGGCGCAGGAGGAGAAGGCCACGCTTTGTGAGACACAACAACCCAGGCCTTGCATGAGGACAAAAAGCGTGCGGATAGCATGCTTTGTACCGCCATGTAGTCATAAATGTAATAAAGATAAGAGGTTCCATAAACAGGGACCGGCAACGGTAACCCAGCAGCAGCAGCAGCAGCACACGTGATGGAACAGGAGGAGGCGCAGGAGGAGAAGGCCACGCTTTGTGAGACACAACAACCCAGGCCTTGCATGAGGACAAAAAGCGTGCGGATAGCATGCTTTGTACCGCCATGTAGTCATAAATGTAATAAAGATAAGAGGTTCCATAAACAGGGACCGGCAACGGTAACCCAGCAGCAGCAGCAGCAGCAGCACACGTGATGGAACAGGAGGAGGCGCAGGAGGAGAAGGCCACGCTTTGTGAGACACAACAACCCAGGCCTTGCATGAGGACAAAAAGCGTGCGGATATAGCAGCAATGCTTTTTGCCGCCATGCAGTCATAAATGTAATACAGATGAGAGGTTCAATAAACAGGGACCGGAAACGCTAAACCATCCCAGATGTTCATCGGTCATGTTACTTGGTTGGGGTCCAGGAGTGTTGCGTAGTCGTTTCCAATCCAGGATTGATTCATTTTAACCATCTTAGCGGTATGGACGAGCTCAGCTCGTCCATCACCGCCGATGGCTGCCGCTCAGGCCCTGCTGGGCCGATTTTGTTCAAATAAAGAGCAGCACACGCAGCCGGCACTTTGCCAGCCGCGTGTGCTGCCCGATCGCCGCCGCTCTGCGGCGATTCGCCGCGAGCAGCGGCGAAAGAGGGTCCCCCCAGCCGCCTGAGCCCAGCGTAGCCGGAACAAAAAGTTCCGGCCAGCGCTAAGGGCTGGATCGGAGGCGGCTGACGTCAGGACGTCGGCTGACGTCCATGACGTCACTCCGCTCGTCGCTATGGCGACGATCTAAACAAAACAAGGAAGGCCGCTCATTGCGGCCTTCCTTGTTTATTCTGGGCGCCGGAGGCGATCGGAAGAACGCCTCCGGAGCGCCCTCTAGTGGGCTTTCATGCAGCCAACTTTCAGTTGGCTGCATGAAATAGTTTTTTTAAAATTTAAAAAAAACCCTCCCGCAGCCGCCCTGGCGATCTTAATAGAACGCCAGGGTGGTTAATTTGAGTCAGACGGTCTGCATTTTCTGTGGAGAGGCGGATACGCCGATCTGTGATGATGCCTCCGGCAGCACTGAAACAGCGTTCCGACATAACGCTGGCTGCCGGGCAAGCCAGCACCTCTATTGCGTACATTGCCAGTTCGTGCCAGGTGTCTAGCTTCATGCCCGGTTTCAGGTCCAGCGGTGCCAGCCACAAATCCGTCTGTTCCTTTATTCCCCTCCAAATTTCCTCCCCTGTGTGCTGCTTATCCCCAAGGCAGATCAGCTTCAGCAACGCTTGCTGACGCATGCCAACAGCTGTGCTGCACTGCTTCCACGATCCTACTGCTGCTGGTGCTGGGTTAGCATTTCCGGATGAGGTACAGCTTTGAGATGCGTTGGAGGAGAAGGAGTCAGAGAGGTAGGTGCTGCTGTTGTTATCCAGCTGTTTGCGGCGTGGGCAACACCCGCGCCGTAGCAGGTGAGGAATCGCTGCCAGGCTCCACAAGGTTCACCCAGTGCGCGGTAAGGGAGATGTATCGACCCTGGCCGAACGCACTCGTCCAGGTGTCAGTGGTGAGGTGAACCTTGCAGGCAACGGCATTCTTCAAGCTTCGGGTTATTTAGCTGACCACGTGCTCATGCAACTCAGGCACTGCAGAGCGCGCAAAGTGGTAGCGGCTGGGAACCACGTAACGTGGGATGGCCACTGACATCATGCCCTTGAAGCTGTTTGTCTCCACCACTCGATATGGCAGCATTTCGCAGGCCAGAAGCTTGGCTATGCTGGCTGGCTGTTACTGCCACGGCCCGGGGGTCATTTGCTGGCAATTTCCTCTTGTGCTCAAACATCTCAGAGACAGACAACTCAACCGTAGCGCTGCACACCGAAGGGCTGTTGGTTGTTGTGTTTGATGAACACTGGGAGACCTCAAGAGCACTAGTCCGGAAAGTGACAGTGTCAGCATCGTCTGATGTTTGTGAATGTTGTGAACCACGCAATGGCTGGGCTACTGCTGCTGCTGAGGCGGGTCTGGTGGTGAGTCTGGTGAACCCAAGGGAGGCAGTGTTGCTGGTGGTACCCTGTCCTGCCGCGTTTGCCCACAGAGTGGGATGTTTGGATAGAATGTGGCGGCTCATGCTGGTGGTGGAGAGGTTGTTAATACTTTTCCCCCTGCTCAGGCGGGTCTTGCACACCTTGCAAATCGCCATGGTAACATCCTCAGTGCAGTCTTCAAAGAAAGCCCAGACTTTAACTGGCTGAGGACTCGGACCTCGTGCGTGATGTGCTGGTGCTGCTTAACCCACTGCTGGACGCTTGAGAGGTCATCCAAGTAATTATCTGGTCCTGTTCTTTTGGATCTGTGAGGGTTGTTGTCCTGGACAACATGGGCAGTATTGAGTGGGTTTTCTTGGGTGCTCCCCTGTGGCCTGTACGTGAACCGTCAGGGGAAACACCTCTTCCCTTGCCCCTCCCTCTTTCACCGGATTTCTTCCTCATTTCACTTATCCTTAAAGTACACGCTGACTGGCAGCAGTACAGTGGCAGTACAGAAATGCTATACAGTGGTGGGTGAGCGGTGTACCACTATTGTCAGCAGTGACACAGAGCACAATGCTATACAGTGGCGGGTGAGCGGTGTACTACTGTTCCCAGCAGACACAGAGTGGAAGTAAACACAATGCTATATAGTGTGGCTGAGCCGTGTACACAGAGTGGCATTAAACACAATGCTATATAGTCTGCTATATAGTCACCCCGAACAGGGTGATGTTCTGCAGAACCCGAACAGTGGCAAACACTGTTCGCCCAACACTACTGGGAGGGAACGCAGATTTTAGTACCTAAACACACGATACAACATGTTTTCCGGGGTCGGACTCTGAGGCACATACAGATGGTCCCGATCATCATCCTCATCATACAACTCTTCTCCTGAGTCTGACCCACCCACCACCTCTGCCACCCCAACATCCCCAGACACAGACCCCTCATCGTCCTCAACATTAACTTGGGATGCTGGCCTGAGCCAGACCTCCTCCTCCACATCAGGCCCCATCATCTCCTCAATGGCAGCCCTCATTAATCGCTCTGGCGACGGACTGATGGACACAACGTTCTCCTCCGGGGAGGGCTGCTGCTGACCACTGGCTGCTGGGGTGGATGTTATAGCTTGCGTGGGGCGTTGGCTGTTGCTGTTGTTGGGAGTGCTGCTCACAGCGGAGGTCTCTGGGGAACTCATGTTGAGCTCATATAGTGGTTGACGGTGAGTGGAGTATTACTGATCCCAGCAATATACACACTGACTGGCAGAGTACGCAATGCTATATAGTGTGGCTGAGCGGTGTACACAGAGTGGCAGTAAACACAATGCTATATAGTCTGGCTGAGCGAGCGGTGTACTACTGTTCCCAGCAGAATCAGAGTGGCAGTAAACAATGGTATATAGTCTGGCTGAGCGGTGTACACAGAGTGTCAGTAAACAATGGTATATAGTCTGGCTGAGCGAGCGGTGTACTACTGTTCCCAGCAGAATCAGAGTGGCAGTAAACAATGGTATATAGTCTGGCTGAGCGGTGTACACAGAGTGTCAGTAAACAATGGTATATAGTCTGGCTGAGCGGTGTACACACAATGCTATATAGTCTGCTATATAGTGTCAGTAAACAATGGTATATAGTCTGGCTGAGCGAGCGGTGTACTACTGTTCCCAGCAGAATCAGAGTGGCAGTAAACAATGGTATATAGTCTGGCTGAGCGGTGTACACAGAGTGCCAGTAAACAATGGTATATAGTCTGGCTGAGCGAGCGGTGTACTACTGTTCCCAGCAGAATCAGAGTGGCAGTAAACAATGGTATATAGTCTGGCTGAGCGGTGTACACAGAGTGTCAGTAAACAATGGTATATAGTCTGGCTGAGCGGTGTACACAGAGTGTCAGTAAACAATGGTATATAGTCTGGCTGAGCGGTGTACACAGAGTGGCAGTAAACACAATGCTATATACTCTGGCTGAGCGAGCGGTGTACTACTGTTCCCAGCAGACACAGAACAGTAAACAGAATGCTATATAGTGTGGCTGAGCGAGCGGTGTACCACTATTCCCAGCAGACACAGAACAGTAAACAGAATGCTATATAGTGTGGCTGAGCGAGCGGTGTACCACTATTCCCAGCAGACACAGAACAGTGAACAGAATGCTATATAGTGTGGCTGAGCGAGCGGTGTACCACTATTCCCAGCAGACACAGAACAGTGAACAGAATGCTATATAGTGTGGCTGAGCGAGCGGTGTACCACTATTCCCAGCAGACACAGAACAGTGAACAGAATGCTATATAGTGTGGATGAGCGAGCGGTGTACCACTATTCCCAGCAGACACAGAACAGTAAACAGAATGCTATATAGTGTGGCTGAGCGAGCGGTGTACCACTATTCCCAGCAGACACAGAACAGTGAACAGAATGCTATATAGTGTGGCTGAGCGAGCGGTGTACCACTATTCCCAGCAGACACAGAACAGTGAACAGAATGCTATATAGTGTGGCTGAGCGAGCGGTGTACCACTATTCCCAGCAGACACAGAACAGTAAACAGAATGCTATATAGTGTGGCTGAGCGAGCGGTGTACCACTATTCCCAGCAGACACAGAACAGTAAACAGAATGCTATATAGTGTGGCTGAGCGAGCGGTGTACCACTATTCCAAGCAGACACAGAACAGTGAACAGAATGCTATATAGTGTGGCTGAGCGAGCGGTGTACCACTATTCCCAGCAGACACAGAGTGGCAGTAAACAGAATGCTATATAGTGTGGCTGAGCGAGGTACACAGAGTGGCAGTAAACAGAATGCTATATAGTGTGGCTGAGCAAGCGGTGTACTACTATTCCCAGCAGACACAGAGTGGCAGTAAACAGAATGCTATATAGTGTGGCTGAGCGAGGTACACAGAGTGGCAGTAAACAGAATGCTATATAGTGTGGCTGAGCAAGCGGTGTACTACTGTTCCCAGCAGTGACACAATGACAGGGGGGACCCTGGCTAGCGTGGCTGGAGCGCGAACTACCCTGCCTGCCTACCCAAAGCTAAACCCACAGACAAATGGCGGAGATATGACGTGGTTCGGGTATTTATTTACCCGAACCACGTGACAGTTCGGCCAATCAGAGCGCGTTCGGGTCCGAACCACGTGACCCGTTCGGCCAATCACAGCGCTAGCCGAACGTTCGGGGAACGTTCGGCCATGCGCTCTTAGTTCGGCCATATGGCCGAACGGTTTGGCCGAGCACCGTCAGGTGTTCGGCCGAACTCGAACATCACCCGAACAGGGTGATGTTCTGCAGAACCCGAACAGTGGCGAACACTGTTCGCCCAACACTACTAATAGTATACCGTAACCACAAAGCAGCAAACATAGCCATCTATGACCATTAAATAATAAATGCAGTAACAGTTACCCCGGACACCAGAAAATAAACGCAATAGGCAACATGTCAGTATAAAATAAATGCAATGCGGGCAAACATGTCAGTACAAAATAAACGCAATGCGGGCAACATGTCAGTACAAAATAAACACACTGCGGGCAAACATTTCACCAGAAAAGAAACGCACTGCGGCCAAACATTTCACCAGAAAAGAAACGCACTGCGGGCAAACATTTCACCAGAAAAGAAACGCACTGCGGCCAAACATTTCACCAGAAAAGAAACGCAATGCGGGCAAACATTTCGCCAGAAAAGAAACGCACTGCGGGCAAACATTTCGCCAGAAAAGAAACGCACTGCGGGCAAACATTTCACCAGAAAAGAAACGCACTGCGGCCAAACATTTCACCAGAAAAGAAACGCAATGCGGCAAACATTTCGCCAGAAAAGAAACGCACTGCGGGCAAACATTTCGCCAGAAAAGAAACGCACTGCAGGCAAACATTTCGCCAGAAAAGAAACAATGCGGGCAAACAATAACATTTCACTAGAAAAGAAACAATGCGGGCAAACATTTCACCAGAAAAGAAACAATGCGGGCAAACATTTCACCAGAAAAGAAACAATGCGGGCAAACATTTCACCTGGAAAAGAAACAATGCGGGCAAACATTTCACCAGAAAAGAAACAAAGCGGGCAAACATTTCACCTGGAAAAGAAACAATGCGGGCAAACATTTCACCTGGAAAAGAAACAATGCGGGCAAACATTTCACCAGAAAAGAAACAATGCGGGCAAACATTTCACCTGGAAAAGAAACAATGCGGGCAAACATTTCACCAGAAAAGAAACAATGCGGGCAAACATTTCACCTGGAAAAGAAACAATGCGGGCAAACATTTCACCTGGAAAAGAAACAATGCGGGCAAACATTTCACCTGGAAAAGAAACAATGTGGGCAAACATTTCACCTGGAAAAGAAACAATGCGGGCAAACATTTCACCTGGAAAAGAAAGCATTTACTCACCTGGCAGAAGTGTCCGGCCTCTGGCGCGCTGCTCCGTCCCGGGACCGTCTTCCTCCTCCTGCTCTTCTCTCCCGCGCTGACAGGGCTACGGCAAGATGGCGCCCGAAGCCCTGTACTAGTGACACAAATAGGTCTCCAGTACAGGGCTTCGGCAGCCATCTTGCCGTAGCCCTGCTCGCCTGCCGGTGTCGGAAACAGACACCGGAAGAGGAGGCTGGAGCGGGGCTGCGGGCAATGAACTGGCACGGCGTCTAAAGACGCCGCTGCCAGTTCATTGAGGAGAGAGTGGCCAGAGTCCCGAGGCCGGGACGTCCCGCTGCTGAAAGCGGGACGTTTCCCGGGACCTCATTAAGCCTGGGACAGCGGACCCCGAATCCGGGACGTGTCCCGGGCAATCCGGGACGTCTGGTCACTCTACCTTAGTCACTGCCAGGCAGCTAGCAGGAGGGAGCTGTCCCGTGTTTTACAGGAGTAGAAGTCCTGACTTGCTGTTAAAGTTTGCTAAAAGTCGCTTTTGATGCAACATAAAGGGCTCATACACACTGGGGGCGGTTTCGGCCTTCTTTCAAGCACAGGCGATTTTTAAAATCGCCCACAAAACGCTTGTGGAATGAATGTCTGTGAGAAGGATCATATGAGCACGTTTAGTGCGCTGTGCGTTCAGCAAAGCGATGCCTGTACCATTTTTGAGGTGATTTTGCCTCAATGGAAGGTATAGGAAAAACGCAAGAGCTCACAAAATCACTTTGTGCAGCGATTGCGTTCGCGTTTTTAAGAATAAATACATTGTATTTATTTTTTTCCAGGTCAAAGAGTTCACTTCCTGACTGACTTCAGGAAGTGAATTACAAAACCGCTCTGGAAAAGCGCTTAGAAAAGCACTTTTACCAGAACCGCAGCGCGCACAGGAGCGCCGGGAAGAGGGGGGGAGTGCACAAAAAACGCAAAATGCTTGCATTTTTGATTTTAGGTGTGAATGAGGCCTTAAGACGAACTTTAGTGAAAAGGGGAAAAAAATCAGCACATTGCAAAGTGAGACGTTTAAGGCTGGTTGCACACATGGCTGTGTGTGAAAGGTCGAGTTTTCTGTCATGTGCGCTTTTTGTGTGCGTTTTTGCAGTACGCATATACAACAAAGCGCATTTGTATGCGTTTTCCATGCGTTTTATACAAACCACTAGGAAGTCAACAGGAAGCGGAAATACATCAGAAAACAATAAAAAAATGCATATAAAAACACATTCGTTCATTATGTGCGTTTTGTTTTTAAATAGGCATGTTTGAAAATGCATAAAAAACGCATATGCATTTTTTGATGCGGCCCATTGACTTCCATTAGCGGCAAAAAGAAATGATTGATATTCGCCCGGTAATTTGTTCATATTGTTTAATCCACAATCAGCCTGAACATAATCATCTTTACTACTGGCAGACATGAACAAACCAGACAGCACCAACTATATCCACACCCCCTAACAATGCGAAAGGCTAAAGGGTAGTTTTTTATATAGATATACATATGCACAGAGGGAGATACTGGTTGCTTGGCAGTTGGAAACAGATGTTATTTCATACAATGCAATGAGGTTCACAGTCCGGAACCTTTTCAACACCTTCCAACTGGAAAAAAATACTTAAAAGTTTGTAAAAAATGTAAAAAAAAAAAAGTTATTTCAAACTTATTTTAATTTTTTGTTTGTTTGTTTTTTTCTTGCTGGGAGATTAAAAAGTATTTTATTAATGAGGTCTGAAAACATCTGTTGTGAGGAAACTCAGAAAACTCAATGTTACGTATAGGAAAGTGGAAAATCGCTCTGAAAAGTGCTAGATCAGAGCGATTTTCCAAACGTTTTTGTGACAAAACCAGTACACTAGCAGCTGTACTATACATAAACAAGTGCTACACAAAAACAGTGCAAAAATTGCTAGGTATAAATAGAAAATCGCTAGTAACATGCCTGGAATCGCCATGAAAAATCACTTCAAAAAGCGCTGAGCTTTTGCGATTACGCTGCTGCTTTTTGGTGTGCACTGGCCCTCATACTCCCTAGCAGCAGTCTTCTTCTTGACTGTCATTCAGTCATTTGGTACAAGGAGGAATTTATAAGAGAAAGTGAACTTTTTACACTGCTGGAAAAGCCCACAAGTCTGACCAGCGAGACACCAACACAGCAAACCACAGCCTAAAATTAGCTGGAAGCAAATATTACTTTCTGTATTTAGAGTGAAATTTCCCTTTCATGGTCACACTTACTGTACAGTCACTGCTATGCACATAAAGCATCGTATGGGTATTTTTGTAACTTAATGATATAGGAGGTGATTTTTTCTCTCCAGTTTACAGCCACCAGCTATAAACTGTATTTCTGCACAAACATGTGCGGTAATACTGTATCTGAAGCTATAAGGGTTTGTTTAACCACTTATCCAGTCTGGGGCAGTATATCTACATTCCGCAGGACTTCAGTTCCCGCACAGAGGTGTAGAAATACGTCCCCGCCATGATTGCTGCTGTGCGCGCTCCTGTTCACTCCCGTTATCGCTCCTGTGCGCAATCTCGTCACGGCCCGTTAGCCCGGAGATCAGTGAATAGAAATGCAGTTCCCATTCATTGATCTAAGTCCCAGTGACAATGATTGCCGGCATCCATGGGCGTATCCATCCATCGCAGGGGGGCCCAGAGGCCTAGGGGCCCCTCCTCCTCCCTCTCCCCAACTGCAAGTGCAGCCAATTAGCAAAGAAACCTTCCTGTTCACTCACAAAAACCATGTGCAGGAGCGTGTGTAATCATTTCCTGCTTCCAGAGGCTGCTTCACAGCAGAGAACTCTCTGCTACCATTTGCCAGCTCCCAATCCCGTGGGGTTGGGGACCAAGGGGGCCCCATGCTATCATTTTTGCAGAGGGCCCTATTAAGTCTAGTTACGCCCCTACCGGCATCAATGAGATCATTGTAACAAAAAGTAACACGTCCACACATTACTTCCTGTTCGCATACTAAGGCCTCATTCCCACTAGCGCGCTTCTGTCCGCTTTTCAGCGACATGTATCGATCTGTAACATTGATGTGCTGATAAAAAGCGGACAGAAGCGCACTAAGGCCTCGTTCACATCAGAGGAGCGCAGATGGCCGTGCGATGCGAACGCCGCTGCTGATCCCATCCATTGACAGTGATGGGATCAGCTCTGCGCTTGCGGGCAAAATGCAGGCAGCAGTACGCAAGCGCTTCCCAGCGCATCGTACTGCTGCACAGCGCAGTAGATGTGAACGGTAGAAGGGCAGGCTATGCCCTTCTGCCGTTCCTGCGTTTCAGCACATCATACGCGCTTCCATATCCGCACGGAAGCGAGTGTGATGTGAACGAGGCCTTAGTGGAAATGAGGCCTAATAGTACGCACAGGAAGAAAAAGCGAGGGGGGACATATTGTAGCCAAATTACACCTGCATACATTTTTTTTTTTAAATAAAACAGTTACACATACCATTATGGGGTGGCTGGATAGTGTAATGGTTAAGGGCTCTGCCTCTGACAGAGGAGACCTGGGTTCGAATCTTGGCTCTGCCTGTTCAGTAAGCCATCACCTATTCAGTAGGAGACCTTGGGCAAGTCTCCCTAACACTGCTACTGCCTATAGAGCGCGTCCTAGTGGCTGCTGCTCTGGCGCTTTAAGTCCGCCAGGAGAAAAGCGCAATATAAATGTTTGTCTTTGACTTTTGTCTTTATTAAAATTAACTCCTTACATCTCCCACTCTCCCATAGTGACAGAAATAAAACATTTGCATATTTATTTATTTTTTAATGACAATTAAAAAAAAACTACAAAAATAGTTACTCTAGGGACTGAACTTTTTTGTGAAGATATATTACTGTTGTTTTTTTTTTTGTTTTTTTTTTAATAATGGGCTTGTACCTAGTAATGGAAGCAAAATGGAAAAAATACACCTTTATTTCTAAATAAAATACTGTCACCATACATTCTACTAGGGAAAAATGTTAAATGTTGTAATACCCGGGACAAATGGGCAAATAAAATGTGTGGGTTTATCCACAATAGAACATTTTACCTTAAAATTATAAAGGCCGAAAAGTGAGAAATAATGAATTTTTTCAATTTT
Organism: Hyperolius riggenbachi; assembly: GCF_040937935.1. Taxonomy (NCBI): domain Eukaryota; kingdom Metazoa; phylum Chordata; class Amphibia; order Anura; family Hyperoliidae; genus Hyperolius; species Hyperolius riggenbachi. The sequence goes on from NC_090647.1 coordinate 26,516,657, forward strand.
TTTCTGATTATTCTTATTAAAATGCATTTAGAATGAAATAATTCTTAGCAAAATGTACCACCCAAGGAAAACCTAATTGGTGGTGAAAAAAACAAGATATGGATCCGTTTTTTGTGATAAGTAGCTATAAAGTTATTGTCGAATTAAGGGAAAATTGGTGAAAGGTGAACGTTGCTCTGGTCCAGAAGGGTAAAAAATGGTTAATGAGCACTTATAGGTTCTCAATAATAAGACCCTGCAGTGACACTCAGCAGAATACATTACACTAGCCAACCCGCGTCGTAGCATACGCCGCATCTATCTATCTAATAGAGTACGCGCCTCAACCTTGAAGCAAGAAGAAGTAGGCTTTCCATGAGAAAATGTATGCGTGCTCAAACACCAAGTTTAACCCTAGCAAGTTTGGCTTTGCAAATCCGGCCTAATTGGCTATTCATGAGGCAATGCTCATGCAAATATGCATTTGCTTTCGCATGCCAAACTATGCAGGGTCCAAAAACCAATACCGCAAAGCGATCGCCCTGCGGGAATTAGTTCATGCTACATTAGCACTATCCAGGAGCGCCACGGGGAGGCTTCCCAATGCCCCCATACAACCGGGGGGATCGCGGGGTCCCAGACTCACTCACTGTCTGGGAACCACAGCGGCACCCCGGAGGGGGAGGCTAGGTAGCACAGCTAACCCCCCCCCAAATGTGGTCAGCGCCGGGGAGAGCCGTCCGCACCCACCTCCCAATATTAAAAACAGACACTTACCTTAACGTCCATTGCGTTCTGCTACATGCGCATTAACTTGGGGGCACCACATTAGAAAGGAGTGAAGCATGTGTCACCCCGAGCTTTAGAGCTCAGGGCTGGCTCACACACACAACACTCCAGAGGGGGTGGGGAGGACAGGCGCAGACAACTCACCCCAGGGCTCACACCACCAGAGCAAGCCATCCACCACCCGCTTCCAAAGGATACAACTGCAAAAAATGCTTTCCATGAGAAAAATTATGCGTGCTCAAAACACCAAGTTTAACCCTAGCAAGTTTGGCTTTCCAAATCTGGCCTAATTGGCTATTCATGAGGCAATGCTCATGCAAATATGCATTTGCTTTCGCATGCCAAACTATGCAGGGTCAAAAAACCAATACCGCAAAGCGCTCTCTCGCTGCCTTGGAACCACAGCGGCACCCCGGAGGGGGAGGCTGGGTGGCGCAGCCGCCCCCACAAGCGTGGCCAGCGCCGGGGAGAGTCGTCCGTACCCACCTCCTAATATTAAAAACAGGCACTTACCTTAACGTCCATTGCCTTCTGCTACATGCGCATTAATTTTCTCATGGAAAGCATTTTGTGCAGTTTGTATCCTTTGGAGGCAGGTGGTGGATGGCTTGCTTCGGTGGTGTGAGCCCTGGAGTGAGTTTTTCTGCGCCTGTCCCCCCCCCCCCCCTCCTCTGGAGTGCTGTATGTGAGCCAGCCCTGAGCTCTAAAGCTCGGGGTGACCCATGCTTCTCTCCTTTCTTATGTGGTGTCCCCAAGTTAATGCGCATGTAGCAGAACGCAATGGACGTTAAGGTAAGTGCCTGTTTTTAATATTGGGAGGTGGGTGCGGACGGCTCTCCTCGGTGCTGGCCACACTTGGGGGGGGGGGGGTGTCGCCTGCGCCACCCAGCCTCCCCCTCTGGGGTGCCGCTGTGGTTTCCAGGCAGTGAGAGAGCCTGGGACCCTGCGGTCCCCCCGGTTGTATAAAAAGGGGGCATTGGGAATCCTCCCCGTAGCGCTCCTGGATAGTGCTAATGTAGCATGTAGCAGGGTGACTGCTTTGTGGTATTGGTTTGTGCATGCATTTGCATGAGCATTGCCTCATGAATAGCCAATTACGCCAGATTTGCAAAGTCAGACTTGCTAGGGTAAGGCCTCTTTTCCATGGACTGTTGATAGGCAGTGAAATGCCTCTCAAACTCTCACAACTGCTCACTGCTGCCTGGTAACTGCTCACTGCTGCCTGGTAACTGCTCACTGCTGCCTGGTAACTGCTTGTTGCTGCCTGGTAACAGCTTGCTGCTGCCTGGTATCTGCTTGCTGCTGCCTGGTAACTGCTTTCAGCTGCCTGGTAACTGCTTGCTGCTGCCTGGTAACTGCTTGCTGCTGCCTGGTAACTGCTTGCTGCTGCCTGGTAACTGCTTGCTGCTGCCTGGTAACTGCTTGCTGCTGCCTGGTAACAGCTTGCTTGCTGCTGCCTGGTAACTGCTTGCTGCTGCCTGGTAACTGCTTGCTGCTGCCTGGTAACTGCTTGCTGCTGCCTGGTAACAGCTTGCTGCTGCCTGGTAACTGCTCGCTGCTGCTTGGTAACTGCTTGTTGCTGCCTGGTATCTGCTCACTGCTGCCTGGTATCTGCTCACTGCTGCCTGGTAACTGCTTGCTGAGCACACAGCTCAACAGTCCGTGGAAAAGAGGCCTTAAACTTGGTGTTTGAGCACGCATACATTTTCTCATGCAAAGTACTTCTTCTTCTTGCTTGAAGGTTGAGGCACTTACTCTATTATATATATAGATTATTCAGAATACCCATTTTTGTGGTAATTTTCCAGGTTTCTACATCAGAAACACTTCCTATATCTATATTTGAGCACATTGGCATTGTGGTTAGCACCCTCGGAGGAGTCTTGGTGGCTGCACCTGTTATTGGTAGGAGGAGTCCTGGTGGCTGCACCTGCTATGGGTGGGAGGAGTCTTGATAGCTGCACCTGTTGTGGGTGGATGGAGTCTTGGTGGCTGCACCTGTCACTGGTGGGAGGAGTCTTGGTGGCTGAAACTGCTATGAGTAGGAGGAGTCTTGGTGGCTGCACCTGTTATGCATGGGAGGAGTCTTGGTGGCTGCACCTGTTATGGGTGGGAGGAGTCTTGGTGGCTGCACCTGTTATGGATGGGCAGAGTCTTGGTGGCTGCACCTGTTATGGGTGGGAGGAGTCTTGGTGGCTGCACCTGTTATGGGTGGGAGGAGTCTTGGTGGCTGCACCTGTTAGGGGTGGCAGGAGTCTTGGTGGCTGCACCTGTTATGGGTAGGAGGAGTCTTGGTGGCTGCACCTGTTATGGGTGGGAGGAGTCTTGGTGGCTGCACCTGTTATGGGTGGGAGGAGTCTTGGTGGCTGCACCTGTTATGGGTGGGAGAAGTCTTGGTGGCTGCACCTGTTATGGGTGGGAGGAGTCTTGGTGGCTGCACCTGTTAGGGGTGGGAGGAGTCTTGGTGGCTGCACCTGTTATGGGTGGGAGAAGTCTTGGTGGCTGCACCTGTTATGGGTGGGAGGAGTCTTGGTGGCTGCACCTTTTATTGGTGGGAGGAGTCTTGGTGGCTGCACCTGTTATGGGTGGGAGGAGTCTTGGTGGCTGCACCTGTTAGGGGTGGGAGGAGTCTTGGTGGCTGCACCTGTTATGGATGGGCAGAGACTTGGTGGTTGCACTTGTTATGGGTGGGAGGAGTCTTGGTGGCTGCACCTGTTATGGGTGGGAGGAGTCTTGGTGGCTGCACCTGTTATGGATGGGCAGAGACTTGGTGGCTGCACTTGTTATGGGTGGGAGGAGTCTTGGTGGCTGCACCTGTTAGGGGTGGGAGGAGTCTTGGTGGCTGCACCTTTTATGGGTGGGAGGAGTCTTGGTGGCTGCACCTGTTATGGGTGGGAGGAGTCTTGGTGGCTGCACCTGTTATGGGTGGGAGAAGTCTTGGTGGCTGCACCTGTTATGGGTAGGAGGAGTCTTGGTGGCTGCACCTTTTATTGGTGGGAGGAGTCTTGGTGGCTGCACCTGTTATGGGTGGGAGGAGTCTTGGTGGCTGCACCTGTTAGGGGTGGGAGGAGTCTTGGTGGCTGCACCTGTTATGGGTGGGAGGAGTCTTGGTGGCTGCACCTGTTATGGGTGGGAGGAGTCTTGGTTGCTGCACCTGTTATGGGTGGGAGGAGTCTTGGTGGCTGCACCTGTTATGGGTGGGAGGAGTCTTGGTTGCTGCACCTGTTATGGGTGAGAGGAGTTTTGGTGGCTGCACCTGTTATGGGTAGGAGGAGTCTTGGTGGCTGCACCTTTTATGAGTGGGAGGAGTCTTGGTGGCTGCACCTGTTATGGATGTTACTTGGTGGCTGCACTTGTTATGAGTTGAGTCTTGGTGGCTGCACCTGTCATGGGTCTGTGGAGTTTTGGTGGCTGCCTGCACCTGTTGTGTATGGGAGGAGTCTTGGTGGCTTCAACTGTTATTTGTGGGTGGGGCCTTAGTGACTATTAGTTAGGGGTGGGAGGAGTCTTGGTGGTTATATCTGTTATGAGAGGGGATTATGGTCACGGCACTTGTGATTTGACATTTGTCCCCCCGGTTGTTGGAGTTACTATGAGGGACAGGCATTCTCACACAGTCTTAGGCCCAGTGCACACCGAGCGGTTTTTGGAGCGATCCGCCGGCCGCATCTGCCGCTAAAAACGCTTGGCTAATGTATTGCAATGGGATGGTGCACACCGGCGGTTTGCGTTTTTTGCCAAGCCGCAAACGCGCCTCCTGCTGCTCGTTTGCGGTTTTCGGAAGCGTTTCGTCCTCAATGTAAAGTATAGGAAAACCGCAAACCGCTCTGAAAAACGCTAGATCAGAGCGGTTTGCCAGGCATTTTTGTTACAGTAGCTGTTCAGTAACAGCTTTTACTGTAACAATATGTGTAATCTGCTACACAAAAACGCACACAAAACCGCTAGGTATGTTTAGAAAACCTCTCTAAACATGCCTAGAATCGCTCTGAAATCAGCTCCCAAAACCGCTAGCGTATTGCGGATCTGCTAGCGGTTTTGGTGTGCACTGGGCCTAACATAGTCTTTGAAGAAACGAAGCCACGAGAAGTGTAATATGTATTTAACCTTTTACCTCAGCCCCGCCCAGTCTCTGCCTCTCTCTAGCTCTGCACTAGAAAAAGACTAGCTGTTTTTTTTTCCAGAAAAGCTTCACTGATTAAGCTAAATACTTAAAGAGGAACTCTAGTGAAAATAATGTAATAAAAAAGTGCTTCATTTTTACAATAATTATGTATAAATGATTTAGTCAGTGTTTGCTCATTGTAAAATCTTTTAAATCCCTGATTTACATTTTAGCATGTATTACATGGTGACATTTTTACTGTTGGCAGGTGATGTAGCTGCTGCATGCTTTTTTGGCAGTTGGAAACAGCTGTAAACCCATTTCCAAGCCATTTCCCACAATGCAACAAGGTTCACAGACAGGAAACTGCCAGGAGTACCACGGTTCTCAGAGTTTCCTGTGGGAGGGGTTTCACCACAATATCAGTCATACAGCTCCCCCTGATAGTCTGTTTGTGAAAAGGAATAGATTTCTCATGTAAAAGGGGGTATCAGCTACTGATTGGGAGAAAGTTCAATTCTTGGTCGGAGTTTTTCTTTAACAAAGATGGCCTTTTCAGCATGCATTGCTGTCACAAACTGCTGGCCAGAACTCTCACAGAATGATCTGTCCAGGGATGTACATCCAGTAAACCAGCATTATTTGTGAGAATGTCCGCCGAGGTAGGCTCCATATGTCTCTCGTCACTTTAGCTTGCCCTTTAAAACAGACCTTTATGACAGAGAGCAGCGGATTATACGGTGACATCGCTGAGGATGGCGGCCGCTCGGGTGACCTTATCATCCCTCATGAGTATAGCGTGTGACTCGGGTGTGCACCAGAATCTCATCTCCTCCGATTATTATCAGAGTCTGGAGAGGAAAATGTGTGAAGGGTTCCAGCAGAATGCAAAGAGAATAGTCTCTCGCTTTGCTGACCACTGATTGGCTAGCGGGTGTCCACTATGCCTCTTAAAGGACAACCGAGGTGACATGTGACATGATGAGATAGACATGTGTATGTACAGTTCCGAGCACACTAATAACTATGCTGTGTTCTGTTTTTTTTCTTTCTTTGCCTGAAAAAGTTAAACATCAGGTATGTAAGTGACAGTTTCTGTCCTGGCCGGACTGGGTCAGACTATAGCATAACCTTCTCTGATAAGTAACTACAGCCATAAAACACTTCCCTGTCAGTAAATGGCTTCTGAGAGCAGGAAAGAGATAAAAAGGGTCAATAAGTCATAGATTTGAGCTCTGACAAGGTGTCATTGAGCAGAGACAATGAAACAGTAAAAACTTAAAAACTAGAATTAAATATAAAATAAAACTGTGGGGTATCTAAAAAAGTCATTTTTTAGGAGGATAGATACAATTGTTTTTCTCATCAGTTTATTTTCATCTTGGATGTCCTTTAACCTCCCTAGCGGTAATCCCGCATTAAGGTGCTTATTTGCCGCTACAGTAAATGTGATTGCAGAAAGATATATATTCTGGGAAAGTGGACAGAATGCTGTGGATTACAGCACTCTATATTGTAGCACTGAGTCAGTTAGTATAAAAAAACATCTATGCAAATACACCACTTTCTGTGCCTGCTTGGAAGCTGGTGAGTTATCTAAGAGACTGTATTAACATTGCGGTCTGTGAGGAGCCCATTTTACCAAAGTGCTGCCGGCACCCAAATTGCCTTAGATCACGGTGCAAATGGCAGGGATTAGACTGTGAGCTTCTCTGAGGACAGTCAGTGACATGACTATGTACTCTGTAAAGTGCTGCAGAAGATGTCAGTGCTATATAAATACATAGTAATAATATAGTAGGACATTAGACTCTGACTATGGTAGGATTAGACTGTGAGCTCCTCTGAGGACAGTCAGTGACATGACTATGTACTCTGTAATGTGCTGCAGAAGATGTCAGTGGTATATAAATACATAATAATAATACGGTAGGACATTAGACTAGGACTATGGTAGGATTAGATTGTGAGCTCCTCTGAGGACAGTCAGTGACATGACTATGTACTCTGTAATGTGCTGCAGAAGATGTCAGTGCTATATAAATACATAATAATAATATGGTAGGACATTAGACTATGACTATGGTAGGATTAGACTGTGAGCTCCCCTGAGGACAGTCAGTGACATGACTATGTACTCTGTAAAGTCCTGCAGAACATGGCAGTGCTATATAAATACGTAATATGGTAGAGAAATTAGGCTATGACAGTACATAATATTTTATATTTATACAAGATGCTTTCTTTATTTGCAGATTGCCTCTTTAGTTATTTCTTGGCTGGGGTATGCACTGAAATCCAAGTCTGGCATGTATGACATAAGAGTCTAGGTAAGCACAGCATTGTTTGTGATTCCAGTTCTGCAAGTCCAGGTTACAGTGAAAGGTTGTCAGTATTATTATCACAGGTTATACAAACACGTGTAGGTGTTACACAACAGGTTACACAACGTGTTATGGAGCGCATAGCGTGCCCAAAGGGGATTACCCAAAAAAGAGACATAGAATAATATTGCTTTACAGAAAAAAAGGCTTATTCATCATTGAACGACAAGAAAAGGCTTTTCACAAGCGGTTACAGGACTGGGATCTCTAGGAATGTGGCATTGTGTTTGTTCCCACAGTCTATATATCCAGTCTCTGATTACAGGTCAGCAGCATCACCTGTACATTTCTCCTGCAGGGTACATGTTCATGAAGTCTAGGGTTTTTTAATTGTGTTTTACTTTGCCGTAGGCAGGTACCCCCATGAGGCGGGGTGAAACTTTTGCCTCAGGCGGCACTTCTGGGGGGGCGGCACCCGCCCGTCCGTGGGTGTGAGGGGCCGCCCGAGCTGGAGGGGATAGCGGGCAGGAAGGGGGTATTGGGCCTAGCGGCGGGCCTCCCTCGCCTGGGTTCCCCATCCTCCGCTCCCCTCCAGCTTTAAAAAGTTGCGTGGCTGGCTGGCTGGCTGCAGCTGTAAGAGGCAACGGGCGGGGATCACTCACCACTTCCTCGTTCCAGCGTGCGCTCCACTGACGTCACATCCTGCGGCGTAGCAGGAAGTGACGTCAGTGGAGCGCAGGGTAGGCTGGAACGAGGAAGAGGTGAGTGATCCCCGCCCGTTGCCTCTTACAGCTGCAGCCAGCCAGCCAGCCACGCAACTTTTTAAAGCTGGAGGGAAGTGGAGGACGGGGGACCCAGGCGAGGGAGGGGGGGGTCCGACCCCCCTCCCCGCCGCTAGGCCCAATACCCCCTTCCTCAGGCGGCAAAAAGTCTAGGGCCGGGCCTGGCCGTAGGGTACTACTGTTGATGTTAAATTGCTCCTTCCAAGAAACTTTTTAAAGTATAATGAGGTAAAGTTTATATCATGCAGCCCATGTTTGCTCTAATTATAGAAAGTAAACCTTAAAGTGTTCTCGAGGCGATATGTGACATGATGAGATGAACATGTGTATGTACAGTACAAAACATAATAATAACCAGGCTGTTTTACTTGTTTTATTTTGCTGCCTGAAAGAGTTAATTTCTAGGCATACAAAAGAACGATATATCATTCGAAATATCTCTCCCGATTTTAAATGATCGCCTCAATTAGCTCTTCTATGTATAGAGCTAGATAAAATAGATCTACCCTCACAGATGCATATCTGTCACCGGATTATGGCAACACAATACATGATTACCACCTCCTGGAAATCTTCTGACCCAATTGAATTCCAATGTCTATTATCCTATTACAAGCGTAATATGATCCTGGAGACAAACCTGAGAGCAAATTACACGACTACCAAACCAATCAATACAGATAGTTCCATCAAGAGAATGGGTACACAACCAGAACATTCATAAAGACTCAAAAACTCCTTGAGTTAGAAGCAGATAGAACTAGGTTTTGTTATAGCGTTTTTCTGTGTTATTGGTTATACATGTTTTAAAGAGACTCTGAAGCGAGAATAAATCTCGCTTCAGAGCTCATAGTTAGCAGGGGCATGTGTGCCCCTGCTAAACCGCAGCTATCGCGCCGCTAAACGGGGGTCCCTTCACCCCCAAACCCCCCACTGCAACACTTGGTTGCAGACTTGGTCGCTCCTGGAGGCAGGGCTAACGGCTGCAGCCCTGCCCCAGTCACGTCTATAAGCGGCGCATCGCTACCTCTCCCCCGCCCCTCTCAGTGAAGGAAGACTGAGAGGGGCGGGGGAGAGGCGGAGATACGCGCTGACAGACGCGCGTGGGGCAGGGCTGCGGCGGTTAGCCCTGCCCCAACCAGGAAGCGCTCCCCCGCTGCACCGAGGGGATTGGGGGGTGAAGGGACCCCCGTTTAGCGGCGCGATAGCGGCGGTTTAGCAGGGGCACGCATGTCCCTGCTATCTATGAGGTCTGAAGCGTGATTTATTCTCGCTTCAGACTCTCTTTAATGAGACTATTTAGTGTACTAGACATCAGTCTATACAAACCGTCTTCACCTCTTGTATAGAGAATCGTATATTATATGACATACCTAAATTAAGAAGCAAATCTATACTGTATCAAGACAAATGTATCCTTATGACATCTACCTTGCAATCTAAGCTAGTGGATGGCAATCAGCCACTGCTCCAGTAGCACAAATCTACTGAGTGACTTTTTTCACCTCATCCAGCCGGATTAGGTTACTGGATGTAGGTGGACCTAGTTTACCAGTTGAGGATAAGAATATCTCCTAATGCTGAATATCCTTCACAATGTATGTCAATAATTTCACCTCTAAATGTACCATTTACTACAACTGTTGTCATTTTTTATTGGTGTGCAATAAAAATGTATTGTTGGAAGAAAAAAAAATTTCTAGGCATGGAAGTGACAGCTTCTGTCTTGCCGGTACCTTGTCAGGAATATAGTAAACATCACTGATAAGCAAATTACAGCCATAAAAGTTTTCCTGGCAGAATACAACTTCTGAGGGCAGGGAGAGATAGAATACATGAACTATTGACCTTTTTTTGTAACTCTGGGACACTTAATAGGCTGCCACTGATTAGAGAGTAAAACATTCAACCTACTTTGTAAATGTTTAAATTAAATAAAAAAAAAAAAGATCCTGGGATACTTAAAGTCATTTTTAGGAGTAGGGGGTTAAATATAATGGTATATCTCATCAGTTTATTTTCACCTCGGGTTCACTTTAATGTACTACTGTAGAAGTTTCATCACTCCTACCAAGAAACTTTCTCAGGTATCATGAGATAAAGGTTATATCATGCAGTCCAGATTTGGTCTAACTACAGGAAATAAACCCCAATGTGACATTTTTTGTGATTATTTCTTACCTTGATGTTATTGAGGGGACTCCAGCAGGCCCCGCTCCTCTTAGTTTGGGTGTCGCTCTTCGGACTGGTTGCCGTCATCTTTTCGTACAGATTTTAGATCCTGCATGAAATACAGAATTCTGGATAAATGTCTTATTCAGCAGGGACATATAAATAACGTATCCTGTATATAACTGAGGCTGGGCTGGGGATGACCTGACCAATTGCTTTAAAGTGGCGGGAAAAGAAAACTGGGCCACAAGGGAATCAGCTGATCAAACCGGCCAATCAGAATCCTTGTCTCATGTTAGATTGACCACACAGGACAAAAGAGCGGATACAGGTTATCAGGTGGCTGGAAAGCCACTCAGATCATTAAGTGTTTGTTTCAAAAGGAACCCAAGGTGAGAGGATTCGGAATATGGAGGCTGCTGCCTGCCATGCTTATTTCCTTTTAAACAATACTAGTTGCCTGGCATCCTGCTGATTTGTCATGCATCAGTAATTTCTGAATCCCAACTCTGAAACAAGCATGCAGGTAATCCAGTCAGACTTCAGTCGGAAACTTCTGATCTGCACGCTTGTTCAAGCTATGGCTAAAAGTATTAGAGGCAGAGAATTAGCATGACTGCCAGGCAACTGGTATTGTTTAAAAGGAAATAAGTATGACAGCTTCCACATGTCTCTCACCTGGGGTTCCCTTTACACTTTTGGCAGTGAGACAGATTTCGGCAAAGACTAAATATGAAGGGTATGGTTTTACCGGGCTACATATCATTTGCTTGACATTTGCATGCAATTTTCAATTTCAGATTGAATAAATTGGTGGCCTGATGATCAGGAGCAGGAAGTGACATAAGGTGGCAGGTAGCATCTTAGGTATAAATAAATACTTTGAAACACAATGATCCTCTTGTTGAACTTGATGAACATTGTTTTTTTTTTCAAGAAAAGTGATGTACCTGAATGAAGTGACAGTGTGGTCACGAAACATGCTTTAGGCAATACTTTACTGTGAATTCCACAGATGCAAGGCAGGTATGCACGCTACTTTATATGGATGCAATATGGAATAAGCATGCCCTGTATGTTATCATATGCATTGTAGTTTGCACTGTTTTCTTTACCATTCAGTGTTTTTAAGAAATGTGTTAAAGTTCATGTTTTTTTTTGTCCTTTAACAATATGCAGATTATGATGATAGGTGATGTCAAGAAATTTCCATTCATATTTTAAAGAATAGTTTTTTTTTGTTTCTTTGTTTGCTAACCTCCCTCCCTGGGGAGGTGAGTTACAAAGGCCTGCTGTAGGCAGGATCTGCATTCACCTCCCTGCAGCTTCCCCGAGTCAGGCTCGGGGTTACTACTCTAAACTGCAGATTTCTGACCCGAGCCTGACTCAGGGCTACCGCTAACCAGGTAAAAATTTTCATAGTTTTTTTTTTCAGCCTGGCAGATGACTAAAATATTCAGTGTAGAGATGTAGCGAACATCAAAAATTAGCAAATCTTCTCCATAGACTTTAGTGGCAGGCGAATGGCCGCCGACTTTAACAGTTAATAGCAAAGCCCCCATAGATGTTAGAAACACTCGGGTATGTGGATAGGGACAGGAACTACAGGAGGAAAAAAGACCTTATAGTTTTTAAGAAAATCGATTTTAAAGTTTCATAGGAAAAAAGTATACATTTAAATGCGGGAAAATGACAGATAATGTAGCAAACCTAACGGTATTGTAAATTTACATATATCCTTTCCTGATGGGGTTTCGTAGGTGGTCCGTACGCAGGGGGTCCGTACGCAGGGGGGTCCATACACAGGGGGTCCGTACGCAGGTGGTCCATACGCAGGGGGTCCGTATACGGGGGGTCCGTACACGGGGGGTCTGTACGCAGGGGGGTCCGTAAGCAGGGGGGTCTGTATGCAGAGGGTCCATACACACGTACTCGGGGGGTCTGTACGCAGCGGGGGTCCGTGCGCAAGGGGCCGTACGTGGGAGATTCGTATGCAGAGGGGGTCCGTATGTAGGGAGGGTCCGTACGCAGGGAGGGTCCGTATGCAGGGGGCGTCCGTACACAGGGGGCGTCCGTATGCGGGGGTCCATACACAGGGGGTCTGTACGCAGGGAGGGTCCGTACGCTGGGGGGTCCATACGCAGAGGGGGTATGTATGCAGGGGGATCCGTACGCAGAGGGGGTCCGTACACAGCGCGGGTCCGTACGCAGGGAGGTCCATATGCTGGGGGTCCGTACGCAGAGGGGTCTGTTACAGTCGGCGGCCACTCGCCTTCCATTAAAGTCTATGGGAAAAATGTAAACGTAATTAAAAAAAGAAAACAAACAAACAAACAAACAAACAAAAACAGGCCTTAGTTCACAGAATACTGCCCGCTGGCGAACTGTCTGGGCCATCTCTAATTCAGTGTTGCACGGAAATTGTTTTTTTCTACCTATATATATTTTTTTTGATCTGCTGAAAAAAATAAAGATTTATTTTCTGTCCATCCTCTGCACTATCTCTATAATGCTAGATACACACAATGAGATTTTCTGGAAGATTTACTAACAGATCGCTGCATACATATTTCATTCAATCGGCATGTAAGTCATCAACGATCCCTATTGTCCCAGATAGCAACGGAAATTTTCAAGTTTAGTTTTTAATGCAGTTCCAGTTCATAGATTCTTAGCGATCTTCTGCTGCCTGCTTACACCTTGTCAGCAAGTGTGAAGCCACGCCCCCTCCCGCTGGAGGCTGACTGCCATGACATGTCTATCCGTCAGCTGTAGGAATAATCTTACATTTTTGCCAAAGGTATTATCACATGGCAATGTACATTTCGAGTCACATTGTTTGCCAAAATATCCTAGAAATGTTGCAAGGTGATATTATTGTGGTACCGTATATACTCACATATAAGCCGACCTGCGTATAAGCCAAGATACCCACTTTCCCCTCAGAAACCAGGAAAAAGTGTTTGAATCATGTATAAGCCCCCTCCCCAGTAGCCATTTCTGCCCCCAGTACAAGTCATCCCCTACCCTCAAAGCCAGATATGCACCAAGAATAATACATCTGTGTCTCAAGATGCCACTAGATGGCGTCATAGATATAAGACAGTGATTGCTACACAGGAAGAATCCACAATCACTGCACTGCTGTCATGTTGCTTGTTTGATTTGCTCCACAAGCCACACAGGTACTCTTTAGCAGCACACTCTGCACACCATGTTGCAGGGGATTGAGGCACGGACAGGGGACAGCTGGCAAGAGCAGGGTCACTAGTGCACAATCCTTACGTTCCTCTGCCAGTAACAAAACCTTCTCCACCACCCGTTCTGCTCCTCTGACTCGCATATAAGCCGAGGGGATAACTTTTCAGCACATTTTTTTATGCCGAAAAATTAGGCTTACATGCAAGTTTACAAGATAACCACTTAATGGCTCCAGGACGTTTTTATAAGTGAAACCGTGCTGCTGCCGCTATGCGCGTGAGCGTGAAAATAGTGTGGGGGGGGGGGGGGGGACATAGAAAAAATACACCTTTATTTCCAAATAATATATTGTTTCCATACTTTGTACTAGGGGCATAATTAAAATGTTGTGATAACCGGAACAAATAGGGAGATTAAATGTGTGGGTTTTATGTACAGTAGCAGTGTTTGTATTAAAACTACAGGGGATGAAATTGGAGAAATAGTGTATTTTTTCATTTTTTTCCCTTGTTTTTCCCTTTAAAATGCATAGAAAAAGTAATTATTGAAAACAAATATCAACCCCAAAAAAGCCTAATTGGAGTTGAAAAAAACAACTGGTTGAACTGGTCGGGCCTGATTCACAAAGCCGTGCTAACAGTTAGCACGCTGGTGAAAAGCCCTTTATCATGCCTAAACTCAGTTTAGGCGTGATAAGTTTAGGTGTGATAAGTTTAGGTGTGATAAGTTTAGGAGTGATAAGTTTAGGCATGATAAGTTTCGGCATGATAAGTTTAAGCACCAACTGGGTTAGCACCGCAATGCACAGCTGATCAAAAGTTTTGCGCTAGCAAAGTCTGGTGCACTTTGCATAGAGTTTAATGGCGCTGCTTTGCGTGCGGGACTTTGCCCGCGATCTAAACGTATCTAAACTTAGCATGCCTAAACTTATCACACCTAAACTTATCACACCTAAACTGGCTTTTCACCAGCATAGTGCAATGGTTATCACGCCTAAAGGGCCTGATTCACCAAGCGGTGCAAAGTGTTAGCACCGTGGTGAAAAGGCCCTTATCACGCCTAAAGTCACTTTAGGCATGATAAGAAGAAACTCGCGCGAAGTTGCCGCGCGTACGCGCGTACACGCGTAAGTGCGCGCGCAACACCCGACGCTTCGCGCAAAGCTCCCATTAAGCCCTATGGGACTTTGCGCGCGCTCTCACGCGCGTACGCGCGAACGCGCTTACACGCGGTAACTTCGCGCGAAGAGCAGGAAAAATCGGTGATAACTCAGTGGTGAAAAGGTCATCACGCCTAAAGTCTTTTAGGCGTGATAACTGGGTTATCACCGCTTTGTGAATCGAGCATGTTGAACTCGATGGACGTATGTCTTTTTTCAACCAAAATAACTATGTAACTATGTAACTATGTAAGATATAGATCATTACATTGTGATTAGTAGTGATTAAGCTATTGGCAAATGAAAGGGATGAGCACTGAAAGGTGAAACTCGCTCTTGTCCGTTAGGGTAAAAACCCCTTTGGGGTGAAGTGGTTTACTAAGCTTGTAATTGTTTTGTATATGTGGTTTGTTGTAGATTCCTGGCATGATATTTAGCACAGTGTAATGTGCGATGTTCTGTAAGCATTCACAATGCCCAGTGTGTTATTCAACAAGTGCTTGTTTGATACAGTCGTTTCTGTACTCAGCAGTTTCTGGCTGTTCCTGTTACCCTTCGGAAAATGTAGAAGTAACTTACAGGAACTGAAGTGAAAATAACATAATAAATATATATTTTTATTTATTTACAATATTATTTAATAATTATGTAGTCAGTGTTAGTCCATTGTAAAATCTTTCCTCTCCCTGATTTACATTCTGAAATCTATCACATGTGGCGACATATTTTCTGCTGGCAGGTGCAGCTCTGAGGAATGTTTGTTTACTGAGAGTTCCAAAGCCAGTAAAAAATATACCTGGTCTCCCAGGAAGCTCAGGGGGAGAATTCTGCATAGCTTGTCAGCCTGGGCTACATACCAATATACAGCACTATATAGATATAGGAGGTGTTCTGATGCTGGGTTCGCCACTAGTGGTGCTGGTAATGGATCAATTATGATTAACCACTTCCGGATTTCTGGTACGTGTATATACGCCCCTGTAAAGTTCACCTGCATATCAGGAGCGTGTATATACCTACCGCTCTGTTTTGATTCAGTGTGGGCAACGAGGGGCCGTCTCGTCGGCCAGCTGTTGGGAAACGGGAACTCTGTTCCCAAAAGTCTATTTGTGCCCCCAGTAAAGGATGATCGCTGCCAAAGGCAGCAGCAGCGATCATCCATAAAAATAAATACAAAAAGTTTTTGTAGTGATCGCGGGCTCGATCGAGATTGCGCATGCGCGCGCAAGCCTGGCCACAACTCCGGCAAGCCGCTGGTGGACGGGAACTGTGTTCCCTAAAGCCAGTGAAGGGCCCCCCCCCCCAGAAAAGGATGATCACAGCCAAAGACAATGGCTGTGATCAATCAAAAATAATAAATAAGTACATTTATTGCACGCGATCGTGCACGAGCATGATCGTGCACGCACGCACGTATGGTCACCAGCGGGCTCTGATTGGTGAGAGGGAACTATGTTCCCTCCAGCCAATCAGAGTGCCCAAAATAGTGAATGATTGCTGCCAAAGCCAATGGCAGTGATCATTCATAAAAAGTTAAGAAACAGAAAAAATACACCTTTATTTCCAAATAATATACTGTCGCCATACATTGTACTAGGAACAAAATTCAAATGTTGGGATACCCAGGACAAATTAGCAAATAAAATGTGTGGGTTTTACCTATGGTAACATTGTTTAGTTTAAAACTATAATGGATGGAAATGGAGAAATAGTGTATTTTTTCATTTTGTTACTCTTTTTCCCTTTAAAATGCATAGAAAATGAAGTAATTTCTAAAAACAAATACTACCACCAAAAAGCCTAATTGGTGGCGAAAAAAAAAAAGATATAGATCATTTAGTTGTGATTAGCAGTGATAAAGTTATTGGGGAATGAATGGGAGAAGTGCTGATAGGTGACAAATGCTCTGGTTTTTAAGGGGAAAAACCTGTGGTAGGGAAGTGGTTAAGCAAAATGTTGCGTAATTTTACACAATTATGCATTGTGTAATTGCGATTACATTAGGTACAGCATACTATGTTTGCAAATCGTAATTACGCCTGTAATTAGGCAATTACATGTAATTTGCATTCAATGGGCTTGATTCACAAAAGAGTGCTGTTAGCACGGCCGTTTTCGCGCGAATTTTCGCATTGCGCGCGATCGTGAATTTTCGCACGAAACGATAACATTTTCGCGCGCAAACGCTAATTTTACCGCGAAATCGATAACGTTTTCGCGCGAAAATTCGCGTTTGCGTGCGAAAACGTTATCGTTTTGCGCAAAAAAACGCGATCGCGTGCAATGTGAAAATTCACGCGAAAATGGCCGTGCTAACAGTTAGCACTCTTGTGAATCGAGCCCAAGGGGCTCGATTTACAAAGCGGTGCTAACCCAGTTAGAGACTTTAGGCGTGATAACCATTGCACCATGCTGGTGAAAAGCCAGTTTAGGCGTGATAAGTTTAGATAAGTGTAGATAGCGTGCAAAGTCTTGCACGCAAAGCAGCGCCATTAAATTCTATGCAAAGTGCACCAGACTTTGCTAGCGCAAAACTTTTGATCAGCTGTGCACTGCGGTGTTAACGCAGTTGGTGCTTAAACTTATCATGCCTAAACTTATCACACCTAAACTTATCATGCCTAAACTTATCACACCTAAACTTATCACACCTAAACTTATCACACCTAAACTTATCATGCCTAAACTTATCATGCCTAAACTTATCACACCTAAACTTATCACACCTAAACTTATCATGCCTAAACTGAGTTTAGGCGTGATAAAGGGCTTTTCACCAGGGTGCTAACTGTTAGCACCGCTTTGTGAATCAGGCCCAATGTGTGAAAATATTGCATCTATTTGACAGTGTACTGCGCATGCGCGCCCATAAACTACATATTCAATGCGAAAAATATGTTCATAATAAATGCGTTTATCAGCCAGTATAGGGCACATGCGTGGCTAGCTATTATCTAAATATTCAATGCAAAAATTGGTTCATATGCGGAAAAACATTTGTGTCTGAAATTACGCGTACATTGCGCTAACATGTATAATTACGGTTAGCGATAACATTTACTGCAAATTTAGCATTACGAGTACGATGCGTAATTTCAAATTACGATGCGTAATTACACATAGGCATAATTTCTGCCACCACTAGCTCCCACTGTGAACACAGCCTAAAGGCAGCCATACACTGGTCGATTGCCACCAGATCAACCAACAGATAGATCCCTCTCTGATTGAATCTGATCAGATCTATTGGCTGCCTATACACTGCACACAGATTTTGAATCGATTTCAGTTTGAAATCTATACACAACCCGTGGAGCTGCCACCTGCTCGCCACCACCCGTGTGCTACCCTGGCCAGCAGCAATACATTACCTGTCCAGGCCAAATGGAGAAAGTGTCATCACAGACCGGGGACCTGCGCCGGCGGACACGTAATGTATTGCTGCCGCTATGCTGCGTCGGTTGTTGCCGAATTTATCGCCGCTAACGATGCACTCCCGACCTGCCCGCGATCGAGAAACATTTTCCGCCGGGACAGATTGACAGAATCGATCGGTCAACATTTGCGTTATCGATTTTACAGCAGATTTGATAACAGTGATCGAATCTGCTGTATATTGACGAGAAATTGGCGTAGTGTATAGGTAGCTTAAAGAGGAACTCCAGTGAAAATAATGTATTAAAAAAAGTGCCTCATTTTTTACCATAATTATGTATAAATGATTTAGTCAGTGTTTGCTCATTGTAAAATCTTTCCTCTCCCTGATTTACATTCTGACATTTATTACATGGTGACATTTTTACTGTGGGCAGGTTATGTAGCTGCTCCTAGCTGTTTTGGCCGTTAGAGACAGCTGTAAACAGCTAATTCCTGTCTGTAAAGTTGAAGAGAAATCGAGAGCCCAATATGGTGTAGTATGTCAAAATTGATTGGATAAATGAAACAGTGAGATGGTAATACTCACAAACACAGGTTACCACCTAGGTAACCACTCATTAGGCAGGTGAGGAGATTAGACCTGTCCTCACTCAGGATTAAGAAGTCGCTCTCTGTAGATAGGAAGAAAGGGGGTAGATCACCCCTCCACCTGGGGTGGACTCAAATATATTGGTAGGTGAACAGAGGTAGTGTTGGGCGAACACCTGGATGTTCGGGTTCACGAACGTTCGCCGAACATGGCCGCGATGTTTGGGTATTCGCGCCGAACTCCGAACATAATGGAAGTCAATGGGAACCCAAACTTTCGTGTTTTTTAAAGCCTCCTTACATGCTACATACCCCAAATTTACAGGGTATGTGCACCTTGGGAGTGGGTACAAGAGGAAAAATTTTTTAGCAAAAAGAGCTTATAGTTTTTGAGAAAATCGATTTTAAAGTTTCAAAGGGAAAACTGTCTTTTAAATGCGGGAAATGTCTGTTTTCTTTGCACAGGTAACATGCTTTTTGTCGGCATGCAGTCATAAATGTAATACAGATGAGAGGTTCCAGGAAAAGGGACCGGTAACGCTAACCCAGCAGCAGCACACGTATGGAACAGGAGGAGGCGCAGGAGGAGAAGGCCACGCTTTGAGACACAACAACCCAGGCCTTGCATGCGGACAAGAAGCGTGCGGATAGCAATTTGCTTTTTGTCGGCATGCAGTCATAAATGTAATACAGATGAGAGGTTCCAGGAAAAGGGACCGGTAACGCTAACCCAGCAGCAGCACACGTGATGGAACAGGAGGAGGGCGGCACAGGAGGAGAAGGCCACGCTTTGAGACACAACAACCCAGGCCTTGCATGAGGAGAAGAAGCGTGCGGATAGCTATTTGCTTTTTGTCGGCATGCAGTCATAAATGTAATACAGATGAGAGGTTCCAGGAAAAGGGACCGGTAACGCTAACCCAGCAGCAGCACACGTGATGGAACAGGAGGAGGGCGGCGCAAGAGGAGAAGGCCACGCTTTGAGACACAACAACCCAGGCCTTGCATGCGGACAAGAAGCGTGCGGATAGCAATTTGCTTTTTGTCGGCATGCAGTCATAAATGTAATACAGATGAGAGGTTCCAGGAAAAGGGACCGGTAACGCTAACCCAGCAGCAGCACACGTGATGGAAAAGGAGGAGGGCGGCGCAGGAGGAGAAGGCCACGCTTTGAGACACAACAACCCAGGCCTTGCATGAGGACAAGAAGCGTGCGGATAGCAATTTGCTTTTTGTCGGCATGCAGTCATAAATGTAATACAGGTGAGATGTTCCAGGAAAAGGGACCGGTAACGCTAACCCAGCAGCAGCACACGTGATGGAACAGGAGGAGGGCGGCGCAGGAGGAGAAGGCCACGCTTTGAGACACAACAACCCAGGCCTTGCATGCGGACAAGAAGCGTGCGGATAGCAATTTGCTTTTTGTCCGCATGCAGTCATAAATGTAATACAGATGAGAGGTTCCAGGAAAAGGGACCGGAAACGCTAACCCAGCAGCAGCACACGTGATGGAACAGGAGGAGGGCGGCGCAGGAGGAGAAGGCCACGCTTTGAGACACAACAACCCAGGCCTTGCATGCGGAAAAGAAGCGTGCGGATAGCAATTTGCTTTTTGTCGGCATGCAGTCATAAATGTAATACAGATGAGAGGTTCCAGGAAAAGGGACCGGTAACGCTAACCCAGCAGCAGCACACGTGATGGAACAGGAGGAGGGCGGCGCAGGAGGAGAAGGCCACGCTTTGAGACACAACAACCCAGGCCTTGCATGCGGACAAGAAGCGTGCGGATAGCAATTTGCTTTTTGTCGCCATGCAGTCATAAATGTAATACAGATGAGAGGTTCAATAAACAGGGACCGGAAACGCTAACCCATCACAGATGTTTATTGTTCATGTTACTTGGTTGGGGTCCGGGAGTGTTGCGTAGTCGTTTCCAATCCAGGATTGATTCATTTTAATTTGAGTCAGACGGTCTGCATTTTCTGTGGAGAGGCGGATACGCCGATCTGTGACGATGCCTCCGGCAGCACTGAAACAGCGTTCCGACATAACGCTAGCTGCCGGGCAAGCCAGCACCTCTATTGCGTACATTGCCAGTTCGTGCCAGGTGTCTAGCTTCGATACCCAATAGTTGAAGGGTGCAGGTGGATTGTTCAACACAGCTACGCCATCTGACATGTAGTCCTTGACTATCTTCTCCAGGCGATCGGTGTTGGAGGTGGATCTGCACGCTTGCTGTTCTGTGGGCTGCTGCATGGGTGTCAGAAAATTTTCCCACTCCAAGGACACTGCCGATCAGGGGCGTAACTAGAAATCACTGGGCCCCCCTGCGAATATTTGGATGCCCCCCCCATAGGTGCCAAATAATCGTAATGGGGCAGCGTTTCACTGTAAATTAATTGTAAAGTGGGCAGCATTTTACCAGACAATCGTAATGTGGGCCAGAAAATCGTAATGTGGGCAGAGTTCACCAGAAAATCGTAATGTGGGCCTTTAGAAAATCATAATGTGGGCAGAGTTCACCAGAAAATCATAATGTGGGCAGAGTTCACCAGAAAATCATAATGTGGGCAGAATTCACCAGAAAATCGTAACGTGAGCAGCAGTCACCAGAAAAAATTGTAACGTGGACAGCATTCACCAGACAATCGTAATGTGGGCAGCGTTCACCAGAATATCGTAATGTGGGACAGAAAATCGTAATGTGGGCAGAGTTCACCAGAAAATCGCAATGTGGGCAGCAGTCACCAGAAAATCGCAATGTGGGCATCAGTCACCAGAAAATCCTAATGTGGGCAGCAGTCACCAGAAAATCGCAATGTGGGCAGCAGTCACCAGAAAATCCTAATGTGGGCAGCATACACCAGAAAATCGTAATGTGGGCAGCAGACACCAGAAAATCGCAATGTGGGCAGCAGACACCAGAAAATCGCAATGTGGGCAGCAGACACCTGAAGATCGTAATGTGGGCAGCAGACACCAGAAAATCGTAATGTGGGCAGCAGACACCTGAAAATCGTAATGTGGGCAGCAGACACCTGAAAATCGTAATGTGGGCAGCAGGCACCTGAAAATCGTAATGTGGGCAGCAGACACCTGAAAATCGCAATGTGGGCAGCAGACACCTGAAAATCGTAATGTGGGCAGCAGACACCTGAAAATCGTAATGTGGGCAGCAGACACCTGAAAATCGCAATGTGGGCAGCAGTGACCAGAAAATCGCAATGTGGGCAGCAGTGACCAGAAAATCGCAATGTGGGCAGCAGTGACCAGAAAATCGTAATGTGGGCAGCAGACACCTGAAAATCGTAATGTGGGCAGCAGGCACCTGAAAATCGTAATGTGGGCAGCAGACACCTGAAAATCGTAATGTGGGCAGCAGACACCTGAAAATCGTAATGTGGGCAGCAGACACCTGAAAATCGTAATGTGGGCAGCAGACACCTGAAAATCCCCCTCCAGCTAGTCAATGTGTGTGGGCAGCGGGCAGCAGCGGGATACATACCTTCTTCCTTGCGTTCCATCGCCGCCTTCTCGCTCTAGCGGCTGACGTCACTTCCGCTTCCGGAAGTGACGTCAGCCGCTAGAGCGAGAAGGCGGCGATGGAACGCAAGGAAGAAGGTATGTATCCCGCCGCCGCTGCCCGCTGCCCACACACATTGACTAGCTGGAGGGGAGCGCAGAGGGGAGAGCCCCGAGGTGAGGGAGAGGGGGGAACTTCCCCTCTCCCCGCCGACTGTGGGCAAGGCTTTCCCCTCATGCTGCCACCCCTCCAGCCCCCAAAAAACGGCCCCGAGCGGGCCCCAGGGGGGAGCCCGGCCCCCCCGCGGGCGCAGGCGCTGCAGGGCCTATTGCTACGCCCCTGCTGCCGATACCATTCCCTTTTGGGCACTAGCTGCGGCTTGTGTTGTTTGCTGCCCTCCTGGTCGTCCTGGGTTTGCGGAAGTCAGTCTGTCGGCGTACAACTGGCTAGAGGAGGGGGAGGATGTCAATCTCCTCTCTAAAGTCTCCACAAGGGCCTGCTGGTATTCTTCCATTTTGACCTGTCTGACTCTTTCTTCAAGCAGTTTTGGAACATTGTGTTTGTACCGGTATAAACCCAGTAATTGGTGTTGTCCAGAATGCGCACAATGCGTGGGTCGCGTTCAATGCAGTCTAGCATGAATTGAGCCATGTGTGCCAGAGTCCTGCCAGAATCCTCATCATCCTCTTGTGAGCATTGTGATAGTTGTTGTGATGCATCATAGTCGTCACCTTCTTCCTGGCCTGCTTCTGCTGACCATTCGCGCTGAATTGTGGAAGTCCAACGTGCACCGCTCTGGCCCTCGTCAGTGGTGGCATGAAATTCCTGCTCCAACTCCAGCTGTTCCTCCTCCTCTTCTTCGTCATAGCTGCTGGGGCAGCGTTTCCTAAAGCAGATGGCCTGATGTTGGTATCATCACGCTGATCGTTTTCTCCTTCAGATTCCCCCAGTTGCGTCATGACAGCTGTTTCCTTGATTTTCAACATTGACTTCTTCAGTAAACACAGCAGTGGTATGGTAATGCTGACTGAAGAGTTGTCACTGCTCACAAGCAACGTGGATTGCTCAAAATTTTGGAGGACTTGGCAGAGGTCCAACATGTTGGCCCAATCGGATCCACAGAAGCTTGGCAGCTGTCCGGATGCGCCTCGGTACTGCGCCTTCATGTACTGGACCACTGCACTCTTCTGCTCGCAAAAGCGGGCTAGCATGTGCAGCGTAGAATTCCATTGCATAGGGACATCACACAGAAAGGGATGGTGGGGGAGATTGAAGCGCTCCTGCATCTTGGCGAGTGCCCCCGAAGTAGTACTGGAATTTCTGCAATGTTTGGCCACTCGTCGCACCCTCAACAGAAGATCGGCCACGCCTGGGTATGTCCTCAGGAACCGCTGAACTACTAGGTTCATCACGTGCGCCAGGCAAGGGATGTGTGTCAGCTTAGCCAACCTTAAAGCGCAAATGAGATTACTCCCATTATCACACACAACCATGCCCGGTTTCAGGTCCAGCGGTGCCAGCCACAAATCCGTCTGTTCCTTTATTCCCCTCCAAATTTCCTCCCCTGTGTGCTGCTTATCCCCAAGGCAGATCAGCTTCAGCAACGCTTGCTGACGCATGCCAACAGCTGTGCTGCACTGCTTCCACGATCCTACTGCTGCTGGGTTAGCATTTCCAGATGAGGTACAGCTTTGAGATGCGTTGGAGGAGAAGGAGTCAGAGAGGTAGGTGCTGCTGTTGTTATCCAGTGGGAGGGACGGCGGTGCAGCTGTTTGCGGCATGGGCAACACCCGCGCTGTAGCAGGTGAGGAATCGCTGCCAGGCTCCACAAGGTTCACCCAGTGCGCGGTAAGGGAGATGTATCGACCCTGGCCGAACTCACTCGTCCAGGTGTCAGTGGTGAGGTGAACCTTGCAGGCAACGGCATTCTTCAAGCTTCGGGTTATTTTGCTGACCACGTGCTCATGTAACTCAGGCACTGCAGAGCGCGCAAAGTGGTAGCGGCTGGGAACCACGTAACGTGGGATGGCCACTGACATCATGCCCTTGAAGCTGTTTGTCTCCACTACTCGATATGGCAGCATTTCGCAGGCCAGAAGCTTGGCTATGCTGGCTGTTAGTGCCACGGCCCGGGGGTCATTTGCTGGCAATTTCCTCTTGCGCTCAAACATCTCCGAGTCAGACAACTGAACCGTAGGGCTGCACACTGAAGGGCTGTTGGTTGTTGTGTTTGATGAAGACTGGGAGACCTCAAGAGCACTATTCCGGAAAGTGACAGTGTCAGCGTCGTCTGATGTTTGTGAATGTTGTTGTGAACCACGCAATGGCTGGGCTACTGCTGCTGCTGAGGAGGGTCTGGTGGTGAGTCTGGTGACCCCAAGGGAGGCAGTGTTGCTGGTACCCTGTCCTGCCGTGTTTGCCCACAGAGTGGGATGTTTGGATACCATGTGGCGGGTCATGCTGGTGGTGGAGAGGTTGTTAATACTTTTCCCCCTGCTCAGGCGGGTCTTGCACACCTTGCAAATCACCATGGTACCATCCTCACTGCAGTCTTCAAAGAAAGGCCAGACTTTGGAGCACCTGCCTTGCTGGCGATTTCTGTTTGCGCCTCTTTTGCATCTCACTTGAACTTCCACGCTTGTGGTGCCTTAAATTTCGCGCCGCCTACCTTGTGGCACAAGGCGAACTCGTGCAGCAGTGGGTTCTTCAACAGACTCATCTGTGCTGCTGCTACGACGGCGATGTTCTCCTTCACATACAAAATCTGGGTCTCTGTCAACATTGTCCATACCCTCCTCCTCTTCCATCTCCTCAAACTCATCATATGTGATTGTGGGCCGCCGCCGTGGAGTAGAGCTCCCCAGAACAACCTCTGCGCAGCTCACTCCAACATCGTCTTCCAGATCTTCTCGGCTGACCTCCTGCAATTGAAACCCCTCCTGCCCAACTTGCTCTGGGATTTGGGTTTCAAAGTCCTCGGACTCGCCTTGCATTTCAGTGCGCGGTGCATTTCCCACAGTAAATGGTTGTGAATCCGGGCACAAAATTTCTGGCTGTTCCATTGACATTTGAAAGGTGGAAGTTTGTTGGGCTGGGAATAGCTCCTGCGAATACCCCATTGTGTCCTGAGGAAATTCTTCGGACTGGTTATTTGGCAGTTGTGTGCATGGTGTCGCTGCCGGTTGTGTCAGCTTTGTGCCCACTGGCTCCTTGTAACTGGCTGAGGACTCGGACCTCGTGCGTGATGTGCTGGTGCTGCTTAACCCACTGCTGGATGCTTGAGAGGTCATCCAATTAATTATCTGGTCCTGTTCTTTTGGATTTGTGAGGGTTGATTTCCTGGGCAACATGGGCGGTATTAAGTGGGTTTTCTTAAGTGCTCCACTGTGGCCTGTACGTGAACCGTCAGGGGAAACACCTCTTCCCTTGCCCCTCCCTCTTTCACAGGATTTCTTCTTCATTTCACTTATCCTTAAAGTACACTCTGACTGGCAGCAGTACAGTGGCAGTACAGAAATGCTATACAGTGGCGGGTGAGCGATGTACTACTGTTCCCAGCAGCGACACAGAGCACAATGCTATACAGTGGTGGGTGAGTGGTGTACTACTGTTCCCAGCAGTGATACAGAGCACAATGCTATACAGTGGTGGGTGAGCGGTGTACTACTGTTTCCAGCAGAGACACAGAGTGGCAGTAAACACAATGCTATATAGTGTGGGTGAGCGGTGTACTACTGTTCCCAGCAGCGACACGACTGGGGTGACCCTGGCTAGCCTGGCTGGAGAGAGAACTACCCTGCCTGCCTACCCAAAGCTAAACCCACAGACAAATGGCGGAGAAATGACGTGGATCAAGTATTTATTTACCCGAACCACGTGACTCGTTCGGCCAATCAGAGCGCGTTCGGGTCCGAACCACGTGACACGTTCTGCCAATCACAGCGCTAGCCAAACGTTCGGGGAACGTTCGGCCATGCGCTCTTAGTTCGGCCATATGGCCGAACACCATCAGGTGTTCGGCCGAACTCGAACATCACCCGAACAGGGTGATGTTCTGCAGAACCCGAACAGTGGCGAACACTGTTCGCCCAACACTAAACAGAGGCGCCAGAAGGATAAAAGTACATAAAGTTTTTAAAAAATTGCTGGGAGGAAGTGGTGGACTCGCCTCCGTTAAAGCAGACACCAAGGACTGTAAATATATAGATATACACATTTATTGAAAATACCCCAAAGATGCAACGCGTTTCGCGGGCACAGCCCACTTCTTCAGGCAATAAGCAGGGGATAAACAACAGCAATTCAGTTATAGCAAGCAGGGCACCTCTGTGTATATCTATATATTTACAGTCCTTGGTGTCTGCTTTAACGGAGGCGAGTCCACCATTTCCTTCCAGCAATTTTTAAAAAAATTTATGTACTTTTATCCTTCTGGCGCCTCTGTTCGCCTACCAATATAATTCCTGTCTGTGAACATTGTTACATTGTGGCAGTTTGCCCAGAGTACCGCGGTACTCAGAGCTTCTTGTGGGAGGGGTTTCAGCACAAAATCAGTCACACAGCGCCCCCTGATGGTCTGTTTGTGAAAATCATTATATTTCTCATGTAAAAGGGGGTATCAGCTACTGATTGGGATAAAGTTCAATTCTAGGTTGGAGTTTCTCTTTAAGAGTCATAAATGGCGGCCTGGGGTCAGTGGGATAAAGCATGGCACTGTGTACCAACACAACAGCTAATCATTTTCTAAGAGTAAATAAGTACAGGTTCTCTCTTATTGACTGTACTTCAGGTCTTTTTGTAGTAATAATATCAAAGTTCAAAGCCAGCACCCTGCAATTACATAGCACACAAGAGAGGATGGCGGGGATTTTCAGACATCGTCTTATTAACCACCTTAGCGGTATGGACGAGCTCAGCTCGTCCATTACCGCCAGAGGGTGCCGCTCAGGCCCTGCTGGGCCGATTCTTACCAAATAAAAAGCAGCCGGCACTTTGCCAGCCGCGTGTGCTGCCTGATCGCCGCCGCTCTGCGGCGATCCGCCGCGAGCAGCGGCGAAAGAGGGTCCCCCCAGCCGCCTGAGCCCTGCGCAGCCGGAACAAATAGTTCCGCTCAGCGCTAAGGGCTGGATCGGAGGCGGCAGACGTCAGGACGTCGGCTGACGTCCATGACGTCACTCCGCTCGTCGCCATGGCGACGAAGTAAGCATAACACGGAAGGCCGCTCATTGCGGCCTTCCGTGTTACTTTTGGCCGCCGAGGCGATCAGAAGAACGCCTCCGGAGCGCCATCTAGTGGGCTTTCATGCAGCCAACTTTCAGTTGGCTGCATGAAATAGTTTTTTTTTAATTGAAAAAAAACCCTCCCGCAGCCGCCCTGGCGATCTTAATAGAACGCCAGGGTGGTTAAAGGCAGCGCTGGCCCTATCAACGCATTGACTCAGAATATTGGTTCACAATGGTCAATGTGAACTATGAGAATTGTCTGTGATATGCCATCTGCACCCCCACATTATACAAATGTGCACTCTATATAGGAGGACTACAGCCAAAAAAACAGCATCAGCTGCTGCTAAACCACCTCAGGGCCAGTGCACACCAAAAACCACTAGCGTATCCGCAAATGCTAGCGGTTTTTGAAGCGGTTTCTCAGAGAGATTCTAGGCATGTTTGGAGCGATTTTCTAAACATGCCTAGTGGTTTTTGGAACGTTTTTATGTAGCATATTTTTTTTATAAATGTGTTATACTAGAGGTGTAACTGAACAGCTACTGTAATAAAAACGCTTGGAAAACCGCTGTGATCTAGTGCTTTTCAGAACGATTTTCCACTTTCCTATACTTAATGGGAACCTAAATTGAAAAGGATGTAGGTTTTTCTCCTTTTAAAATAATACCAGTTGCCTGGCTCTCCTGCTGATCCTGTATCGCTAATACTTTCAGCCACAGCCCCTCAACAAGCATGCAGATCAGGTGCTCTGACTGAAGTCAGACTGCAGTAGCTGCATGCTTTCCGCTTTCAGGTGTGTGATTCAGCCACTACTGCAGCCAAAGAGATCAGCAGGACTACCAGGCAACTGGTATGCTTTAAAAGGAAACATCCATATCCCTCTCAGTTTAGGTTCCCTTTAACATTGAGGCAGAAACCCCTCAGAAATCAGCAAAAATGCTTCAGGACCTAAGTTTGCGTTTGGGGAAAAAAACGAATCTCTCTGGTGTGCTCCATCCCATTGAAATACATTAGCCAAGCGGATTTCAACCCGCCAGCATTTTTAAAAATGCTCAGAACCGCTCTTGGTGTGCACCACTCCTAACATCCATACGGATAGCTTTTTTAGAGACACAATAAAGCAATTTTGAGGGAAGAATTGTTTGGCTATTTGTTTTTCCTTCGGTGTCTGCAGAGCCTTCAGGCAGGGACGGGCCGAGGCAGAGGCGAGAGAGCAGGGCAGTTTCTAGGCTAAAATACACCCAGGGCGAGGGTTAAAATTGTGCCCCCCCCCAGGTCTAGTTGCACTCAGTATAGGTAGCCAGCTATAGGTCCCCCCAGTATAGGTAGCCAGCTATATGTCCCCCCAGTATAGGTAGCTAGGCATAGTATAGGTAGCCAGGCATAGGTGCCCCAGTATAGGTTAGCCAGGTAGGTGCCTCCAGTATAGGTAGCCGGTATAGTTGCCCCCGGTATAGGTTAGATAGGTAGGTGCCCCTAATATAGGGAGTCAGAATAGTTGCCCCCATCCTAGGTTAGATAGGTAGGTGCCCCCAGTATAGGTTAGTTAGGTAGGTGCCTCCAATATAGGTAGCCAGTATAGTTGCCACCAGTATAAGCTAGGTAGGTAGGTGCCCCCAATACAGGTTAGATAGGTAGGGGCCCTCCAGTATAGGTTAGATTAGGTAGGTGCCCCCCAGTGTGGTTAGATTAGGTACGTGCCCCCCAGTGTGGTTAGATTAGGTACGTGCCCCCCAGTATAGGTTAGATTAGGTAGGTGCCCCCCAGTGTAGGTTAGATTAGGTAGGTGCCCCCAGTGTGGTTAGATTAGGTAGGTGCCCCCCAGTATAGGTTAGATTAGGTAGGTGCCCCCAGTATAGGTTAGATTAGGTAGGTGCCCCCAGTATAGGTTAGATAGGAAGCTGCCCCCCATAATGGAGGGGGGAGCCGCAGCCGCGGGGAGGGCAGCCCGACCTCTCCCTCCCTTCCTCTCCGGGCGCCCTCCGTGCTCCCCCCCTCCGAGTCTGACTGTCACTGCACAGGAAGCGCTGTATACAGAGCGCATTAGCGCAACTCACCTCCCTCCCTGGTTCCAATCGCCGCCGGTCTCCTCTTCTTTCTTCTCCTCATAGCCGCTGACACGCTGCTTCCGGGTAAACAGGAAGCAGCGTGTGTATGAGCGGCTATGAAGAGAAGAGGAGACTGGCGGCGATTGGAACCAGGGAGGGAGGTGAGTTGCGCTAATGCGCTCTGTATACAGCGCTTCCTGTGCAGTCAGACTCGGAGGGGGGAGCACGGAGGGCGCCCGGAGAGGAAGGGAGGGAGAGGTTGGGCTGCCCTCCCCGCGGCTGCGGCTCCCCCCTCCGTTACTGCGCCCACAGTCCTTCGGCACCCAGGGCGCCAGCACGGGCCACACGGCTCTAGAAACGGGCCTGCGAGAGAGGCTCCAGCCTCAGGGCACAGTGTAGGAGGGGGAGCACAACTCACTCAGCTGATTCCCCCATTGTGTTTGAGGCAGAGAGAAATAAGAAAAGGGATACATGGCAGTGACTACAAGCCAGATAACTAGATATTAAGGTGTTGGGGAGGTTGTGGGCCCTGTGGCCCTCTTAGTCTAATAGCAATCAGTGTGTGATGGCTCGGGTGGGAGGGATGGAGGGGCACACTTTGGTGTCTCAGCCTTGGGTGCTGGAGGACCTTGTCCCGGCTCTGGCTTCACGTCTTTGGTGCTGATCTTTCAGAGGATCAAATTCCATCAAATGTTATCCCCTACCTCCATCTCTCATGCTGTTTATACTTCCAACACTAAACAACTCTTCTGCACATGTTATCACTAAAAGTACTTTAACCCTTCCTCGCCTCACATCAGTCTTCCTCCCACCGATTTATTTCCAAAGTGGTGCAGCTGCAAGTTCCGTCTCCATCTCCAGCTCACAACTCTTCCTCTTTAGGGGTAAGATAAGGGACGGAGTGGGGACAGTTACTTTTTTTGAGGCAAACCCCCTGTCCTTCTTTCTTCTTCTAATGTCGCTCATTTTCGGCCTGTACAGATCTGTATGCATAAATATTACAATTTGTATGCTCATTCTCTAAATTAGGCCCCTTTCACATTGCCGATCTTCTGGACAGTGAGTGCCGCCCAGGTGCAATGTGTTACAACCGAATGGCAGCGTTTCTAAACCACACGTGTCAGTGGCTGACCACTAGTGTGGTCACTATGCAGCTGAAAACTGTCACACCTAACTGGATGGAAATGTGGTAGATGTGTCTCTAGAGACATGGTACCCTCTTTTCCTGAAATTAAGACATCCCCTGAAAATAAGGCCTAGCAAGAATTTTCGAGCATGCTCGAATATAAGCCCTACCCCGAAAGTAAGCCCTAGCGGCAATAAGGGGAAAAAGCATGGCAACTTGTGTTCTCTAGGGGAGGACTAAGGCTCAGTCATTGGGCCAATCAGTGCCTTTGCTGCAACTCAGCGTGTGCAGTGACTGGCCCTATAACAGAGCCATGGCCCCGCCTACAAGATCATCAGCTCCAATAGAAACACAAGTTGCCATACATCTTCCCCATAGGCTGAAGATTGGGGACACAGCAGCATGGAGCTGGGAGGAAGAAGAGGATTAGGGGGACATTGCAGGACACAGGCGGGGAACAGTGCGACATGGAGCTAGGGGTTAGAGGAGGATGCAGGGGGACATCGGGGGACACCAGAGGACATATAGAGTTACATGGGACACAGGAGTTTAGGAGATGTGTCTGGAGATGCGGTGGAGATATATCTGGAGGTATGGTGAGAATGTGTCTTTTGCCCATATATGTTTGTGCTAAAATACTTGCATCTTTCTCGTTGCAGAGAGTTGGGAGGTTTGCATCTGCAGCAGCCACACTGTGCAGGCATGCTTACTCACCTGGTTCAAGAGAGCATGTTTATGTTGTGACTGTGTTTCCTCTGAACAGCTGTAGAAGTCAAACCTTGTGATTGATCAACAAATGACGCAATGTACAACCTACATGCTCCAGTCAATACATACAACGATGTTACCTAAGCATAAAGTTATTACGGTAAACATTACCTTGGTGGAGCTATCCCTTCTTCCTGCTCTTGCTGTCTAGCCCAGGTGGCTGAACGAGATGCCTGCTGGAGCAGTTGTGTCTGTTCAGTAACTGCATACAGCTTGTGAACACTTGTTTTATGAGGCTTTATAACCTTTGTACACAGGTCGGTCACCTTAGTGGCCAATTGGAAGCCTCCAGGTAAGGAACCTCTGGACTGAGGGCAATCTTGTATCAATAAATTCCTGACGGGGATTGTGTTACACAACGAAATAGCAGCCGGCTAATAGTGAAATCTCAGCTCCACAAATGCAGTACATGACACAACTGTGTAAGGGAAGGTGCTCACCTCTGTCATTTACCAAAGCTGTGAATAATTATTACGGCCCTGAGGCATATCCATAAATAAATAAGCAACAAAAGAATTCCTGCATTCTTATAATTAAAGGCAGGGTGTACCATTTAAAGAGACCCGAGCAGTGCCACAAAAAGGAAATCTGGACTTCCCTGGGGCCACACACTGCAGCTAGTTTACTATTGGTACAAACACAGAGTAACAGCTTCAGTATCAGTACAGGCTCAGCTTATACTGTACATACTGGAGGTAGCAGAGATCAGCACACACTGCAGCTAGTTTGCTATCTATACGGGTACAGAGTAACAGCTTATACTGTACATAGTGGAGGTAGCAGAGATCAGCACACACTGCAGCTAGTTTACTATCAGTACAGACACAGAGTGACAGCTTATACTGTATATACTGGAGGTAGCAGAGATCAGTACACACTGCAGCTAGTTTACTATCGGTACAGACATAGAGTAACAGCTTATACTGTACATACTGGAGGTAGCAGAGATCAGTACACACTGCAGCTAGTTTACTATCAGTACAGACAGAGTAACAGCTTATACTGTACATACTGGAGGTAGCAGAGATCAGTACACAGTGCAGCTAGTTTACTATCAGTACAGGCACAGAGCCACAGCCTATACTGTACATACTTGAGGTGACAGAGATCAGCACACCCTGCAGCTAGTTTATTATCAGTACAGACATAGAGTAGCAGCTTATACTGTACATACTGGAGGTAGCAGAGATCAGCACACACTGCAGCTAGCTTACTATCAGTACAGGCACAGAGTAACAGCTTATACTGTACATACTGGAGGTAGCAGAGATCAGCACACACTGCAGCTAGTTTACTATCAGTGTAGGCACATAATAACACCTTATACTGTACATACTGGAGGCAGCAGGGATCAGCACACACTGCAGCTAGTTTACTGTCAGTACAGACCCAGAATAACAGCTTATACTGTACATACTGGGGGTAGCAGGGAGCAGCGCACACTTCAGCTGGTTTACTATCAGTACAGGCACAGATGAACAGCTTATAGGGCCCGTTTCCACTGTTGCGACGCGATTTCGCCGGCATTCCGAGGCTTGTAAAAACGCATGCGGATGCGTTTCCGCATGCGTTTTTACCCGCGATTTTGCGTGCGATTTCGCATGGCAGGGTGCCATGCAAAATTAACCATGACACTGCCAGGGCAAAATAACATTGAAAAAGGTGCGAAATCGCACGCGAAATCGCGGGTAAAAACGCATGTAACAAACGCATGCGTTTTTACTATTAAATACATTAGCGGCGATTCGCACGGATTCCCGACGCAGGCAAATTCTGTGGGTCCCGTCGTGCAGATTTGGCCCGCCGCCAAATCGCTCCCGCACGCCGCACATGTGGAAACAGCCCCGGCCACTTCAGTGTAACAAGCGAATCCGCATGTCGGCGCCGCATGCGGATTCGC
The DNA here is from genome assembly GCF_040937935.1 of Hyperolius riggenbachi. Taxonomy (NCBI): domain Eukaryota; kingdom Metazoa; phylum Chordata; class Amphibia; order Anura; family Hyperoliidae; genus Hyperolius; species Hyperolius riggenbachi. Next base: position 26,549,724 of record NC_090647.1, read on the forward strand.
TATGGTGGAAACGAGCCCATACTGTACATAGTAGATGTAGCAGAGATAAACACACACTGCAGTTAGTTTACTATCTGTACAGGCACAGAGTAACAGCTAATAATGTACATACTGGAGGAAGTAGAGATCAGCACACACCGCAACTAGTTCACTATCAGTACAAGAAGCGAGAAACAGCTTACACATTTCACATGCATTTTCTCATAGAAGACACATTTTATGGCCCCACTTATGCATTGCATTTTTCTTGATGTTGCAATGTGTGAATACACGGCATGGTACATTCTGAGGCATTGTTGTTAGTAGGAGCACATGAAAAATACATTTTAACACACATTAACACGATACTGTTGCATTATGGGGTATTCTTATAAATTGCAGAGATGATACAGATGTTATCCCATTCTAGCTAGTAGCCTTACTCGCGTTGAGGACAGTCGGATCTGGCAAGTGAATGATTACTTTCCTGTTGGAGATTGATTGGGGAGTATCGATTGATTGACCATCCGTCACCACGTCGTCTAGATTAGATTTCAGCAGAATCACGGTCTTGAAATGATCGATCTGGTGTCCCCTCAAGCTTTGTACAGCGCAGGGCAATACAATATTCTGCAACCATCATGACTAGGGATGGCTGGCAAACTTCATGACATTATTTAAAATTACACTTCGGACAAAGAATGAAAAATTTCCCGCAGATATTTTATTATTATTATTTAGTATTTATATAGCACTGACATCTTCCGCGGCGTTGTACAGAGTATATTGTTTTGTCACTGACTGTCCTCAGAGGGGTTCACTATCTAATGTATGTATCGTGTAGTGTATGTATCGTAGTCTGGGGACAATTTAGAGGGAAGCCAATTAACCTATCTGTATGTTTTCGGGATGTGGGAGGAAACCAGAGTGCCCAGAGGAAACCCATACGTACACAGGGAATACATACAAACTCTGTGCAGAAAGTGCAGCTAGGCTGGGACTTGAACCAGGGAAGCCAGCACTGCAAGGCGAGAGCGCTAACCACTACACATGCCGATTTAATAATTTTTTTTAAAGAATGTTCATGAAACGGGGTGTTTTAAAATTCTCATGCCTCAGGTAGGGAAGACACTTGTTGGAATCGTGTGGGTTTGCCACAGATGGAAAAACACTGGCCACTGAAGGCAATGGCCCGGCTTGGGAAACGCACGCTGTTAGCAATCATTCACCTAACCTTTTGCATTTTATGTTTTGCAGAGCTTTCTAATTGTTTTTTGCATGAAGAGCACGTTCGTAATTAATGTATTCTGGCGTATCAGAAAAATTGTGGAACAAACACAAAAATCACGTGCGGGAAACGCAAACTCCAACACGGATGCACTATGCTGGTAGAAACCTGGGGATTTTGAGGAAAAAACACCCTTGCAAGTGTGTTCCCTACTTCCCTGCCTTAATATCTTGAATGCCTTTTGCCAAAAAAGTTTGAAAAAAAAATGCAATATAATATTGTGCAAAAATATCCATCTTTTTAAATATATACAATTTTGGTAAAAAAAAAAAATCATAATAACGTCAAATAAGCCAATATCACCTGTCACTAGAGATCCTGATCCTCTCACTGTCCGGCTACCAATAGCTAAATGGAAATGTATCACTTCAATCAATACCATTTTTGGCTCAGGGGGTCAACAAGAGTACATGTAAAAGAGGCCTGTTTTTATTTGGACTCCATTATTTGAATATTGCAAATGATATCTAAGTAATGGGTTAGTGTCGGTATTGCACTGACCCCTGCCTATGCTTTAAGCTGACCCCCCCCATCTATTCTTAACCATAACCTCCCCCCATAATTACGCTTAAAGGGGCCCATACACTATTCGATTTCTGTCATCGATATACGGCCAATTCGACCACTCTGATTGAATTGGATAGAAACTAATGCAGCAGGCAGCATGATCGATTGGCCGATCAATCAATTTCTGACCAATTTCGATTTAGTGGATTGGTCTGGGTGGAAAATCTAGGTCAATCAGCTACTGGCAGCAGATCGATGGCCCATAGCGTTGCATTGGATCGAGTAGTGCAACACTGCATGTCAATGGATTTTCAATAGATTTCATAAAGAAATCTATTGGAAATCTGTTCCTAGTGTGTGGCACAAATCAGAGAGATTCCTGTCAGATTCGACCTGACAGGCAACTGACTGGAATCTATCTAATAGAATCTGCTGTGAATCTATGTGTATGGGTACCTTAACTCAATAGCCAAGTGCTGCTGAGTGCAAATTTTTGCATCGAAAATGCTATTTTGGACTTCGAGAATTTTTTTTTCAAAAATAACTTGTAAATCGACATTTTACTGCAAAACCACAGAAAACTATATTTCTTCCACAAACATTTTTACCGTGAAAGTACAGAAAATTTTAATTTTTGCATGAAAATTTGTGAAAAATAAATTTTTTGATGGCATTTTCGCTTGAAAATCGAATTTAAGATTATTTTTGTGAAAATTCATGCAAAAAGAATATTGGCATTTTTGCTCATCACTGTTTGAATTATTATTATAATTTAGTATTTATATAGTGCTGACATCTTCCGCAGCACAGAGTACATAGTCATGTCACTGGCTGTCCTCTGAGGGGCTCCCAATCTAATCTAATTCCTTACCATAGTCATCTGTCTATTTATCATAATCTAGGGCCAATTTTCATGTATAGTGTAGTGCATGTATTGTAGTCTAGGGCCAATTTTAGGGAGGAGCTAATTAACTTATCTGTATGTTTGTTTTTGGCATGTGGGAGGAAACCGGAGTGCCCAGAGGAATCCCACACAGACAGGGGGTGAACATACAAACTCTGTGCAGCTAGTGTCCTAGCTGTGACTAAAGCCTTGTGCACACGCTTTACGAAAGTCATTGGAAAAGTCTGACGATTGACAGATTTTGCCGTAACGGCTAACAATCTTTTTTTGACAGTGATGTTAAACAACAGTGAGGAGCAGCGGACGTCGGGTTTCTTGCCCAATCCAATTGGCAGATCAACTGACACAATTGTCGTGAAGAAGACTCGTAGATCTACTGGTGTGTACAAAAGTCATATAACAGTTGTTTTACAGATGCAACTTAGGTACTCATGTGACAGGTGCTCAGCTCTTGGACATTCTTACCAACTTACCTACAACTTCACCAGAGCCTGTGATGCTGAAGACCAGAAGAACGTCCCACCAGAGAAGAAGCCTGCATGCACTGCTGACCAAAATCCAAACTTCTGTTCTTTCTATCTTTCTAAATGTTCTGGATTCCTCCTATCTGACAGGCCACCCCAGGGCTCTGTGTGTGGGAGTGAAGTTCCTCTTTGTTATGTTGATTTAGTGAACTCTCCTCCAGCTACACCCCTCACCCAGACCTTTCATCCTATTCCCAATCCTCTTCATCAGCTGAATAGAAAACAATCTCACCTGAAACTTTTCAGCCCAGGCCAGGGCCATCAGCCCAACACAAAGGCCTAATGGACTCAGAACAAAGGAGGTCTATTGTGGTGACAACACAAAGGAGATAACACCAAGATCTCTAATGAGCATTTGTTAAGGTGGCCATACACTGGCCCGATTTGCGGCAGTTTCGACAGCAGATTCGATCACTGGGATCGAATCTGCTGCCAATCGTTCGCGCAACACGCACCCGCCGATCCGATTTCCTCCCGAAATCGGATCGGTCCGTCGATCGCGCCGTGCGGGAAATTACCCTCGATCGCCCGCGGGTAGGGAGCGCGTCGCTAGCGGCGGCCGATCCGATCAGGTATACATTACCTGAGGCTGGCTCCCGGGCATCCCGTCCGTCACTGCTCCCGTCATGGCACCTCCGGCATCCTCGTATAACTTCCGCTGTCATGCCAGTGACAGCGGAAGTACAACTAGAGGGCGCTCTATTTGAACTTCCGCTGTCACTGGTGTGATAGCTTAAGTTCTATGCGGATGCCGGAGCCGGAGGTGCCACATGACGGGGACATCACGCCCGGGAGCCAGCCTCAGGTAATGTATACCGGCGGGGGGAGCGGCGGCAGCACCACCACAACAGATTGTGATCGGTTTCAGGCTGAAATCGATTCACAATCTGTTTGCAGGAAAGGCAGCCATACGATCCCTCTCTGATCAGATTCGATCAGATAGGGATCTGTCAGCTGGTCGATCTGATGGCACATCGACCAGTGTATGGCTGCCTTTATTCTAGAAGCTCAGATGGATCTCTGCTGTGCTCTGTACAGAGGGGATTGTGTGATTTACTGATAGGAGAATCAACTCTGCTTCTCAGGAGTAGTGTTGGGCGAACAGTGTTCGCCACTGTTCGGGTTCTGCAGAACATCACCCTGTTCGGGTGATGTTCGGGTTCGGCCGAACACCTGATGGTGTTCGGCCAAACTGTTCGGCCATATGGCCGAACTAAGAGCGCATGGCCGAACGTTACCCGAACGTTCGGCTAGCGCTGTGATTGGCCGAACGGGTCACGTGTAGTGTTGGGCGAACATCTAGATGTTCGGGTTCGGGCCGAACATGGCCGAACTCCGAACATAATGGAAGTCAATGTGGACCCGAACTTTCGTGCTTTGTAAAGCCTCCTTATATGCTACATACCCCAAATTTACAGGGTATGTGCACCTTGGGAGTGGGTACAAGAGGAAATTTTTTTTTAGCAAAAAGAGCTTATAGTTTTTGAGAAAATCGATTTTAAAGTTTCAAAGGGAAAACTGTCTTTTAAATGCGGGAAATGTCTGTTTTCTTTGCACAGGTAACATGCTTTTTGTCGGCATGCAGTCATAAATGTAATACATATAAGAGGTTCCAGGAAAAGGGACCGGTAACGTTAACCCAGCAGCAGCACACGTGATGGAACAGGAGAAGGGTGGCGCAGGAGGAGAAGGCCACGCTTTGAGACACAACAACCCAGGCCTTGCATGAGGACAAGAAGCGTGCGGATAGCAATTTGCATTTTGTCGCCATGCAGTCATAAATGTAATACAGATGAGAGGTTCAATAAACAGGGACCGGAAACGCTAACCCATCACAGATGTTCATTGTTCATGTTACTTGGTTGGGGTCCGGGAGTGTTGCGTAGTCGTTTCCAATCCAGGATTGATTCATTTTAATTTGAGTCAGACGGTCTGCATTTTCTGTGGAGAGGCGGATACGCCGCCGATCTGTGACGATGCCTCCGGCAGCACTGAAACAGCGTTCTGACATAACGCTGGCTGCCGGGCAAGCCAGCACCTCTATTGCGTACATTGCCAGTTTGTGCCAGGTGTCTAGCTTCGATACCCAATAGTTGAAGGGTGCAGATGGATTGTTCAACACAGCTACGCCATCTGACATGTAGTCCTTGACCATCTTCTCCAGGCGTTCGGTGTTGGAGGTGGATCTGCACGCTTGCTGTTCTGTGTGCTGCTGCATGGGTGTCAGAAAATTTTCCCACTCCAAGGACACTGCCGATACCATTCCCTTTTGGGCACTAGCTGTGGCTTGTGTTGTTTGCTGCCCTCCTGGTCGTCCTGGGTTTGCGGAAGTCAGTCTGTCGGCGTACAACTGGCTAGAGGAGGGGGAGGATGTCAATCTCCTCTCTAAAGTCTCCACAAGGGCCTGCTGGTATTCTTCCATTTTGACCTGTCTGGCTCTTTCTTCAAGCAGTTTTGGAACATTGTGTTTGTACCGTGGATCCAGAAGGGTATAAACCCAGTAATTGGTGTTGTCCAGAATGCGCACAATGCGTGGGTCGCGTTCAATGCAGTCCTAGGCCGATGAGGTCATAGCCTAGGGTCACAAAACCTGTTTATTTGGGCAATTTCAATGGTGGCGAGTCTGACGTACATAAATCGCAGCAATGGCCGTTAGCAACGTCTGAATCTCATGAAATGTCTCATGCAGGTAGAAGACATATTGTTAGACTTGGGCTCCAAAGATGGGTTCCCTACATCTCTGCAAACCAGAGTTACAGGGCTCCAAATTTGGTAAAATCCCCCATAGGATTTCATTGGGCCTCCTATTTACAGTTCCAAAATCTCACATCTTTTCAAAGGGCAATTACTCAGCAGTGGCAAATTTTCTAGCATTGTAGGGACCCTTAGGGGGAACATGACTGGTGAGTTTCGGGCCCCTAGGCCAAAGAGGTCATAGCCTAGGGTCACAAAAACCTGTTTATTTGGGCTATTTCAATGGTAGTGATGGTGACGTACATAAATCGCAGCAATGGCCGTTAGCAACGTCTGAATCTCACGAAATGTTTCATGCAGGTAGAAGACATATTGTTAGACTTGGATTCCAAAGATGGGGTCCTTACATCTCTGCAAACCAGAGTTACAGGGGTCCAAAATTGGTAAAATCCCCCATAGGATTTCATTGCCTCCCTATTTCACTTTCCAAAATCTCACATCTTTTCAAAGGGCAATGGCTCAGCAGTACCAAATTTTCTAGCATTGTAGGGACCCTTAGGGGGATCATGACTGGTGAGTTTTGCCACTGCTGAGCCATTGCCCTTTGAAATGGTGTGAGATTTTGGAACGGTAAATAGGAGGCCCAATGAAAGCCTATGGGGGATTTTACCAATTTTGGACCCCTGTAACTCTGGTTTGCAGAGATGTAGGGACCCCATCTTTGGAATCCAAGTCTAACAATATGTCTTCTACCTGCATGAGACATTTCGTGAGATTCAGACTTTGCTAACGGCCATTGCTGCGATTTATGTACGTCACCATCACTACCATTGAAATAGCCCAAATAAACAGGTTTTTGTGACCCTAGGCTATGACCTCTTTGGCCTAGGGGCCCGAAACTCACCAGTCATGTTCCCCCTAAGGGTCCCTACAATGCTAGAAAATTTGCCACTGCTGAGTAATTGCCCTTTGAAAAGATGTGAGATTTTGGAACTGTAAATAGGAGGCCCAATGAAATCCTATGGGGGATTTTACCAAATTTGGAGCCCTGTAACTCTGGTTTGCAGAGATGTAGGGAACCCATCTTTGGAGCCCAAGTCTAACAATATGTCTTCTACCTGCATGAGACATTTCGTGAGATTCAGACGTTGCTAACGGCCATTGCTGCGATTTATGTACGTCAGACTCGCCACCATTGAAATTGCCCAAATAAACAGGTTTTGTGACCCTAGGCTATGACCTCTTCGGCCTAGGACTGCATTGAACGCGACCCACGCATTGTGCGCATTCTGGACAACACCAATTACTGGGTTTATACCCTTCTGGATCCACGGTACAAACACAATGTTCCAAAACTGCTTGAAGAAAGAGCCAGACAGGTCAAAATGGAAGAATACCAGCAGGCCCTTGTGGAGACTTTAGAGAGGAGATTGACATCCTCCCCCTCCTCTAGCCAGTTGTACGCCGACAGACTGACTTCCGCAAACCCAGGACGACCAGGAGGGCAGCAAACAACACAAGCCGCAGCTAGTGTCCAAAAGGGAATGGTATCGGCAGTGTCCTTGGAGTGGGAAAATTTTCTGACACCCATGCAGCAGCACACAGAACAGCAAGCGTGCAGATCCACCTCCAACACCGATCGCCTGGAGAAGATGGTCAAGGACTACATGTCAGATGGCGTAGCTGTGTTGAACAATCCATCTGCACCCTTCAACTATTGGGTATCGAAGCTAGACACCTGGCACAAACTGGCAATGTACGCAATAGAGGTGCTGGCTTGCCCGGCAGCCAGCGTTATGTCGGAACGCTGTTTCAGTGCTGCCGGAGGCATCGTCACAGATCGGCGGCGTATCCGCCTCTCCACAGAAAATGCAGACCGTCTGACTCAAATTAAAATGAATCAATCCTGGATTGGAAACGACTACGCAACACTCCCGGACCCCAACCAAGTAACATGAACAATGAACATCTGTGATGGGTTAGCGTTTCCGGTCCCTGTTTATTGAACCTCTCATCTGTATTACATTTATGACTGCATGGCGACAAAATGCAAATTGCTATGCGCACGCTTCTTGTCCTCATGCAAGGCCTGGGTTGTTGTGTCTCAAAGCGTGGCCTTCTCCTCCTGCGCCACCCTCCTCCTGTTCCATCACGTGTGCTGCTGCTGGGTTAGCGTTACCGGTCCCTTTTCCTGGAACCTCTTATATGTATTACATTTATGACTGCATGCCGACAAAAAGCATGTTACCTGTGCAAAGAAAACAGACATTTCCCGCATTTAAAAGACAGTTTTCCCTTTGAAACTTTAAAATCGATTTTCTCAAAAACTATAAGCTCTTTTTGCTACATTTTCTTATTTTCCTCTTGTACCCACTCCCAAGGTGCACATACCCTGTAAATTTGGAGTATGTAGCATGTAAGGAGGCTTTACAAAGCACAAAAGTTCGGGTCCCCATTGACTTCCATTATGTTCGGAGTTCGGGTCGAACACCCGAACATCGCGGCCATGTTCGGCCTGTTCGGCCCGAACCCGAACATCTAGATGTTCGCCCAACACTACTCAGGAGAGGAAAAACGTTATTGATGAGGGAATCATTGCTGTTCTCTATGGGGTCCAGGCTGCAAACATGGAAGAAAGGCAACCGGAAATTTGGACACCCAGAAAAAAATGATAGTGGAATGACTGTAGATTTTTCGATATTCTACTGCTAGAGTACAAATTACGATAGTAAAATATCAGTTAATAAATACCGATATTTTACTACAGCTTAATATAACCTTTACTCTCACACTGAACCCTCCCTCTACCGATGCCTAAAGCTGGCCATACATCTATACATTTGCAGCAGATTCGACCATCAGATAGATTTCTGTCAGATGCCTGTCAAGTTGAATCTGACAGGAATCTATCTGATGTGTGCCACACACTAGGAACAGATTTCCAATAGATTTCAGAATGAAATGTATTAGAAATCGGTCCAAATGCATTATTGGACAATTCCAATGCAACTCTGCAGGCAGCAGATCGACCTAGATTTTCCATCCTGGCAGATAGATCAAATCGATCGAAATCAGCCACAAATCGATAGAGTTGCTAATTCGATAGAATTGATTTCTGATCGATCGATTCTATAGAATTGATCGATTGTTCAATGGCTGAAATCGACCAGTTTATGGGCCCCCTAACCACTCCCTCTATGTCTAACCTTAACTCCCCCCCGGGCAAACCTCACGGCGGACCTGAACTCAGAACTTCCTCTCTGCTCTAAAAGATAAGCAACAGCATAATAACCTTCAAATAAAAACATTTCTTTGTTACAGCCTACAGAACTCCTGCAATAAATCTGCAGTGTGACTACTTCCTGCTTTCATGGAAGCAGACAAAGGGTTAACATCCCATGTTTACATACTAGCTGTGTCTGCCGAGGACTGCTGAAGGTCTGTACTGACACAGCTGAGAGATCGATTTACACTTGTGATTAGCCACAGATGAGGGGAAATTAGAAAGGCTCTCCTTTCTAAAAACAATTTTCTCTGTTTACCTTGTGTCCTGTCACTGTGCAAGAGTGTTCAGGTTCACTTTTACCCCCCACCCACCACGGCTAGCCTTAACCGGCCCCTGTCACCAATCCACAGGTAAAAAAAAAATGGAAATTTTCTGGCATCACCATAGGCACCCATAGAAATATCGGCAATGGAGGAAAATTTGAGTGCTCCCTATATGTAGGCAAGATTTCTCCTGGTTCGGGTGGCTCTGCAAGACTTAGGGCAAAATTGCCATGGCGGTTTTGCTGATGAGGAGGCGGGGTTTCAGACAGTTCCCTAGATTACAGACGAGCAGGTAAATGGCTTGCATTTTTAATTGCCGATCCTTTGTTAATAGGCTAGCGCACACGGAACACTTCAGATATATGGTTGAGGTCTTTAAAGAGGATCTGTAACGTCAAAACGTCCCCTGGGGGGTACTCACCTCGGGTGGGGGAAGCCTCCGGATCCTAATGAGGCTTCCCACGCCATCCTCCGTTCCTCAGGGGTCTCGCTGCAGCCCTCCGTGCAGCGGCGACGTAAATATTTACCTTCCCGGCTCCTGTGCAGGCGCTCTGACGGCTGTCGGCTCCGAAGTAGGCGGAAATACCCGATCGCCGTCAGGTCTGCTCTACTGTGCAGGCGCAAGTTTCCGGCACCTGCGCAGTAGAGCGGACCCGACGGAGATCGGGTATTTCCGTCTATTTCCGTGCCGAAAGCAGCCACAGCGCCCCCGCTGGAGCCTGCAAAGGTAAATATTGATTTGACAGTCGGGTCTGTCGCCGGCTGTTCGGAGGGCTGCAGCGAGACCCCTGAGGGACAGAGGACGGCGTGGGAAGCCTCATTAGGATCCTGAGGCTTCCCCCACCCGAGGTGAGCACCCCCCAGGGGATGTTTCTGATGTTACAGAGTCTCTTTAACCTCCCTGGTGGTTTGATTATTTGTGGATTTCAGGGTCTAAAAGCGGTGGAATTTTTTCACAAGCTTTTAGACCCTAAAGCTGCAGGCTCTGCATAAACCTCCCGGCGGCTACTCCGATTCAGGCTTGGGATAACCGCTCCTGGCTTCTTTTTTCCACCCCAAGCCTGACTCGGGGTTACCGCCAGGGAGGTTAACTCCCTGCGCTTCCGACTTCGCATCGCCTTCGTACCCTGTGATCTCCTTTTCTTCACCCTCGACTGCAGGGCAGTCAAATACATATTGCAGGGAGTTCCCTGTCTTCAGCTGCCCCAGCGCAGATGGTCGGAAATGCCAATTTCCGATTCCGCGGTAATTCCGCATTCTGCCATTGCCAAATACCGATTCCGCTTTCCGTTACCAATTTCCGCATTCCAATTTTCGCCGGAAATCGCGGAAATTCCGCCCGACTTTAACATCGATTTTCTCAAAAACTATAAGGTCTTTTTGAAAACTTTTTTTTGCATCTTGTTCAGAAGATTCTGTTCAATAAACCCTGAAAATGTATTAACCGTTAAAGTCGGCGGATTTTTCCTGTAATGTAAATGCAGAAAAAAGGCAGAAGCAGATTTTCTGCATTTTACTTTACAGTAAAAATCCGCCGACTTTAGATGTTAATAGCAAAGCCCCCATAAGTCCTAGAAACACCAAATTTTCAGGGTTTATTAAACTGAATCTTGTGAACAAGATGCAAAAAAAGTTTTCAAAAAGACCTTATAGTTTTTGAGAAAATCAATGTTAAAGTCGGGTGGAATTTCCGCAATTTCCAGCGGAAATTTCCGCGTTTTCCGGCGGAAATCCGCCTAACGCACTTGCATTACCGATTTCCGCATTCCGATGCGGAAATGCAATTTCCGATCGGATTTTCGGAAATTGCATTTCCGCGGAATCCGAAAGAGCATCCCTAGTGGTTTTGAATGATCGCAATTTTACTAAACAATCATGGGTTCATGAACCATGAGCGCCAGGTAAAAAGAATCGCTCATGCAGGAAGGAAAGAAGACGAGTACCTGCGGCTCCTTTTCTCAGTCTTGTGTCTGTATTTATGAATCATTATTTATTAAAAAAAAAAGAGCTTGCAACTTGAAGAAGAAGCATGTCGCTTCGAAACAGCGGGCTATAGTTGCTTTCAGCTCCATTTTGTTATGTGATTTTATTGCACAAATAAAAGGGCGATCTTTTTCACTTTAGCGGTGCTGCTGATACTTCTTTTTTGCTATTTTTGAACTTGATGAGCAACGAGTTCTAATCAGCTATAGCACGCTGGTCTCCAATTAGAGTGCTGGGTCAAACCACTTTTTGAGTCATTATTTATTATTCATGACTGTCCAGAGTTTTTTTTTCCCTCTTTGTTCTTCCAAAAATTCAAAATCTACCGCTGTCAACCATTTACTTTAAACATAAAGGGGGTTGCAACATCCAAAAATAAAGAATTGCCAAAAAATAGTGCCCCAAGAAATATATGTAAATCCCCCTTTTTCCCCTAAAAAAGACCCTTCTATGTCCCCCAATTTTTTTTCTTTTTACCTGGTCTGGGTCTGGGTGCCTGATGCTTGGCTGCAGGAATTGTGCAGTGCCAGTGGGATTGTGGAAAGTTGTTTTTTTTTTCTAGTTTTTTTTCATAGTTACGGTAACAAGCCTATCTCAGAATGCAAATAGCAGAAAGCTTCCCATTTTGGATAAGATAAGGAAACAATGACCAGGAGGTAATTCAATTCCCCCTCTTCATTTGAATAGTCTACACAGTGATGTAAAGGCTCGTACACACGTCTGACGGAAGGCAACGAAGCGTCCGTCGGCACCTCCCGCTGGGCGGGTTTTCAGCAGACAGTACAGCGTGTGTACAGTCTGTCGGCGGACTGATAAGGCTGTTTCTGAGCGATCCGCTCAGAAACAGTCAGGGAAGCCATATGAAGAGGTAGGGGGAAAGCACTAAACAATGTAACTGTGTAGGGGATGGAGGACCACTAGACACCAGGAAACTGAATAGGGGTTGGAGGAGGGCCATTAGAAACCAGTTAAAGCGGTTTAACACCTAGCATTACAACTTTGCTTTAAAAGATTGCTTACAGCTTACAAACTATTATGCCAGATTTTTTTTTAAGCAGAAATTCACTGAATGGGTTAAACATGACATTTTAGTGTTGGATTTAACTAGGAATCCGCATCCGTTCTTATCTTGAAGGGCTGGTGCACACCAAAACCCGCTAGCAGATCCGCAAAATGCTAGCAGATTTTTAAACGCTTTTTTTTATTTTTATGAGGCGTTTTGCTAGCGTTTTGCGGATTGCTGCTGCGGTTTTCAGTATAGTAGATTTCATATATTGTTACAGTAAAGCTGTTACTGAACAGCTTCTGTAACAAAAACGCCTGCAAAACCGCTCTGAAGTTCCGTTTTTCAGAGCGGTTTGCGTTTTTCCTATACTTAACATTGAGGCAGAAACGCATCCGAAATCCAAAAAATGCCTCACCCAGGCATTTTTCGTTTCTGCAAAACGCCTGCCGCTCTGGTGTGCACCACCCCATTGAGATACATTGACCAAGCAGATCCGCAGCCGCAAGCGGATCTGAAAACGCCCAAAAAGCCGCTCGGTGTGCACCAGCCCTTAGTTACAAATGTGTCTTTATTTGGAATACAAATAGACCTTTGAAAAGCCTGCTGGGGAAGCCCTCTTTGTTCTCTCAAAGCAGTGTTTGTTTGTTACATTGTAGATAGATACATTTGTAACTAAACAAGCAAGCACGAGGAGCATTTCTAGCTAAATGCAGCACTAAAATGTCATGTTTAATCCATTCAGTGAATTTCTGCTAAAAAAAAAATCTGGCATAAGGATAGTTTATAAGCTGTAAGCAATCTTTTAAAGCAAAGTTGAAATGCTGGGTGTTAGACCACTTTAACTTTATAAGGGAGGAAGGTGGCCAGTAGACATTGAGGTTGGCCCGCAACTAGGTCCCAGTGCACAATTTCAGCCCACTTTGTATTTGAGTTTGACACCCCTGCTTTCATTTCTGCCTTCAGTGCATTTTACCTTTATGCAGTTTTCACATTGCAGTGCTCCTCCCATTCATTCGCCAATAACTTAATCTCTACATATCACAACAAAATGATCTATATCTTGTTTTTTCCATCACCAATTAGGCTTTCTTTGGGTGGTACATTATACTAAGAATTATTTTATTCTAAATGCATTTTAACAGGAATATTAAGAAAAAAATGGAAAATAAACATTATTTCTCAGTTTTTGTCCATTATAGTTTTAAAATAATACACGCTACCATAATTAAAACCCACATATTTTATTTGCCCATTTGTCCCGGTTATTACACAATTTAAATTATGTCCCTATCACAATATATAGTGCCAATATTTTATTTGGAAATAAAGGTGCATTTTTCAGTTTTGCGTCCATCACTATTTACAAGCCCACAATTTAAAAAATATTAGTTATATGCCCTCTTGACTTACATAATAAAAAAAAGTTCAGCCTCGAAGGTAACTATTTATGTTTTTTTTTATTGTAATTTTTTTTTTAACTCATACAAAAAAAATGTATGCGTCCTGTAAGCGTACAATCCACGCTTACAGGAAGTGAAGGGTGGATGAGACACTTTTTTTTTCAAAATGATCACGGCTTCTATTAGAAACTGCCGATCATTGCTACGGGGACTTAGAACAATGAAAGGGGAGTGTGTTCCCATTCATTGGTCTCCGGGCTAACGGGCGGCAGCGAGAATGAGCGGCGGGGAGCGCGCAGAGCGGCGATCGCAGTGGCAGTGCATATATCTACGCTCCTGAGGCTTAGGTGAAGTTCTTAGGGCTGCAGATATACTGCCGTGGAGGCAGAAAAGGTTAAAGGGAATCTAAACTCATTGAATAAAAGCCAGTTTTACTTACCTGGGCTTCTACCGGCAACCTGCAGCTGCCCTGCGCCCACGCTGGGACAAACCGATCCTCCAGTCCCCTGCAGTGACTCACTATTGTTTGTGGCGGCTTGCGAGTCGATGGCCACTCTGCCTGCGAGGCCCTGGCTGCGTATTCCTCGATCATTCTCCTCTCGACTCCAGGGGCGGCTGCAGGAGCCCCAGGTAAGTTAAACTGGCTTTTTTTTTTTCAATGAGTTTAGGTTCCCTTTAAGTTTTCTCTTAGGAGATCATTTTTTTTTAATTCCAGCTACAATTTTTTTTAAAAAAGTTCAAGAAAGTAGGAAATGAGAATACAGAGAGGAAATAAAGGTACGCTTCCCATTCAAATCCCTGCAACCTACCGGGAATCAATTCCCCAAAATGTCCCATTGATGAAATTCTGACCGGTTTGAGCGTTTTTTTCAATCGATTTTCAATACATTCCCTGCTTGAACCTCTTGTCAGATATGTTGAGTAGGTCCTCCGTACGTGGCAGCTGTGGGGGGGCGAGAAGGATACAGGAAACATCTGGACTAAGTAGAGGCTTCCTTCTACCTAGGGAAGTATCTCACATTTTTCTTTTAACCGCTCTGGTTCACTTTAAGCCCACCAGACACAGTAGAAGCTGAACACTCACCGCTCTGTCCCTCGGCACACAGGGCTGTCCCCGCAGTCTGGCCAGTGCTCGGCACTCGCTCGGCGCACTCTGTCACCCACGGCTGGAGGTTTCGGTGCTCCTCACCAGTGACATCCTTCACAGCAGTTCTGTGCCGGTCGCCGGGGGTCTGGAGAAGAAGTTGCAGACCAGGCAGCGTGCAGATGTCTTTCTTCTTTTGTCTCCAGTCTATTCTGCTGACTCCTTTCATCTGAGTGGTTGTTTTGACTTTTCTTCCAAAATAGAGGAAGTTTTAATACTTGCTTTGGCAGCGGAAGATAAGCCCGAAATCCAGAGATATTTTTGGACTATTACATGTTTTAAGGACAACTGAAGAGAGAGGTATATACAGACTGACATGTTTTTTTCCTTTTAAGCAATACCAGTTGCCTGGCTATCCTGCAGATCCTCTGCCTCTAATACATTCAGCCATAGCCCCTGAACAAGCATGCAGCAGATCAGGTGTGTCTGACATTATTGTCAGATCTGACAGATTAGCTGCATGCTTATTTCTGGAATTATTCAGACACTACTGCAGCCAAATAGATCAGCAGGGCAATAACTGGTATTGTTTAAAAGGAAATACATATGGCAGCCTCCATATTCTTCTCACTACAGTTGTCCGTAAGGCTGCTTTCACAGTGGGACGTTACAGGCGCATGTTAGTGCAGCCTGTAACGCAGCCCACCGCACAGTAATGAAAAATCAATGGGCTGTTCACAGTGCCCACGTTGCGTTACTTAGTAACGCTGCACCTCAAGATAACGTACTGCATGCAGTACTTTATACGCGGTTAAGCCGCGTTAGACTGCTTGGACATGCGCAGTAATGTTGGTGGAGGAGGGGAGAGCGGCCAGGCACATGGCTAATTAATATTCACTGCACGGTGTGACATTCAGTGTTTACTTCCTCTGTGCGGCTATTGGCCGGCGGGACCACGTGATGCCGCATGTGCACAAGAGTACGCATCACGGCATCACGGACGCCAGAGTGAGCTGCACCACGCGGCTCGCTCTGACGTCCACATCCAACACCACCAGGCGTTGCGTTAGGGGCACGTTATGCGACCATAACGTCCCCTAAAATGCAACGTCCTGGTGGGAAAGTAGCCTTAAACTTTAAATGGGAAACCACTTTTTTTTTTATTTTTGTCAAGCATCGTTCCGCTTTCATGACTGAAATTGCCATAAATATATCCAAGGATCGCACAAGTCTTTTTGTAATTTTAAGTTATTAAAATGTATCTTTTTGTTTGCCTGCAGGTCACACTTGTCCATGTGGAAAAGCATCAGATTTCTTCTATGTGCGTTACTGCTTTATTTCCTTGCGGTTTTTCGGAAACATTTTTTTTTTCATACTTTTCCGCTATGCATTGTAGTGAAAAAAAATCATTTTTAAATATTTTTCCTTAAAAAAAAAACTCATCAAAAACAAGTGCGAATTACATGAGTTTTTGATTTCCCACAGGGAAGCATTGTATGAGAATCGCATGCAATTCTCATAATGCGCGCAAAAAAAAACCCTAAACTTGCTGTGCATTTTTTTCTGCCCCTATTACATTTTTTCTGCGACCCATAGAGTTACATTATGAGTGTTTCCGCATATGCAATTCAAATAAGTGTGACCCCTGCCTAGGGACTCTTTTTTTAGGTTTTTTTGCTTCTCCCGGCACTCGGGTGGGCACTGTGGTTTTTGTAAAGTGCTTCAATAAGCCAATTGCGCACACCGCGTTACGCGCACGATCAGTAACAGCTTGGCCCTTGCAAACTACTTAGCACCCTAGTTTGGACGTGCAAAGCCTTAACACGTGATAACTGAGTTAGCACTGTTTTGTGAATCGATGTATTTACTCTTAAAAACGTGAACGCAATCGCTGCACAAAGTGATTTTGCCAGCAAAATCGCCCTGAAAATGGTCCATGCACCACTTTGCTGAATGCCCAGCGCACGACCCGCGCTGATATGAACCTTTTCATAGACATTCATTGCACAAGTGTTTAGGGGGCGATTTTAAAAATCGCCCACGTTTGAAAAAAGGCCGAAAATGCCTCTAATGTGAACGAGCCCTAAAGGTTGCCATATACTATACAATCAAATCGATCGATTTTCTTTTTATTTGCTATTTCATTTACTTCCTTGCGTTCCACCGCTCGCCGCGTCACTTCCTGCAATGTTGCCCACTGAAGAAGTACAGAAGGGGTGAGTGGACGGGGAGCCCCAGGTGAGGGAGGGGGTGGGTCTGACACCCTCCCCACCGCTGTGCCCGCTGCTCCCCCTTCCTTGCTGCTACCCCCTCCAGCTTGGCGCGCCCCGCACCCACTGCCAGGCCGGCGCCGTCCCCTCCACTCACACTTCTGCTGCCTGAGGAACCTGCCTCACTCTGCCTCATGGGCGGCCCGGGACTGCCCATGAGGGAAACTTACCTTGGGAGGGGGAGGCATCTGAAATCTAATGAGGCGTCCCCCGTCCTCCTCAGTCCCGGCTATCCAGCGCAGGAGGGCCCCGAACAACAGCGATGTAAATATTTACCTAATATCAAACACAAACAAAATGGGCAAGCACCATCCACTCAACCATAAATATGGGTAAATACTGGAGCGTGCAGAAAGGAACCAAAAATACTGTAGAGAACAAAGAGAAAAGTAGTTCCCTAAAGACCGCACCACTCAATCCAATAATGAATAATCAACAAACTTTATTCAGTATACAAAGATAAAAACACTAAAAACAATAGATCAAGGGGCACATGATAATCATAATAAATGTACTGAGTAATTCAAATAATCACAACGCCTGCAAAGCATCTCCTAAATAAATACATGAGTGAAAGATGCGTATATGTATATGTGACAATAGTCAATAGCCCCCTGACAAGCTGTTGACCAAAAATGTGCAAAAACTTGATGAACAGGTAAAGTGCATAGTGCTAGGACAACAGCTTGTCAGGGGGCTATTGACTATTGTCACATATACATATACGCATCTTTCACTCATGTATTTATTTAGGAGATGCTTTGCAGGCGTTGTGATTATTTGAATTACTCAGTACATTTATTATGATTATCATGTGCCCCTTGATCTATTGTTTTTAGTGTTTTTATCTTTGTATACTGAATAAAGTTTGTTGATTATTCATTATTGGATTGAGTGGTGCGGTCTTTAGGGAACTACTTTTCTCTTTGTTCTCGTAAATATTTACCTACCGCGATCCACTGCAGGCTTTCTGCTCAGGCTCAGGCGGAAATCAGGTCTGCTCTACTGTGACTGCGCAGCAGGGGAAGGTGAATATTGCCAGCGCAGTGCTTGTCGCCCCTTGTCGTGGGAAATTTTGTGGGAGCCAGAGCTGGAACCCGAGGATGGGGGAAGCTTCATTGGGATCCTGAGCCCCCCCCCCCCCCCCCACCGCGAGGTAATGTGCCCCAGGCGTGTTTTTTTCCCTTACAGTTCCTCCTTATGTTTAGTGCGTTATGCTGGAAATACACCATGGGCTTGATTCACTAACCGGCGCCGGTGTTAAAAGCCACTTAGTGCCCCATAAGTAACTTTGCACGCACTAACAATCGCGCAAAGCTACTTCGCGCACAGCCCCGCTCAGTGTGCGCACAGCACGTTGCACTGGTATTAGTGCACGGTGCGACGATAATGTTGCACCCACTGCCTTGTAAACAGAAAACGGCGCATCGGGTGCCCTCGAAGCAGCACATTGATGCGCTGTTTTGGGGGCATCTGATGCTCCGTTTTCGTCGCACCAGGTGCAACGTTTACAAGGCAGCAGGTGCAACGTTATCGTCGCACCGTGCACTAATACCGGCGCAAACGTGCTGCGCGCGCACTAAGCGGGGCTATGAGCGATGTGTGGGTGCAAACCACTTAACTCTGTGGTTTGCGCTCACTAGTTATTTAGGCTCACTAACTGGCTTAAAGAGAACCCGAGGTGGGATTTAATTATGTTACTGGGGCATAATATCAGTGGGAGGGAAGGGACACGGGCGGGTAGCGCAGATGCGGAGGAGCGGCGCTGACTGACGCCGCATAGGTAAACATTGAGCTGGCGACACGCTGCGTGTCGCCAGCACTGCGGGGTCTATAGCGGCGCGCAGGGGGGACATGGAGGCACACCATGGGGCAACGGAGGCTGGTCTTAGTGTGCACAACCAGCCTCTGTGCGCCAGTAACATAATTAAATCCCACCTCGGGTTCTCTTTAATGCCAGGCTGCATGAGTTTTTTTCGGCAGACAGATGGCTCAATAGATAATTAGAGAATAGAGAAAATATTGTTGAGGAGGGAGACATGGTTGATTTTGCAAACAAATGCTATGGGCCCCCTGGGTTTAAATGATAAAATAGCGCTTTTATGTATGCTGGATCCCTGAGATGCTTTCCCCCCCCCTCCCCTCCCTTCCCCTCCCTATAGTTTCTGATAATAGTATTTTGATTTGTAGAGTGAGATTTATGGGGTGCTATGCTCCCTCCCTATTTCTTCCCTCCCCTTGTTGTGCTGGCAATAGTGCCTATGCTTCCCGTATTTCCTTATCATGGCCAATACATAGTACTCAAATGTTTATGTGACTTGGGATAAAATGTATCCGGGACAGTTGTAATTGTATGGTCTCCTGTACACCTAGCCTCAGCTTACAGTGGTTTTAGTTGGGTTTTTTTTGTCTATGGTTACACTATACACAGTGCACCAACTATTTTTGGCCGCAGGGTGGCGCACGGATCTTAGGTGCGCACTACTTTGAGGCAAGGTGATATGTACCGTATGGGCATACGTGAGGTTGTGTTACTTCCGCATGCGCGCATAATAGGGTGGCGTGGCTTTTTTAGCTATGCCTTACCAGCGGACCTAGAATGTAAATATTTATTTTTGGCCTGCTGTGCGACTTGTATGTCGCACCTATTGCGCGTCACTAAGCCTCGCATGCGCACTGAGACCCGACTCCCCTGGTGGCCAACCAATCAACTCCAAGCACTGGCGCCGTTGCGTAGCCGGAAGGGGCGGGGCTAATCCCCGTCATATGTCGGCTTTGCGGCGGCTGCCATTTTTGTGGAACGCAGCGTGACCGAGCGTCCTGGTGGACGCGAAACGGCCGTCGCCGACCTTTCTACAGCCCTGAGCACCCACCTCCACCGCATCCCGCACAGCCCCGCTATGGGACACCAGGTGATAACTGTTTGATGTGTAGACTGCACAAGTTGTCTTGAAAATAAACAAGCTGAATGACGGATGGTGCCCGAATCTGCTTCTTATCTGTAACTAACTCAATAGATAATTTCCGACAGGTTCTATCATTTTTCTGAACAATTTTTTTCATAGAAGTCAAAGGAAATCGTTTAGAAAAACGATCGGAAAATCCATTGGGGTTTCGAATAGAAAAACAATCGGCCAGTAGATCTGCTGAAAAAAAAACAGTGTGTATTCTCACCATAATGGTTCCCATTCGATGCAATGTTTTAAACAATTGAACAACTCAGTCAGTCAAAAGTACTTTTTTTATTTTTTTATTTGGACTTAAGCAAAGCTTTTTTGTTCTCGTTATTATTCACCGGCCATCAGAGATGCAGAGTTTCCTGGCATTGTGCGTGTTGTTTCCTTGATTCGGAGGTGAATTCCTGAACTCGCTGTCTGATTACCGATCGGCTACCTGCAGGTTCACACAGACGAGCGGCCCGGAATAGATGTGATGTCCGTTTACCTGCTGGGAGAAGCGGCAGGACGCAGCGGGAGGCATGAAAGGGAATACGGTATCAGTAGGGGGAGGCCAGGGGGGAGGCGGGCAAAACCTCAACGGAAATCACAGGAACAAAAAAAATGAAGTGAGCCTCAAAATAGCACAAACAGCAAGGTCACTGCGCCCAAAACTGACACTAACTGAGCCGTTTGTTAGGAATACTATAGTATTAGTTCTCCCTTTATTCTCAGGCATGGATCACACTTGAAAAAAATCTGCAGCATTTTGCTGCAATGCGAAAACGCATGCAAAAACGCATGCAATGTTCTTCTATGGAGCCGTTGTGTTTTCCAGGAGCTTCTGGGATTTCAGCCTGCACTACTTCCCCGCACAACACATGCGTTTTCTCAATGAAATCACTGGCCACTGGAAAAAAAACTGCATACGCTAAAGTGCAGAGAAAATGCGCATACTGTGCAGCAAAATGTGCAGCAAAATGTTTGTAGGGAAGCAGACACAAGTGTGACCCCTCCCTCCAAATAGCCTTACTTCTTTATGACAATGGTGCAGAAAACATTACTTTGAGATTCAACGTCGACGCAATGACGTTAGGGTTGAGCCCCCAAATTTTGCATGCTGTCACATTATGTGTATTTTGGAGGAAAGGTTGCCACCTTATGTATATTTTGGGGGAAATGCTGCCACATTATGTGTATTTTCTAGGGAAATGCTGCCATCTGATGTGTATTTTGGAGAAAATGCTGCTGTCTTATGTGTATTTTGTGGGTAATGCTGCAATATTATGTGTATTTTGGGGGGAAATGCTGCCACATTGTGTATTTTGGAGGAAACACTGCCACATTATGTGTATTTTGAGTCAACCTAAATTGGGCAGGGGTTTGCTAATACAGGGGCATACCTGGCTACCTAAACTGGAGAGTTGGCTGCCTAATACTGGGAGCACACCTGGATAGAGATGGCCAGAACGGTTCACCGGCGAACTTCCGGGGTTCGCGATCACGGAGAACCGTGAACTTTACCGGAAGTTCGATTCACCCCCACAGTGCACCATTAGGGTCAAATTTGACCCTCTACATCACAGTCAGCACGGCCGTCACTACGCAAACAGCTGTTTGCGGTGTGTTACACAGTGAGTTTGGTGTGTAAAATCGGAGGTATGGGCCAGCTCTACACCTGGATACCTATACTGGGGGGGAGGGGGCTACTCAATACTGGGGTTACAGCTGCCTGGTACCTAAGAGGGCTCAAAATTAGAAAAAAAAATATACATACCTGGGGCTTTCTCCAACCTCCTTCAGGCTATTTGGCCCCTCCCCATCCTCCTCTGCTGCCTGGATCCTCCGCAATTCGGTCCAGTTATTCCATAAGTCAGCACTAGATGCCGCAGGCGCATTTTGGCCGCGTGCACTCCGTTGTCATGCTCTCACGGCCGGGAGCATTCTGCGCCTGTCCAGTAGTACTGTGTAGGCACATCACTCTTCAGGTACATGGCATGCGCAGCCACTGCTCCGGCATGCATGCGCAGTACTCTAGCGGAGTTACCGCCCCGAATTGCAGAGGAGCCAGGCGGTGGAGGAGGATGGCGAGGGACCAGTGTTGGACTCATGGAAAAACTGAGGAAATCCACCTGCTGGCCAAGCAGCAGTAACCCTGTGTTATCATTCCCAATAGAAACCTGCAGCAAGTCCTCACTGTGAGGAAATCCACCTGCTGGCCAAGCAGAAGTAACCCTGTGTTATCACTCCCAATAGAAACCTTCAGCAAGTCCTCACTGTGAGGAAATCCACCTACTGGCCAAGCAGCAGTAACCCTGTGTTATCACTCCCAATAGAAACCTGCAGCAAGTCCTCACTGTGAGGAAATCCACCTGCTGGCCAAGCAGCAGTAACCCTGTGTTATCACTCCCAATAGAAACCTGCAGCAAGTCCTCACTGTGAGGAAATCCACCTGCTGGCCAAGCAGCAGTAACCCTGTGTTATCACTCCCAACAGAAACCTGCAGCAAGTCTTCATTGTGAGCAGCAACACCTGATTACCGCTGCTTGGCCAGCAAGTGGATTTCCTCAGTTTTCCAGCTCCCAGTCCGACACTGCGAGGGACCAATTAGTCTGAATGAGGCTGGAGGAAGCCCCAGGTATGTATAATTCATTTTGAGCCATCTCTGGTTTAGTTTAGGCCACGGGGGACATATTTTTCTGCCTCACCAAAGAAGCAGCACAGGCCACATCAGGAACAGAAGCCTATGATTTATTATTAGAATATTTCGGTGGAGTAATCACACAGTCATATAACCATGAAAGCACGCGAATGGCGGTTTCTTATTCCGCCTGGAAATGACATAATACATGGATAACACGTGCCGGGGTGGAATGGAGCGCAGATGTGGGAATGAGGAAACAGCAACTTTTCAAACAGTACAAAAGTCTCCAAACCATTCAAAGGAACTCTGAAGTGAGTGGAACGTGGAGGCTGTCATTACTGACTTCTGAAGAGGAAACATGAGGTGGGGGGAGGCCCCTTTTATTACAGTAATTAATGTGGGTTCAAATCAACCGTTATCTTCAAACCCAGATGGTAAGCCTCGAAACCCAAAATAAGAATGTGGTATTCCCGGAAAATACAATTTAGGGTCAGGTCTACAGATGCTATTGTGTATCTCACTGGTTTATTTTAGCTTCTGGCTCCCTTTAAAGTGAACCTCCGGACTAAAAATCGACTCAGCAGCACTGAAAAGGCCTGGTGTTTCTTTAACAGTTTCACAGCATCAGAACTTTGTTTCTCTTATCCAAGCCTCATTTTTAGCTGCATAGAAGAAAACTGCCCGGGCTTTTTTCCCCTGATGCTGTGCAAAGCATGATGGGATTTCTGATGTTGTTGCTCCTGTTCTGCTGTTTTGGTGCAAATTTTTTCTTTTTTACATTTTGAATTTGACATTTGAAGCCTAGCGTGTGCAGCTAGGAGGGGTTATCAGGACACAGGACAGTTGGAACTGTGTCTCCTGCTCTTTGTCACCTCCTTTCAACCAAAAAGATGGCTGCCCCCATGACAAAGATGGCAGCCCCCATGAATCACAAACATTTGCCTGTCTGTTCTTTTAAAACAGGGTGGGTAAAAAAATTATATTACCTATCTATTCTAATTAACATAACTAATGTAACTTAATGACAGTATGTTTGTTTAGGCTGAAGTTCCCCTTTAAGAGGAAGGAAAAGCCTGAGCCTGTATTACCTCCCCTGAGTCCCCTCATCCATCCTGTAACTATCAAATGGTGCAACAGAGCCACAAGACAGCTGTGAGAGATCATGATGGACCCTTCCAATGAGGTGATCCAAAGGGGTTTTTGGAAACACAGAGACCACATGACTAGCATTTTAAGGTCTGCAAAAAAGGACTTCCCCTGTCCTCATCAGCCAGCCTGATTCAGCGCGGGTCTGGCTCCCCCACAGCAACCAAAACAATAACAACCATCCAATTGCGCTTGTGGCCGGTGAGGGCAGGCCTAGGTCAAGTTACGCCCACGGGAGATCCCATTGACTCAGCTTTATATAAATTGTTTGAATACAAGAAAAATGCTTTTAAGCAACATATGTTTTTCATTATGATCTATTTTAACCACTTCCCTACCCTAGATTATTTCCCCTGAAAAACTAGAGCAATGCTCTACATTCCACATTGCTCCAATTCATTTGCCAATAACTTCATCACTACTTATCAAACCTAAATGATCTATACCTTGATTTTTTTTTTACACCAATTAGGCTTTCGTGGGTGGTACTTTTTACTAATAATTATTTTATTTTTTATACATTTTAAAGGGAATAAGGAGGGGGGGGGGGGATGGTCATTATTTCTCAGTTTTCAGTCATTGTAGTTTGAAAATAAAAAGTGCTACTGTAGATTAAACTCACACATTTTATTTGCCCATGTCTCCTGTTTATTACAACAATTAAATTATGTTCCTAGAAGAATGTATGGCGACAATATAGTATTTGGAAATAAGGTGCATTTTTTCCTTTTTGTGGTTTTGGTTTTCATTACTCTGTATCAGTAATTACAAGCTCATGTTTGCAAAAATAACAGTAATACATCCTCATGGCATACAGTTTTGCCCCTTTATTAGCTTTACCCCCGTTATAGATAACCAGATGTGCCCTTTTGTCCCCCACCAGTATAGATAGCCAGATGTACTCCTTTATAAGTGCCCCCCATAGCTAGATGTGCCCCTTTAGTACCCCCCAAGTTAGCTAGATGTGCCCCTTTACCCCCCCATAGATAGCCAGGTGTGCCCCCCCCCCTCCATGCTGCGACTGGCGGCATGGAGGATTACCTCGTAAGGATCCCTCACCTGACCTAGTTCTCCATACCCCCAAAGCTAGCTACATGTGCCCCTTTAGCCCCCCCCCACACACACACACACACATATAAATAGCCATGTATGCACTTTTCAGCCCCTCTAATTGTAGCCAAATGTAGCCCCCCCTCCATGCTGCGACTGGCAGCATGGAGGATTACCACATAAGGATCCCTCACCTGACCTAGTTCTCCATACCCCCAAAGTTAGCTACATGTGCCCCTTTAGCCCCCCCCCCCCCCACACACACACATATAAATAGCCATGTATGCACTTTTCAGCCCCTCTAATTGTAGCCAAATGTAGCCCCCCCTCCATGCTGCGACTGGCAGCATGGAGGATTACCACATAAGGATCCCTCACCTGACCTAGTTCTCCATACCCCCAAAGCTAGCTACATGTGCCCCTTTAGCCCCCCCCCCCCCACACACACATATAAATAGCCATGTATGCACTTTTCAGCCCCTCTAATTGTAGCCAAATGTAGCCCCCCCTCCATGCTGCGACTGGCAGCATGGAGGATTACCACATAAGGATCCCTCACCTGACCTAGTTCTCCATACCCCCAAAGCTAGCTACATGTGCCCCTTTAGCCCCCCCCACACACACATATAAATAGCCATGTATGCACTTGTCAGCCCCTCTAATTGTAGCCAAATATAGCCCCCTCCATGCTGCGACTGGCAGCATGGAGGATTACCACATAAGGATCCCTCACCTGACCTAGTTCTAGCAGCAGTTGTGATCCCTTCCGTGCAGTATCGCTATCAGCTTCACTATGCCAAATCAACCGGGTCCTGGCTTGATGATGTCATCAAGCCGGGACCCAATCCATTTAGCATAGTGAGGCTGACACTGGCACTGTATGGAGGGGAGCCCTATCTCCACTGCAACCTGGTCATGTAAGAGATCCTTGTTAATCCTCCATGCTGCCTAATTTCAGCATGGGGGGGGGGAGGAATCAGGGATCAAATCATGGGGGGGCGCACCATGGCAGGAGCCTCTCTCGCCTCTGCCTCGGCTCGGCCCTGCTTTCGAGAGCCACTTGCAAAGACGTGAATATACTGTACATGCGTAGAAAAGTCGTTTAAAGAGCCACATACTATAAATGAAATAAAAATCCACAATAACAAATCCAGGCAAAGATCTAAATACATTATCTGACACCATAAAAGCACAAATGACAAGAAAATTCTTCTTTATCAAGAAAAAAAAATCCTCTATTTATAGTTTATGGACTGGTCAAAGGCAGCCCAGATGAAAGATTAAAACAGCAGGTTCTGTTCCCCACAATGTCATCGGTATATGACATTGTGGGGCACCTTTGGGTACACTAAATTCTACTACCATTGGGAAAAATTGGATTTACATACAAACATAAAACATGATGTTCATTTGTCATAGATTAAAATGCACTGCAAATAACTTTTCTCCTATGCCGCTGTCACTTACAGCAAATAGTACAATTTAGACAAATTAGACAGGTTTTGAACTAGTCCATCTTCTCATGGTGAATTCTCAGTATTTCCTTTACTCTTTACAAAAAGAATCTATACAAAGATGTCTGCCAGCCTTCCTACCCCTTTGCATACTATTTTGTCCCTTGGACTGAGAAAATGCCCATAAGTAATGCTGGGTACACACGATTCAATTTCCCATCTGATCAACGGGTAATCTGATGGGAAGTTGTATCATGTGTACATGTCCACACTGCTCCCAATCAATAACAGGATCGATTTTCTCATGATCACATTGGAAAACTCATGCCCACTATCGACTGGAGCCAGATCAGAAACATAGGAATTAATCATGCAACTCCCGTCAATCGGACTGGAAATCAAGTCATGTGTACCTAGCTTAAGTACTTTATGAAAATAAAGAAAAACCCTTAGACTCCCCCATAAGCAGATGGACCACTCCAAAACCTGTCAGATCTGATGGATTTTTACCACTAACTTTAAGTTACAGCTACATAGGGGAAAAAAAGGTAATTTGCAGTACATTTTACCCTGTGACAAATGTATGTCTTATACTGTATGTATAAATATGTATATGCTACAATTTTTCGCAACAGTGGTCCTTTAAAGCGGAATGAAACCCAGTATTTCTCCTTTGCTCAAAAAGATTGTTTACAGCATATTATATACAGTACTTCCACCAATTTTTTACTAGAACAGCATTTAATTAGTTAAACACAGGACTTACAAGCTCAGTGCAAAGAAAGCTGGATGCATCCGTACTGGAGATAATGTTATCTTGTGTTTACTTAATTGTATCAGGTGAGGAATGTGACACGTTCTCTGACTATGCAGACTCTCCTGAACACAGACACTCAGAAAGCATTTCTGCCTTCAATACAAGGTGAATAAAAACAGTTAGGGCCCTTTTCCACTAGAGCGATTGCGATTGCTGAATCGCAAAATCGCAAATCGCTAGTGATTTTTAAATCGCTAGGGTTGTCACTTTATCATAGAAATCACGAGAAGTATTTTCCACTACAGTGATTCGATTTGGAAATCGCTAATCGCAAATGGAGCGATTTTTACAATGATAATGCAATGCAAATCGCAATCGCATAACAGAATTAATGAAAAATCGCAATCACTGGCGTTTGTGATTTGTGATTGCGATTGCTAGTGGAAAAGGGCCCTTATGGATAAAATGCAATGGCAGCTCTCAAAGAAAAAAAATTTACTTTGGTAACTTGTAATTTCTAAATGAATAATAATACTTATGCACAAATGCAAATATGATAACCGTATGGCATGGCATATAAAAAGTAGGGAAACATGTTTTTATTGAATATTTTGTCAGGGTTTTATACCGCTTTAATAGAGACTGAGTGGACAAGGTGATAGAATTGAGTGAAATGCAGAACCGAGTAGGACCAGCTGAGGTTCCCCGGAATCCCATAAACACACAGATATCACAGTGACATCTGGCACGGGAGCAGTATTGGCATTCTCTCCCGATTTCCTCATCCAACACAAATTCCTGAGAATGTCAGACTACAGAATAGCTATGCGGGGAGCAAAGTAGTGACAGAGCGGGATAGAGCCACCACCTGTAGAGAAGGCAGCTAGAGCCAGGACACTGGTCAGATCGGGCATCCCCCTGGCTCGTCTGCGGGGCCCTCACTCACTTACCTGCCTGCTGTCAGCTGCCTCCCCTCCAGCACTTCCCAGCTTCATCCAGCAATGACAGGCAGAAGTGAAAGTAACTCCTGTTCTGCTGGGAGGGTGGAAATGGAAGATTTAAATTATAGGGCTCGCCTCATTCATGGGTGTGAAAAAACTCCTGCAAGCTCACAGGCTTCTCATTTATCCCTCCTGGCCGGACTCTGCCTGACACTGTCTGCATGCCGGAGTCAGGAAACAACGTGTCACTGTGGGTGTGCTGGCCTCACTGACCCACCCGGGCGGCAGAGTCCCACAGCCCGATCCTGGGCCGAGCAATCTGGCCAGAAGAAATCCTGCAGAAACTCTGATCACATTACAAAACCTGTAACAAAACCTGTAACAAAGAAAAGTTCCCCTGGGGGTACTCACCTTGGGTGGGGGAAGCCTCCAGATCCTATCGAGGCTTCCCCGTCCTCCTGTGTCCCACGGCGGTCTCACTGCACCCCTCCGAACAAGGGGCATGTAAATATTTCCCTTTCCGGCTCCAGCGCAGGTGCAGTATCGGCCCTCCGCCTCGGAAATAGGCAGAAATAGCCAATCGCTGTCGGTCCGCTCCACTGCTCAGGCACAAGTCTCCTGCACCTGGGCAGTAGAGCGGACTCGACAGAGGCCCGAAAATAATGTAATAATAAAAAGTGCTTCATTTTCACAATAATTATGTATAAATGATTTAGTCAGTGTTTGCCCATTGTAAAATCTTTCCCTGATTTACATTCTGACATTTATCACATGGTGACATTTTTACTGCTGGCAGGTGATGTCAGTGGAAGGAGATGCTGCTTGCTTTTTTGGCAGTTGGAAACAGCTGTTATTTCCCACAATGCAACAAGGTTCACAGACAGGAAACTGTCAGCACCATGGTCCTGACATCACACAGTGAGAGGGGTTTCACCACAATATCAGTCATACAGCGCCCCCTGATGATCCGTTTGAGAAAAGGAAAATATTTCTCATGGAAAAGGGGGTATCAGCTACTGATTGGGATAAAGTTTAATTCTTGGTTACAGTTTCTCTTTAAAGGATCACTAAAATCTCAACAGCATTTCCTAATCAACAGTTGCAAAGTCTAACTGCCAAAATAGTGTGCAGGTGAGTAGGGAGGCCGGCTGGTATCTTACTATTTTGGCAGTCAAACTGCTGTTCAGGAAATGCTGTTGAAAACAAAGAAAACCCTGAGAATCCCCCATGAGGAAATGGATTGGCCCAAAACCTGTTTGTTCTGTCAGATTTTAACTGCCTACTTTTTTTTGCGATAGTGGCCCCTTAAAGCAGTAGGATGAGCCATACTATGCCAGGGAAAAAACATATATAAGTAGATAAATACTTGATCTACTTACATAACACATGTATTATACTGTCCACGTTTTGATTTCAGTGAATGTTATATAGTAAATGATGAGAATTCTGTCCCTGGTGGGGGCCATGTCTTTTACCCACAGTTAAGGCTAACTCGTGATGTCATTTCTGCCCTTTACTTTTTTTCTTGTCTCCTCCAATCGCTGAGTCACCTCAGCCTTGCTTGTAAACACAAGTGAGCAGAGGATCATGTTTCAGATAAGAAGCTGGCAGGGAAATAAAGGGAAGAGGAGGAATATATTATAGATAAAAAGAACCCCCAGCATGCAATTCTTTGGCACGACTACTAAAGGGCCAGTGTTCCTTAAGTATGTGATAACTCCAAATCATAACAGCAGAAAAAGTTTTGAAAGTTTTGAATGGAGGATTAGCATCTTCATCCCTTAATACACTCAGACCAATTGCTGTTGAAATTTGATTTTTATGGTGACGATACCGCTTTAAAGGACAACTATTGAAAACATCTTATAAATTAAAACATATGGAAACACGTGCAAATAAGAACCAACAGGTTTTGGACTAGCCCATCTCCTCATGGGGGGTTCTCAGGGTTTTCTTTATATTCTAAACCACTTAGTGAATGACAGATGCTCCGTCCAACTACAAAAAAAAGGGTTCAGTAAGCAGGGAGGCCGGCCAACATCTTTGCATAAATCCTGAAGACAGGGACTAGTCCAAAACCTGTCAGTTTCGTCAGAATTCTACTACCTCCAGTACTGTGAGTGACAGCAAAATAATAAAAAAGGTCATTAATGGCTCATTTTACCCTAGAAGAAATGTACTTCTTATTTGTATGTGTTTACAAGCATTGTAAACATTTTCGTGATAGTGGTCGCAAAAGCACCACCATCACTTGCGTCTGTGCGGACTGCGCAGCCGCGGCCAGCTCAGACAGTCATTTTGGAGGAGGCAAGAGAGCCCGACCCGGCCTGTGGGGTCGGGAGCCGGCCCGGGGGGCTATTGAGGTGCGGGGACCCGGCGGAACAGCATGGAGGGCGCAAATGGCGTTCTCCGTGCATGCAAATTGGCTACAGGTACTGAACTTATTTGTATATTTCGGCTCGTAAGTCCTTTAAGGCAGTTCTGATGACAAAAAAGGTAATACTCAGTACTAGCAAGACGTACCTAATAAAGTGACTAGAGAAATGCAGGTAGCCCCCAATTAACAAACAAGATAGGGACTGTAGCTCATCCTGAATCTGTACTTAAGTCAGAACACTGCCACCTCTGCGTCTCCTTTGTCCTCCTCTGTACCCCCTGTGCCTATTTTCTCACCCCTCTGTGTCACCTCCAGGGCTGGGTTTACCTTAAGGCACTGTAGGCACATGCCTACAGGCGCCTGATCATGGAAAGGCGGCCCAATCGCTTTTCCTAGTGCTTCCCTACCTCCTTCCCTATGCAGAGGGTGAATGAGAGGTTACTCACCCAGCTCTCAGCTCACCTCTAGCTATTTAGTATTAGGTAGTCAGAGGTACCCTTAGTATTAAGGAGCACCTGTGGCTACCTATGATGGGCAAGGAAAGTAAGTGGAAGTGACAGTTGGGCCAGCGAGTACACTTGCGGTGCGGTTTGACGGGTGTTTGTAGGTCCATGGAGGGTGAAGTCTAAGGTGTCAGGACATCTGTGCCTATAGGCTTCTGTGATGTGAATCCAGGCCTCATCACCTCAGTTCTCCTGTGGCTCTTTTGTCCCCCTCAGTTCCCCTTGTGTCACCTCACCTATTGTCTCCCTCTGTGTCACCTCTGGTCCCCCTGAGCCACCTATTGTCCCCCTATGTCAGTGTCACCTCTGGTCCCCCTGTTTTAACTCACATGCCCTGATCCAGCGACGAACCTCACTGCTCTCCTGCCACTGGCTTTGCATCCCGTCACCATGGTTAGGTGTATTATGTGTGCATTTCTCATTGGCTTATAAGCAGCCTGCAGGCTTTATAAAGCAGCAGAGAACTGTTTGGGAGTGAGGTTCTCCAATTGTGTGTTTGGTAAGTTTTAGAGCAGTAGGAGACAGGCCTTGGATGTGGCAGCTCCAAGGTCTTGGCTGTGCTCACATATGGTGTTAGATGCTGGTTCTGGGGCCCCGGGCAGTGAGAGTTCCCGGGGCCCCAGGCTGGCTCATGCACCATTGTTTTTAATTATTGTAGTATCCCATGCAGTTTAGTTAGGAGGGGGGCAGATGAGAGGGAATATCCTGCACGCTGGTGCCCCCTGCTGGTCATATAGCCATTGTCTATATGCAACTGAAGCCCTCTCCTACTAATTGGCTGACTTGCTCAGCTTTTGCTTGATTATCTCTGCAGGCTAGGTGTATTATGTGTGCATTTCTCATTGGCTTATAAGCAGCCTGCAGGCTTTATAAAGCAGCAGAGAACTGTTTGGGAGTGAGGTTCTCCAATTGTGTGTTTGGTAAGTTTTAGAGCAGTAGGAGACAGGCCTTGGATGTGGCAGCTCCAAGGTCTTGGCTGTGCTCACATATGGTGTTAGATGCTGGTTCTGGGGCCCCGGGCAGTGAGAGTTCCCGGGGCCCCAGGCTGGCTCATGCACCATTGTTTTTAATTATTGTAGTATCCCATGCAGTTTAGTTAGGAGGGGGGCAGATGAGAGGGAATATCCTGCACGCTGGTGCCCCCTGCTGGTCATATAGCCATTGTCTATATGCAACTGAAGCCCTCTCCTACTAATTGGCTGACTTGCTCAGCTTTTGCTTGATTATCTCTGCAGGCTAGGTGTATTATGTGTGCATTTCTCATTGGCTTATAAGCAGCCTGCAGGCTTTATAAAGCAGCAGAGAACTGTTTGGGAGTGAGGTTCTCCAATTGTGTGTTTGGTAAGTTTTAGAGCAGTAGGAGACAGGCCTTGGATGTGGCAGCTCCAAGGTCTTGGCTGCGCTCACATATGGTGTTAGATGCTGGTTCTGGGGCCCCGGGCAGTGAGAGTTCCCGGGGCCCCAGGCTGGCTCATGCACCATTGTTTTTAATTATTGTAGTATCCCATGCAGTTTAGTTAGGAGGGGGGCAGATGAGAGGGAATATCCTGCACGCTGGTGCCCCCTGCTGGTCATATAGCCATTGTCTATATGCAACTGAAGCCCTCTCCTACTAATTGGCTGACTTGCTCAGCTTTTGCTTGATTATCTCTGCAGGCTAGGTGTATTATGTGTGCATTTCTCATTGGCTTATAAGCAGCCTGCAGGCTTTATAAAGCAGCAGAGAACTGTTTGGGAGTGAGGTTCTCCAATTGTGTGTTTGGTAAGTTTTAGAGCAGTAGGAGACAGGCCTTGGAGGTGGCAGCTCCAGGGGTTTGGCTGCGCTCACATATGGTGTTAGATGCTGGTTCTGGGGCCCCGGGCAGTGAGAGTTCCCGGGGCCCCAGGCTGGCTCATGCACCATTGTTTTTAATTATTGTAGTATCCCATGCAGTTTAGTTAGGAGGGGGGCAGATGAGAGGGAATATCCTGCACGCTGGTGCCCCCTGCTGGTCATATAGCCATTGTCTATATGCAACTGAAGCCCTCTCCTACTAATTGGCTGACTTGCTCAGCTTTTGCTTGATTATCTCTGCAGGCTAGGTGTATTATGTGTGCATTTCTCATTGGCTTATAAGCAGCCTGCAGGCTTTATAAAGCAGCAGAGAACTGTTTGGGAGTGAGGTTCTCCAATTGTGTGTTTGGTAAGTTTTAGAGCAGTAGGAGACAGGCCTTGGATGTGGCAGCTCCAAGGTCTTGGCTGCGCTCACATATGGTGTTAGATGCTGGTTCTGGGGCCCCGGGCAGTGAGAGTTCCCGGGGCCCCAGGCTGGCTCATGCACCATTGTTTTTAATTATTGTAGTATCCCATGCAGTTTAGTTAGGAGGGGGGCAGATGAGAGGGAATATCCTGCACGCTGGTGCCCCCTGCTGGTCATATAGCCATTGTCTATATGCAACTGAAGCCCTCTCCTACTAATTGGCTGACTTGCTCAGCTTTTGCTTGATTATCTCTGCAGGCTAGGTGTATTATGTGTGCATTTCTCATTGGCTTATAAGCAGCCTGCAGGCTTTATAAAGCAGCAGAGAACTGTTTGGGAGTGAGGTTCTCCAATTGTGTGTTTGGTACCATGGTTACTTCCGTCCGGCACCTCTCATGACATCAGAGGCGCCGGCCGAAAGCTACAATGGTGACCGGATCTAAGCGGCTGGCAGGAAAGCGGTGAGATTCGGTGCTGGATCAGGGCATGTCAGTTACGGGCGGCAGAAGGGGCCAGGCACCGCGGAGCACAGGTCAGCCTGCCAGTGACAGCCACGCCCCCTCTAAAGTGAGGCCCCAAGCAGGGACTTTCCTTGTTTGTACCCTGATGGCGCCCCTGGCCGGGGCATACCTCTTACACCATCGGGTCTCACCGGTGTTCCTGCTTTAGCCACGGACGCCACTGGTCTCACAGCCACTTCAGGTTCACTTTTAGTATGACTGTACTAATCACTGAATATGTTGATGCTTTATAAATTAATAATAATAATACCACTAAGTTTGCTAGAGGTGAAAAATCTTGGAACCAGAGGAATGAGACTGCATCTACGGCCTTTCTGAATGAATCTTAAAAGAGACATTGAATTGAAAAATTAATAAATAAAATTAATGAATAAAATAAAATAATTATGATATAATGAATTGGTTGTGCAGTACAGATAATTACTAGAAGATTAGTAGCAAAGAAAATATACTCATATTTTTAATTTCAGTTATGTAGTGTTTTTTATAACATTGCATCATTCTCTAATATGTGCAGTTTGCACACTACTCAGCATTCTAAATGATTTTACAGAGCAGTCTTGTGAACTATTGACCTGTCCTCTGGAGAGAGAAAGAAGATACAGTGACTGACAGTTGAGATAACAAGCTTTAGAAGGCAAAGCTCTCTGCAACTTTCAAAGTCGTGGAGTTCAATGGCTTTTTTGCATAGATAACAACATCATTATATCATAATTTTTTTTTCGCTTCAGTGTCTCTTTAATGGCATTCACCTTATTTAAACTTTTGCTATCAAACAGGAGAGGGGTTCAGGTAATACTCCAGTACTGAGCAAAGGGCACAGAGGTAGTAAATTATCCCAGCACAATGTACCGATATGGGAACATTAGTCTTCAGCCTTTCAAGGAGAACCGGAATGTTCTAATAATGTTGTAAATAGTGATTTTATATTTTTTCCTTGCTCTTTTCTTTTATCTTTATATTTTCACCTTTATTTATTTTGGCTGTAAGTTTATTTTAAAATCCATAAATTGTCTTTCGTTGTGCAGACCAAGTGCATCAACTTACCGTAACACTGGATCGCCATCTAGTGATCCCACCAGAGAAGTGCATTCATCCTTCCATCAAACAGTAGGACCATCTATATATATAATAGAGTAAGTGCCTCAACCTTCAAGCAAGAAGAAGAAGTAGTGCCCTGCCCCCAGGGCCGGTCCGAGCAAGAAGAAGGGGCTGGTCCAAGCAAGAAGACCAAGGGCAAAGAGGGATAGTTTGCATATTCAGTAGCAGTGCATTGTGGGTAACCACAAATGTTCACTTATAGCGGAATTATTGCAGATTTGCTTCTGTTTTAAGAAGGAAAATTACACCAAGCTTTGCTTTTTTTAGTAGGAGGGATTTTTGGTCTCTTTTATCCCCCTATACATTCTTAGTAGTTTGGGTCACCCTGAGCTGCTTGGTCACTCTGTTGTACTGGTCCAAGCCCTAGCTCATACAGCCATATCAATCTCTATTATGGCTATCATTCATGAAAGTGCTGTTGGTATGGAGAATCAGTGTGGGAAAACACCGCTGATGGTGTTTTTGACTTCTGGCTGCTGATTCATAAAAAAGTATCCTGGTGCGGTAGCAGTGCGGAGATTCCCCGAACTAGGCAGGCGGTAGGCTTGCAGAAACACGGAAGCTGCTGAGTTGATACATTTCTCCGTGTTCCGCTCTACTGCAGCTGCCTGGGAGGTCTCTGTGTCTCCATTCACTTAACATTGTTATCGCCACATCAGAGGGAACGGTACTTCCCGACCTCACACCGCTTGCGGTGATCTTTATGAATTAACATTTTGCTACATTTTTTACAACAATCACCGCACAAGGCGGTGATTTATCGCTCTGCTCGGTAATATCAGCTTTTGATGCGGAAGGAGCCTTTACGAATGCAGATTTTGCTACGTGTGCGGGAAAGTCAGCTGTTTTAAGCATTTCCGCATGCAGAAATGCTTTATGAATGATAGCCTATGTAGTGATGAGAACCAAAGGTCTGAAATATTCTGTCACATGTGGGTTTGATATGACTGTGTAAAACTTAAAGCTATAGGCTTGCTTGGCTTACTAAGGGTGAAAAGGAATAATTTGCATATTTAGTAGCGGTGCATTGTGGGTAATCACAAATGTTCACTTATAGTTGAGTAATTGCATATTTCTTTCTGTTTTAGGATGGCAAATTACACCAAGCTTTGCTTTTTTTAGTAGGAGGTCTTATTGGTCCCTTTTATCCCCTTATACATTACGAGTAGTTTGGGTCACCCTGAGCTGCTTGGTTACTCTGTTGTACTGGTCCAAGCCCTATCTCATACAGCTGTATCAATCCCTGCCATGTACTGATGAGGAACAAAAGTCTGAAACAGGCTGTCACATGTGGGTTTGATTTGGCTGTGTAAAATTTAAAGCTATACTAGCCGACCCGCGGCGTAGCATACGCCGCATACGAGGGTAGAGGGCAGGAAGGAGGTATTGGGCACAGCGGC
Organism: Hyperolius riggenbachi; assembly: GCF_040937935.1. Classification (NCBI taxonomy): domain Eukaryota; kingdom Metazoa; phylum Chordata; class Amphibia; order Anura; family Hyperoliidae; genus Hyperolius; species Hyperolius riggenbachi. The sequence goes on from NC_090647.1 coordinate 26,585,982, forward strand.
GGGGAGGGGGGTTGGACCCCCTGCAACTGGGTCCCCCATGTGTGCTCTACCTCCAGCTTAAGCTCAGCAGGAACCCCCCCCTCACCTTGGTCCCCCATGTGCGCTTCCCCTCCTGCTTAAGCTCAGCAGGAACCCCCCCCCCCCTCACCTTGGTCCCCCATGTGCGCTTCCCCTCCTGCTTAAGCTCAGCAGGAACCCCCCCCCCCCTCACCTTGGTCCCCCATGTGCACTCCCCCTCCTGCTTAAGCACAGTAGCAGCCGCCACTATTAGTAAGAGGCAGCGGGCGGGGATGACTCACCTCTACCGTATTCCATCGTGCGTTCCACTGTCGTCACTTCCTGCAATGCCGCACACTGTATTGGTGTAATTTGCCTTCTTAAAACAGAAGGAAATCTGCAATAATTCAGCTATAAGTGAACATTTGTGGTTACCCACAATGCACTGCTACTAAATATGAAAATTACCCCTTTCACCCCTTGGTAAGCCAAGCAAGCATCCAGAGCCGCTGGTGTATAGCAAGCATATAGCTTTAAATTTTACACAGTCATATCAAACCCACATGTAGATAGCCAGTTTTAGACTTTTGGTCCTCATCAGTACATGGCAGGGATTGTTACGGCTGTATGAGATAGGGCTTGGACCAGTACAACAGAGTAACCAAGCAGCTCAGGGTGACCCAAACCACTCATAATGTATAGGGGGATGAAAGGGACCAAAAAAACCTCCTACTAAAAAAAGCAAAGCTTGGTGTAATTTGCCTTCCTAAAACAGAAGGAAATATGCAACAATTCAGCTATAAGTAAAGATTTGTGGTTACCCACAATGCACTGTTACTATATATGCAAATAATTCCTTTTCCCCCTTGGTAAGCCAAGCAAGCATCCAAAGCTGCTAGTGTATAGCAAGCATATAGCTTTAAATTTTACACAGCCAAATCAAACCCACATGTGACAGCCTGTTTCAGACTTTTGTTCCTCATCAGTACATGGCAGGGATTGATACAGCTGTATGAGATAGGGCTTGGACCAGTACAACAGAGTAACCAAGCAGCTCAGGGTGACCCAAACTACTCGTAATGTATAAGGGGATAAAAGGGACCAATAAGACCTCCTACTAAAAAAAGCAAAGCTTGGTGTAATTTGCCATCCTAAAACAGAAAGAAATATGCAATTACTCAACTATAAGTGAACATTTGTGATTACCCACAATGCACCGCTACTAAATATGCAAATTATTCCTTTTCACCCTTAGTAAGCCGAGCAAGCCTATAGCTTTAAGTTTTACACAGTCATATCAAACCCACATGTGACAGAATATTTCAGACCTTTGGTTCTCATCACTACATAGGCTATCATTCATAAAGCATTTCTGCATGCGGAAATGCTTAAAACAGCTGACTTTCCCGCACACGTAGCAAAATCTGCATTCGTAAAGGCTCCTTCCGCATCAAAAGCTGATATTACCGAGCAGAGCGATAAATCACCGCCTTGTGCGGTGATTGTTGTAAAAAATGTAGCAAAATGTTAATTCATAAAGATCACCGCAAGCGGTGTGAGGTCGGGAAGTACCGTTCCCTCTGATGTGGCGATAACAATGTTAAGTGAATGGAGACACAGAGACCTCCCAGGCAGCTGCAGTAGAGCGGAACACGGAGAAATGTATCAACTCAGCAGCTTCCGTGTCGCTGCAAGCCTACCGCCTGCCTAGTTCGGAGAATCTCCGCACTGCTACCGCACCAGGATACTTTTTTATGAATCAGCAGCCAGAAGTCAAAAACACCATCAGCGGTGTTTTCCCACACTGATTCTCCATACCAACAGCACTTTCATGAATGATAGCCATAATAGAGATTGATATGGCTGTATGAGCTAGGGCTTGGACCAGTACAACAGAGTGACCAAGCAGCTCAGGGTGACCCAAACTACTAAGAATGTATAGGGGGATAAAAGAGACCAAAAATCCCTCCTACTAAAAAAAGCAAAGCTTGGTGTAATTTTCCTTCTTAAAACAGAAGCAAATCTGCAATAATTCCGCTATAAGTGAACATTTGTGGTTACCCACAATGCACTGCTACTGAATATGCAAACTATCCCTCTTTGCCCTTGGTCTTCTTGCTTGGACCAGCCCCTTCTTCTTGCTCGGACCGGCCCTGGGGGCAGGGCACTACTTCTTCTTCTTGCTTGAAGGTTGAGGCACTTACTCTATTATATATATAGATGCTTGCTATACACTAGCAGCTTTGGATGCTTGCTTGGCTTACCAAGGGGGAAAAGGAATTATTTGCATATTTAGTAACAGTGCATTGTGGGTAACCACAAATCTTTACTTATAGCTGAATTGTTGCATATTTCCTTCTGTTTTAGGAAGGCAAATTATACCAAGCTTTGCTTTTTTTAGTAGGAGGTTTTTTTGGTCCCTTTCATCCCCCTATACATTATGAGTGGTTTGGGTCACCCTGAGCTGCTTGGTTACTCTGTTGTACTGGTCCAAGCCCTATCTCATACAGCCGTAACAATCCCTGCCATGTACTGATGAGGACCAAAAGTCTAAAACTGGCTATCTACATGTGGGTTTGATATGACTGTGTAAAATTTAAAGCTATATGCTTGCTATACACCAGCGGCTCTGGATGCTTGCTTGGCTTACCAAGGGGTGAAAGGGGTAATTTTCATATTTAGTAGCAGTGCATTGTGGGTAACCACAAATGTTCACTTATAGCTGAATGATTGCAGATTTCCTTCTGTTTTAAGAAGGCAAATTACACCAATACAGTGTGCGGCATTGCAGGAAGTGACGACAGTGGAACGCACGATGGAATACGGTAGAGGTGAGTCATCCCCGCCCGCTGCCTCTTACTAATAGTGGCGGCTGCTACTGTGCTTAAGCAGGAGGGGGAGTGCACATGGGGGACCAAGGTGAGGGGGGTTCCTGCTGAGCTTAAGCAGGAGGGGAAGCGCACATGGGGGACCAAGGTGAGGGGGGGGGGGGTTCCTGCTGAGCTTAAGCAGGAGGGGAAGCGCACATGGGGGACCAAGGTGAGGGGGGGGTTCCTGCTGAGCTTAAGCTGGAGGTAGAGCACACATGGGGGACCCAGTTGCGGGGGGTCCAACCCCCCTCCCCGCCGCTGTGCCCAATACCTCCTTCCTGCCCTCTACCCTCGTATGCGGCGTATGCTACGCCGCGGGTCGGCTAGTAACCTTTATTATTATTATTGATTTATAAAGCGCCAACATATTCCGTGGCGCTGTACAAAGTAAGAAACAAACTTGGGGTACATAATACAGACAATGGTGTACACCAATATACAAGATACATAATTAGTGAAAAAATACAAAGAATGATACAAAATACAAAATATAGAATTGGTAATGACAGTGATAAAATTAACATGATTAATAAAATGTATAATGATTTCCAAGACACAAAAGGGGGAGAGAGCCCCGCCCTTGCGAGCTTACAATCTAAAGGGAATGGGGGGGGGGGGGGAACAGGAGGAGGGGTAGTATGCAACAAATATATAGAGGCTGTATGTTTTAGGATACCTAGTAGGAGTGCAATTTGGTCTTAGTACAAAGGGGAAGTGGCTTAAGGTAGCGCATATGCTTGTTGGAACAAATGTGTTTTTAGAGAGCCTTTAAAGGTAACAAAGGTTGGCGAGTGACGGATGTGTTGTGGGAGGGCATTCCAGAGAAGGGGTGAAGCGCGTGGGAAATCTTGTAAGCGTGAATGTGAGGAGATGATTCTAGAGGAGGACAACAGAAGATTGTGTGCAGATCTGAGATTGCGATTGGGTTTGTATCTGGAAATGAGTGATGATATGTACCGGGGAGAGAGATTGTGGAGAGCTTTGTAGGTTAGGGTTAGGAGTTTGAACTGGATCCTCTGGTTAATTGGCAGCCGGTGAAGAGCTTGACAGAGAGGGGCAGCAGAGGAAGATCGAGAAGAAAGATGAATGAGACGAGCAGCTGAGTTCAGTACCGGCTGGAGCGGGGCCAGTCTGTTAGAACGTAGTCCACAAAGCAGTATGTTGCAGTAGTCCAGATGAGAAATTATAAGAGCATCTATCAACATTTTGTTTGTGTCTTGAGTGAGAAAGGGATGGATGCGAGATATGTTTTTGAGTTGGAGATGGCAGGAGCTGGTTATGGAGTGAACATGAGGAATAAAAGAGAGAGATGAGTCGAATATTACCCCCAAGCACCGAGCTTTGGGAACTGAAGTTATGGGAGTGTTATTAACATTTATTGTCACTTCAGGCAGAGAGGTGGCAGGAGACGGTGGAAAAATTATTAGTTCTGAGGAAAACTGAGGAAGAATTCTAAGAAAGCTTGCAAAGTAAAAGTTACTAGCCGACCCGCGGCGTAGCATACGCCGCATACGAGGGTAGAGGGCAGGAAGGAGGTATTGGGCACAGCGGCGGGGAGGGGGGTTGGACCCCCCGCAACTGGGTCCCCCATGTGTGCTCTACCTCCAGCTTAAGCTCAGCAGGAACCCCCCCCCCTCACCTTGGTCCCCCATGTGCGCTTCCCCTCCTGCTTAAGCTCAGCAGGAACCCCCCCCCCCCTCACCTTGGTCCCCCATGTGCACTCCCCCTCCTGCTTAAGCACAGTAGCAGCCGCCACTATTAGTAAGAGGCAGCAGGCGAGGATGACTCACCTCTTCCGTGTTCCATCGTGTGTTCCACTGTCGTCACTTCCTGCAATGCCGCACACTGTATTGGTGTAATTTGCCTTCTTAAAACAGAAGGAAATCTGCAATAATTCAGCTATAAGTGAACATTTGTGGTTACCCACAATGCACTGCTACTAAATATGAAAATTACCCCTTTCACCCCTTGGTAAGCCAAGCAAGCATCCAGAGCCGCTGGTGTATAGCAAGCATATAGCTTTAAATTTTACACAGTCATATCAAACCCACATGTAGACAGCCAGTTTTAGACTTTTGGTCCTCATCAGTACATGGCAGGGATTGTTACGGCTGTATGAGATAGGGCTTGGACCAGTACAACAGAATAACCAAGCAGCTCAGGGTGACCCAAACCACTCGGAATGTATAGGGGGATGAAAGGGACCAAAAAGACCTCCTACTAAAAAAAGCAAAGCTTGGTATGATTTGCCTTCCTAAAACAGAAGGAAATATGCAACAATTCAGCTATAAGTAAAGATTTGTGGTTACCCACAATGCACTGTTACTATATATGCAAATAATTCCTTTTCCCCCTTGGTAAGCCAAGCAAGCATCCAAAGCTGCTAGTGTATAGCAAGCATATAGCTTTAAATTTTACACAGCCAAATCAAACCCACATGTGACAGCCTGTTTCAGACTTTTGTTCCTCATCAGTACATGGCAGGGATTGATACAGCTGTATGAGATAGGGCTTGGACCAGTACAACAGAGTAACCAAGCAGCTCAGGGTGACCCAAACTACTCGTAATGTATAAGGGGATAAAAGGGACCAATAAGACCTCCTACTAAAAAAAGCAAAGCTTGGTGTAATTTGCCATCCTAAAACAGAAAGAAATATGCAATTACTCAACTATAAGTGAACATTTGTGATTACCCACAATGCACCGCTACTAAATATGCAAATTATTCCTTTTCACCCTTAGTAAGCCAAGCAAGCCTATAGCTTTAAGTTTTACACAGTCATATCAAACCCACATGTGACAGAATATTTCAGACCTTTGGTTCTCATCACTACATAGGCTATCATTCATAAAGCATTTCTGCATGCGGAAATGCTTAAAACAGCTGACTTTCCCGCACACGTAGCAAAATCTGCATTCGTAAAGGCTCCTTCCGCATCAAAAGCTGATATTACCGAGCAGAGCGATAAATCACCGCCTTGTGCGGTGATTGTTGTAAAAAATGTAGCAAAATGTTAATTCATAAAGATCACCGCAAGCGGTGTGAGGTCGGGAAGTACCGTTCCCTCTGATGTGGCGATAACAATGTTAAGTGAATGGAGACACAGAGACCTCCCAGGCAGCTGCAGTAGAGCGGAACACGGAGAAATGTATCAACTCAGCAGCTTCCGTGTTTCTGCAAGCCTACCGCCTGCCTAGTTCGGGGAATCTCCGCACTGCTACCGCACCAGGATACTTTTTTATGAATCAGCAGCCAGAAGTCAAAAACACCATCAGCGGTGTTTTCCCACACTGATTCTCCATACCAACAGCACTTTCATGAATGATAGCCATAATAGAGATTGATATGGCTGTATGAGCTAGGGCTTGGACCAGTACAACAGAGTGACCAAGCAGCTCAGGGTGACCCAAACTACTAAGAATGTATAGGGGGATAAAAGAGACCAAAAATCCCTCCTACTAAAAAAAGCAAAGCTTGGTGTAATTTTCCTTCTTAAAACAGAAGCAAATCTGCAATAATTCCGCTATAAGTGAACATTTGTGGTTACCCACAATGCACTGCTACTGAATATGCAAACTATCCCTCTTTGCCCTTGGTCTTCTTGCTTGGACCAGCCCCTTCTTCTTGCTCGGACCGGCCCTGGGGGCAGGGCACTACTTCTTCTTCTTGCTTGAAGGTTGAGGCACTTACTCTATTATATATATAGATTTCCTTGTTTGTTTGGTTTTTTTTTTTTTATTTTTTTTTTTGTAACCAGTCAGCGGCAACTTAGAACCCCAGCATTAATCTGCTACTAAACTAGTTATTTTATTTATATTATTTATTTAAACATCTTATCTTCAGAACTTACTGTATAACTTTATTATTATTTATTGTATTTCTAAAGCACCAACATATTAGGGAGGAAGACAACAACATACAAGATGAAAAATCAGCAGGCAACAGAGTTTAAGTCTTAGTGACCACATAATTCAAGTCCAAGTCAGTCCGCAGGAACGGTACACAGTGAAGGTGTGCATCATCAAGTTGGGTACCCTAGGGACGAGGACCCTGCCAGAGGCTTACAAACAAAAGGAAGGAGGTAGGGGCACACTAGGTATGAGTTGCATAATAGGTGCTCAGCAGAGTGAGTTATGACACTGATGGGAGGTAGGCGACTTGAAGAGGTGCGTTTTGAAGGTGTTGAATGATGGGGCAAGCCTGCTGGGCGGTGGAGAATGGTTCCAGAGAGTGGGGGCAACTCTTGAGAAGTCCTGTATTCTCGCACGGGAGTGGAAGATGCACAAGGTGGTTAGGTCACTGGAGGATCAGAGGCGGCGGCTGGTTGTATGTCTGTGGACAACCTCTAAGATGTAGGGCTAATGTATAGGTTTGTAGGCCAGGCACAGAATTTTGCAGGTGATCCTGGAGCGGATAGAGAGGTATTACAGGAGGAAGACGTGGAGGCGGAGCGATGGGGAATAGGGATAAGTCTGGCTGCAGCATTCATGACAGATTGTAGGGGGTTGTGCGGTTCAGGGACCCGTCAGGCTGGGGAACGCGGCTGATACTACGCGTTCCCAGCCATATGGCCGCATCGGGGTGCTATTTCGGGGTGTTTCTAGCTCCTATGAGAGCTTTGCTATTAACCTCTAAAGTTGGTGTCATACCGCGTAGCGGTTCCAAAGCGATTTTTGCGGTAATTTCTGCCGACTTTAACATCGATTTTCTCAAAAACTACAAAGTCCTTTTGAAATATTTTTTTTCTTCTCGTTTCCATTTGTCTGCTTAACATTCTCTGAAAATGTGGTGTTTCTAGAACTTATGGGGGATTTGCTATTAATCTCTAAAGTCGGCATAATAATGCATATCGGTAATGCAAATTTTCTGCATTTTACATTACAGTCAACAGCGGCCAACTTTGGCGGTTAATAGCAAAGCCCCCGTTTTAAAAACACGAAATTTTCAGGGTATGTTAAGCAAAAAAGTGGAAACAAGAGGAAAAAAAAATTTCAAAAAGACCTTGTAGTTCTTGAGAAAATCGATGTTAAAATCGGCAGAAATTACTGCAAAAATCCACATTGGAACCGCAATGTGGTATGATGCCGACTTTAGAGGTAAATAGCAAATTCCCCATAGGTGCTAGAAACCCCACATTTTCAAATGGTAAGCAGAAAAGTGGGAACAAGTGGAAAAAAAATTTTCAAAAAGACCTTGTAGTTTTTGAGAAAATTGATGTTAAAGTCAGCGGAAATTTCCGCAATTTCCGTGAAAATTTCTGCAAAAATCCGCCTACCGCACTTCCATTACCGATTTCCGAATTTCGATGCGGAAATACAGCACTTTCCGATCAGGGATTCGGAAATTTCATTTCCTTGGAATCCGAACCAGCATCTCTAAATTTCACATTTAAATTCTCAATTACGATGCAAAATCATAATGCAAAATTTCTAGAAAAATCGTAATTTCACTTGTAATTGTAATCTTTCGGTATTTTCTCGTAACTAGGTGCCGACTTTAGCAAAGCCCTGTACATGCTATTGTGGAAGAAGACATAAAATCATTTTTCAAAAATACCTTGTAAGTTTTTGAGAAAATTGATGATAAAAATGCAAAGGAAAAATGTTTTTTAAACTGTCATCTTTCTGAGGTTTAAAGAGAGTCTGAAGCGAGAATAAATCTCGCTTCAGCTCTCATATATAGCAGGGGCATGCGTGCCCCTGCTAAAACGCCGCTATCCCGCGGCTAAACGAGGGTCCCTTCACCCCCAGATCCCCTCCGTAATGCGGGGGAGCGCTTCCGCATTGGGGCAGGGCTAACCGCCGCAGCCCTACCCCATGCGCGTCTGTCAGACGCGAACCTCCGCCTCTCCCCCGCCCCTCTCAGTCTTCCTTCACTGAGAGGGGCGGGGGAGAGGCGGCGATGCGCGTCTGATAGACGCGCTGAGAGGCAGGGCTGCAGCCGTTAGCCCTGCCTCTGGGAGTAACAAAATCTACGACCAATTTGGTCGTAGATTTTGTGGGGGGTGGGTTGGGGGGTCAGGGACCCCCGTTTAGCCGCGGGATAGCGGCGTTTTAGCAGGGGCACACGTGCCCCTGCTATATATGAGAGCTGAAGCGAGATTTAGTCTCGCTTCAGTGTCTCTTTAAAAAACATTTTTCCTTAGTATTTTTAAAATCAATTTTCTCCAAAACTACAACTACTACTTTTTGAAAAATTCTTTTTTTTTTACTTGCACGCACTATACTTCTTAAAATTTGTAGCAATTTTTGGGGACAATAGCATGTATGGGGGCTTTTGCTATTAACCGCTAAAATTGCCACAAAATTAGGCAAAAATTACACAAAATTATGATGATTACACAAAATCAATGTAATCTACAAATCTTAAAGGATACCCGAACTGACGTGTGACATGATGAGATAGACATGTGTATGTACAGTGCCTAGCAGACAGATAACTAGGCTGTGTTCCTTTTTTTCTTTCTCTGCCTGAAAGAGTTAAATATCAGGTATGTAAGTGGCTGACTCAGTCCTGACTCAGACAGGAAGTGACTACAGTGTGACCCTCACTGATAAGAAATTCCAACTATAAAACACTTTCCTAGCAAAAAATGGCTTCTGAGAGCAAGAAAGAGATAAAAAGGGGAATTTCTTATCAGTGAGGGTCACACTGTAGTCACTTCCTGTCTGAGGCCTAGTGCACACCAAAAACCTCTAGCAGATCTACAAAACGCTAGAGGTTTTTGAAGCAGATTTCAGAGCGATTCTAGGCATGTTTAGAGAGGTTTTCTACCTATGCCTGGCATTTTTTGGAGCGTTTTTGTGTAGCAGATTTCATATATTGTTACAGTAAAGCTGTTACTGAACAGCATCTGTAACAAAAATGCTTGGAAAACCGCTCTGATCTAGCTTTTTTCAGAGCGGTTTTCCACTTTCCTATGCTTTAACATTGAGGCAGGAATGCCTCAGAAATTAAAAAAAATGCTGCAGCCCGAGTTTGCGTTTGTGGGAAAGACGAACCGCTCTGGTGTGCACCATCCCATTCACTTTCATTAGCCAAGCGGTTTCCCCCCTGCAAGCGTTTTAAAAACCGCTCCAGAACCGCTCTGGTGTGCACCAGCCCTTTGTCAGTACTGAGTCAGCCACTTACATGCCTGATTTTTAAAGGGGCACTACAGCGAAAAACTGTAAAATTTAAAATATGTGCAAACATATACAAATAAGAAGTACATTTTTTCCAGAGTAAAATGAGCCTTAAATTACTTTTCTCCTATGTTGCTGTCACTTACAGTAGGCAGTAGAAATCTGACAGAAGTGACAGGTTGTGGACTAGTCCATCTCTTCATAGGGGATTCTCAGCAAGGCTTTTATTCTTTATAAAGATATTCCCGAAAAAGGACTTAAACAATGATGCTGGCCAGCCTCCCTGCTCGCTACACAGTTTTTTGGCAGTTGGATAGAGCAACTGCCATTCAGTAAGTGCTTTTGAAAATAAATATATCCCTGAGTATCCCCTATAAAGAGATGGACTAGTCCACAACCTGTCACTTCTGTCAGATTTCTACTGCCTATTGTAAGTGACCACAACATAGGAGAAAAGTAATTTATGGCTCATTTTACGCTGGAAAAATTTACTTCTTATTTGTCTGTGTTTACATATATTTAAAATTTTAAAAATTTTCGCCATAGTGCCCCATTAATTACACGTGGGCGTAACATTTACGGAAAAATGTGCGTAATCGTAATTAGCTGTTTACAATCATCACTATAGAAAACATAAATGACATTGCGCAGAAAGGCGTTGAGGAAAAGGTCCCAGGATTGGCCGGAAGGCTCGGCTCTCTACGGTCGGCAATAAAGCCATCTGGCTCCTTTAGTGGCAGAAATATTTTCACTTTTATGTGACCAATTTCTTGTGCTTTCTCCACAGTTTACGAGACTCCGTGATCCCATAAAGGCCTTGCTTTCCATATCATATATCTGCAGCAGACGAGCCGCCTGGGGCCGCTGTAACGGCTCTGAAATACGGCTGGTTCCTCCTCCGCCAGAATAATGTGATGGTCTATCAGGAAACTGTCAGAAGCATTGTTACAGAGGAACTGTAAGGAAAATAACCCAATGAATAAAATATGGCTTTTTTTTTTTTTTACAGTATTGATTTATAAATGATTTAGTCAGTGTCGTCCATTGTAAAATCTTTATTCTAACTGATTTACATTCTGAAATGTATCACCGGTAGTGACATCTTTAGTCCTGTCAGGCGATCTGTACAGAATGTTCGTTACTGAGAGTTCTATGCACAGAGGGAGATACTGCTTGCTTGGCAGTTGGAAAAAAGCCATTAATATCCACGATGCAACGCGATTCTCAGACAGAAGACTGTCAGGACCTTGGTCATGACATCACACTGTGGGAGGGGGTTTCACCACAATATTATTATTATTATTTATTGTATTTATAAAGCGCCAACATATTACGCAGCCATACACAACTTCAGATGGGGCCCTGGGGCAAAGGTAACCTGCCCCTCCGCCCCCCAAGCTGGCTGCCATCAAAGCATCTCCCCCCAATCTTCCACTCAACTGCACTGTGCTCTCCAGCGCCCCTACACAACAGCAGCATTGTATCTCACCTATCCCTGTGACCTGGCACATGTCATGCATAAGCGGAATAACATGTCCTGGGTCAGAAGAGGCAGGCAGTGGGATGAATACAGGAAGCAGGAACGGACGGAACAGCGCGCTAGTCACCGGTACAGGTGAGATCAGGGAAACATTTGCAGCGCTCCTGATCAGACTGCATCTGAAATGACTACCAACAGAGTTGTGCAGAGCCCCCTAGAGGCAAATACACACTAGGGGCTTGATAGTGGCAGCGTACTGTGCCCTCTTTAACAACGGCTGCTCCTTCCATATGCCGCGTGATAGTGACGTATCGCTACTGCAATACTTCACTAGCGTGGCAGTAGTGGCCATATGTAGCATATATGGCAGTATATGTATATGGCAGTGATCTCACTGCCGGGATCACTAGCGATTCGCGATTCACAGTAAATGCACAAGCATTGCTTGCATGGTTTTTCATGATTTTTGAGGGATCGGGATTGCAATTTTAAAAAAGCGCTAATTTCTATCACTAAAAAATTGTGAATATGTACTGCAAAAAAAATGCGTTCACCGTGAAAATCACAGCAGCAAAATGTTAGCGCTAATCCACAGTGGGAATGGGCCCTAAAGGCACACCATCATTATCTAATGCTCCACCCCTCATTGCCACCGTATTTCTCCCAAAATAAATCCAACCCACCTCCTCCCTCTACTTAAAGGGAATCTGAGGTGAGACGGATATGGAGGCTGCCATACTATTTCCTCGTAAACAATGCCAGTTGCCTGGCAGCCCTGTTGATCTTCTGGCATACCTAATGTCTGAGTCAAAACCCTGGAACAAGCATATTGCTAATCTAGTTAAACCTGAGTCAGCTGAGTCATGGTCTGCATTTGCTTGTTCAGGGTCTATGGCTAAAAGTATTAGAGAGACAGGATCGGGAGGACTGCCAGGCAACTGGTATTGCTTAAAAGAATTAAATATGGCAGCCTACATATGAATCCACCTCAGGTTCCCTTTAAACACCACTCATATTCTTACAGCCCCCTATTCTTAGGACTAAAAGCATTTTTGCTATTTCCCTAGAAGTTCATGGAAGGCCCATGAAGAGGAGAGGAGACCAGGGTTGCAATCCTGGCTGGGGTCAGTACCTATTCAGTAAGGAGTTCAAGGCAAGACTCCCTCCTAAGGCCTTGTTCACATTATAGGCGTTTTTGTAAAATTTTAATCACGGGCAATTTTCAAAACCGCCCTGAAAGCGCTTTTGCAATGATTCTCTATGAGAGAGTTCATATCTGAGCGGTTCGTTTGCGATCCGCTTAGAAAAACGGTGCTTGCTTGGGCCATTTTTGAGGCGATTTGCCTCAATGGAAAATATAGCAAAAACGCAAAATGCTCACAAAATCTCTTTAGCAAGCAATTGTGTGAGCATTTTTTTTTCTTTTAATACATTGTATTTATTTTTTCCGGATTTATTTCCGGATCAATAGACGGAAGCGCTCTGTAAAAGTGCCTACAAAAACGCCCACAGAAACGAGAGAATGCGCAGAAAATTGCCGGAAAAAGGCTTTAAAAAAATGCAGAAAAAAAGCCCACCATGGACGGATACGCAAGCCAAACGCAATGTAAACAAGGCCTGACACTGCAGGGTGGCCTCTTGAGCGCGTCCCAGTGGCTGCAGCTCCTGAGCGCTTTGTGTCCAGCAGGAGAAATGCGCTATACAAATGTTGGGATTATTATTATTATTATTGTAATTTACTTACAATAATAATAATAATCCGAACATTTGTATAGCGCATTTTAAGTTGCTAGACCAAAATAACTCCTCCTCTAGAAGCTGAATGCAGGAGATCATAGGAACTCCTGGAGATCTCATGTCATTTTGTGCCCACATTACCTTGTGAAGAAGTTTTCTAAAATGAAAACCTAATTATTCATTTTCTTCTGGAACTCGTACGAAAGAGAAACCTCTTATAATGAAACCTTTTTGAAAATCTTTATGAACATATCTAAGCAGAGGAAATGTAACCTCTCGCTGAGCGCAGTCTTGCTTCTGCTGGATACATGTTTCTCTCTCTGCTGCCGGTTTGGATAATATGTCATCTGCAGATATTTCTCCAGTTTGCAGACCCATTCTCTGAACGGTTTTATTTGCTTCTATTTGGGCTCAGTAAACATTTTCATTTACTGTTTTTCGGATACCCGGCGAGGCGTCCATTTTCGGCGGCGCTGAATTGCCTCCCGACGCCCTCCCTCTCTCCATCGCTGCGGATTCTGTTAAACGATTAGCTAAATAAAGCGATTCTTGCAGCGGCATTTTCCACTTACAGCCATTCGCAGGATTTACGGCCGGCTGATCTGCAGAACACTTACTGGCTTAACTCAGCAATTTTGCTTTTTATGACTTCGTTATTGTCAACTTTTCTTTCTTTTTAAGTTGAGACTGCGAGCAAGTTTGGGAGTAGTTTATGGCCTGGGAGTTTTACAGTGCAGATAAAAAAGAACTCCAGTAACTCTTACAAGGCTCCCTGTTCTCCTAAAACTCAGAGGAATGGGAGATGACTGCAAAGCAGGTAAAAGGGAGCGTAGGAGGAGCTGTGGTAGTAAAGGCTCCACCCACTATTTGTTTTTGCAGTTTTTATATTTGGTGGCCGACTTCCACTATTTTATCGTTTGCCTGTAGTGCCCAAATTGACAGTGATGGCTACTAATTATGGCTATTAATATGGAAGCCTATGGAAACACCCTTATTACTGCAGCCCAATATACAGTAGTTATCAGTTGGGGTGGATTTGTTGGGGTTAGGCATAACTTGGGGGGGTTATGGTTAGACATAGGTTGAAGGGGTTAGATAGGGTTAGGCATCATTTGGTCATGATGGGTAGGGTTAGGCATAGGTTGGGAAGGATGGGGAGGGTTAGGCATAGGTTGGGAAGGATGGGGAGGGTTAGGCATAGGTTGGGAAGGGTGGGGAGGGTTAGGTATAGGTTGGGAAGGATGGGGAGGGTTAGGCATAGGTTGGGAAGGATGGGGAGGGTTAGGCATAGGTTGGGAAGGATGGGGAGGGTTAGGCATAGGTTGGGAAGGGTGGGGAGGGTTAGGTATAGGTTGGGAAGGATGGGGAGGGTTAGGCATAGGTTGGGAAGGATGGGGAGGGTTAGGCATAGGTTGGGAAGTATGGGGAAGGTTAGGCATTGGTTGGGAAGGATGGGGAGGGTTAGGCATCAGTTGGGAAGAATGTGGAGAGTTAGGCATTGGTTGAAGAGGTTGGGTAGGGTTAGGCATAGGTTGGGAAGGATGGGGAGGGTTAGGCATTGGTTGGGAAGGATGGGGAGGGTTAGGCATCGGTTGGGAAGGATGGGGAGGGTTAAGCATCAGTTGGGAAGGATGGGGAGGGTTTGGCATTAGTTGAAGAGGTTGGGTAGGGTTAGGCATAGGTTGGGAAGGATGGGGAGGGTTAGGCATTGGTTGGGAAGGATGGGGAGGGTTAGGCATTGGTTGGGAAGGATAGGGAGAGTTAGGCATCAGTTGGGAAGGATGTGGAGAGTTAGGCATTGGTTGAAGAGGTTGGGTAGGGTTAGGCATAGGTTGGAAAGGATGTGGAGGGTTAGGCATAGGTTGGAAAGGATGGGGAGGGTTAGGCATAGGTTGGGAAGGATGGGGAGGGTTAGGCATAGGTTGGGAAGGATGGGGAGGGTTAGGCATTGGTTGGGAAGGATGGGGAGGGTTAGGCTTCAGTTGGGAAGGATAGGGAGGGTTAGGCATAGGTTGGGAAGGATAGGCATGGTTAGGCATAGGTTGGGAAGGATGGGGAGTGTTAGGCGTCGGTTGGGAAGGTTGGGGAGGGTTTGGCATCAGTTGGGAAGGATAGGGAGGGTTAGGCATAGGTTGGGAAGGATGGGGAGGGTTAGGCATTGGTTGGGAAGGATGGGGATGGTTTGGCATCAGTTAGGAAGGATGGGGAGGGTTTGGCATCAGTTGGGAAGGATAGGGAGGGTTAGGCATCGGTTGGGGAGGTTGGGTAGGGTTAGGCATCAGTTGGGAATGTTGGGGAGGGTTAGGCATCGGTTGGGGAGGTTGGGTAGGGTTAGGCATCAGTTGGGAATGTTGGGGAGGGTTAGGCATCGGTTGGGAAGGATGGGGAGGGTTAGGCATTGGTTGGGAAGGATGGGGAGGGTTAGGCATCGGTTGGGGAGGTTGGGTAGGGTTAGGCATCAGTTGGGAATGTTGGGGAGGGTTAGGCATCGGTTGGGGAGGTTGGGTAGGGTTAGGCATCAGTTGGGAATGTTGGGGAGGGTTAGGCATCGGTTGGGAAGGATGGGGAGGGTTAGGCATCGGGAGGGAAGGATGGGGAGGGTTAGGCATCGGTTGGGGAGGTTGGGTAGGGTTAGGCATCAGTTGGGAATGTTGGGGAGGGTTAGGCATCGGTTGAGGAGGTTGGGTAGGGTTAGGCATCAGTTGGGAATGTTGGGGAGGGTTAGGCATCGGTTGGGAAGGATGGGGAGGGTTAGGCATTGGTTGGGAAGGATGGGGAGGGTTAGGCATCGGTTGGGAAGGATGGGGAGGGTTAGGCATTGGTTGAAGAGGTTTGGTAGGGTTAGGCATCGGTTGGAGAGGCTGAGTAGAGTTAAAGATCAGTTGGTAAGGTTGGGCAGGGTTAGGCATCAGATGAAGGCTTTGTGCAGGGTTATGCATTGAGAGAGGGAGGGTTCAAATGAGAATGGGGTCAGGTTATATAATAGTTATTAGGTAATCGTTAGTTTTTTACTATCATAACTATTAGTAGAATTTTGGATATTCTATTAAGAGCCATTTCTGGTCTTCTTATTACCGCAGCGCCTTTTTTACATGTATGCGATGAACGGAGTTTGCTCTGGTTGGCTGAGATATGAGTTAAAGCCGGAACAGGTGAGCAGGATGGGGGTTTATGAACAGGCAGGGGGTACTAGGGGTTGTATTGAGAGGATAGTGACACAGAAGTGAATAGGCGGTTTTAGGATGTGGAAACATTATTTTTCAGTGGGGTGACATTAGTAGGAGCAGGATTGGGGCACAGGTGGGTGGAGGGGTTGTATAAACAGGAGGATACAATGGAGGGTAAAGAATTGTATAAGCAGGATGGCGGCACATCAGGACGGGGGCTGTATGAATAGGAGGGCGCAATGGAGGGGTAGTAAGTTATATGGGCAGGATGGTGTGAGAGGGGTTTATGGGAGTTGTAAATGAAGGAGGTGGCAAATGGGGTATGGAGAATTGTATGACCAGGAATGTGGCCTGGTATGTGAGGGGGGGAGGGTTAGTTTAACCTCCTTGGCGGTAACCCCGAACGTAGTTCGGGGTAAGCCGCCGGAGGGTGCCGCTCAGGCCCTGCTGGGCCGATTTGTTTAATTTTTAACATTGCAAAGATTAAACATCTGATTCCCCCAGAGGATATTCCAACCCTAGTCCACGCCTTCATCACATCACGGCTGGACTACTGCAATGCACTTTATGCTGGCCTCCCCAAAAAGGACCTGCGTCGCCTGCAATTAGTGCAGAATGCTGCTGCCAGATTGCTAACAAACCAGCCGCGCCACTGTCACATTACACCGATCCTTCGATCACTGCACTGGCTACCAGTAGAATGGAGAATACTCTTCAAGATTGGACTGCTGACATTCAAATCCCTGCACAATCTGGGCCCTGGATACATGAAGGACTTGCTGAAGCTGCACCACACCTCTCACAACCTCAGATCAGCAAGTTCTATAAACTTGGTCACTCCTAGAGTGCACCTCAAAAAATCTGGAGATAGAGCCTTCTGTCATGCTGCCCCTACTCTTTGGAACTCCCTACCACACCCAGTAAAGACAGCACCATCCCTGGAGCTATTCAAATCCAGACTGAAAAGCCACCTGTTTAGCCTGGCATTTCCAGATTTATAAAATTCTTCCTCTGTACCACGATGGTCGGAGCCATGCTTATGCGCTTTGAGTCCCACGGGAGAAAAGCGCTTTACAAATGTTGTTTGTTGTTGTTATTATTCAATTATTCAATCTTGCACTGTGAGAGACAAGTCGGCAAGGGTGGGGGGGTTGCCATATGCTTCAGATCCTCCTTGAACATAAGGCCCCTGCCCATAGGCCCCACTGAAACCTTTGAATGTATTGCAGCTCAACTGTCAGCAGAAGTAAACATCAACATATTGCTCATATACCGCCCCCCCAAAAATGGTCCAGCCTTTCTTAAGGAAATATCTGAACTCTTATCCTGCGTAACAGTGGAACACCCTAGATGGATCATCCTGGGAGACTTCAATGCATGGGTGGATGATCACGACTCCCAGCTAGGAAGTGAACTACTTCTCATAATGAATGAACTGGGTCTCTCTCAGGCTGTCAACCTCCCCACCCACACGAAAGGGCACACCCTGGATCTTATATTTCATTCCGGACTTTTAATATCACACATGGATATAAACCCAGTGGTATGGTCAGACCACCACACCATCCACTTCTCTCTGACAGCACCAGCGATAAAACACAGAGGGAAAGAACTCATAAAATACCGTTCACTGAAAGATGTCTCACCCCAGCACGTTCAGAATATCCTCAACTTCGACGCATTAACCAATCATTGCGCAGACCCAGACTCCATGGTCCTGATATACAACCATGCAGTGTCATCTGCCTATGACGCCCTCGCTCCAGTTCGCATCAAACGATCTACACCACTTCACCATGCACGGTGGTTCGACAGCTCACTAAAGGACCTAAAGAAAGAAGTGCGCAGACTAGAAAGGAAGTGGCGAAAATCTCAGAATTCAAAAGATAAACACACCCTTGTCTCTCACCGGGAAACCTACCAAAATGCGATCACCAAGAAAAAATCCTCCTACCTATCACAGGAGATCGCAAAGGCCGCCAACAGACCAGCCCAACTATTCCGCACAGTTGATAGACTATGTAATCCATCCTGTCTAAAACCCACTATAACTCCCTCAAAGGAGCTATGCGAGAAATTTGCCTGCTACTTTGCTGACAAAGTATCTTCTATTCGGTCTCTCATTCAGTCCACAGCACCCAAGACTCATGCAACTAATGGAAATAGCTGCAAAAACAACCTAACACCCTGGACTGATTTCAAAAGTATTAGTGAGGAAGAGATCTCAGACACCCTCTGTCGTCTCCGCCAGACAACCTGCGACCTGGACCCTGGACCAACTAAACATATGCTGAAATGCCCTGACCTGCTTGGTCCAGCATTTCACAAAATAGTAAATTGCTCTCTGCAAGCAGGGAGGTTTCCTACCTCTCTAAAAGAAGGAATCATCAAGCCCCTTCTCAAAAAACCTTCCATGGATCCAGATGCTATGAGCAGCTACAGACCTGTCTCCAACCTCCCCTTCTTAGGTAAAGTTATTGAAAAGGCTGTCTATCTGCAACTTGAAACCAGGCTGTCAGTAAACAACATCCTGGACCCTCTGGCTTTAAGAAACACCACAGCTGTGAAACAGCCCTCATCCAAGTCTGCAACGATCTGCTCATGGCAAGGGACAGAGGGGAATGCTCCATCCTAATCCTGTTGGATCTCTCAGCTGCTTTTGATACAGTTGACCATGAAATCCTGCTTAACAGACTGCAGGAGTACTGTGGCATCAGTGGATCAGTCCTCCAGTGGTTCAGATCATTCCTGACTGACAGAACACAGAGAGTATCCCTAGGACCTATAATGTCCAAACCTGCACCTCTACAATTCGGAGTGCCACAAGGATCAATCCTATCCCCTCTGCTGTTTGCAATCTACATGTTGCCACTCGGTACACTTATCCAACGACATGGCCTGACGTACCACTGCTACGCCGATGACACACAGCTATACCTGTCCTTCAAACCTGGTGGAACAGACCCTACCCCAAAAATAAATTCTTGCTTAGCTGAGCTTCAGGCATGGATGAATGATAACTGGTTGAAACTGAATGCTGACAAAACTGAGGTCCTGTTTGTCCAAAGCCAGTGCTCGCCATCAAAACAGCTCTATCCTAAAGCAACACCAATCAGGATTGGGAATTCAGACATAAACAGCTCCAACCTTGTGCGCAGCCTTGGCGTACTAATCGATGGGGAATTGAGTTTCAGAAACCAAATTTCATCTGTAGTTAAATCTTCCTTCTTTCATCTGAAGAACATTGCAAAGATTAAACATCTGATTCCCCCAGAGGATCTTCCAACCCTAGTTCACGCCTTCATCACATCACGGCTGGACTACTGCAATGCCCTTTATGCTGGCCTCCCCAAAAAAGACCTGCGTCGCCTGCAATTAGTGCAGAATGCTGCTGCCAGATTGCTAACAAACCAGCCTCGCCACTGTCACATTACACCGATCCTTCGCTCACTGCACTGGCTACCAGTAGAATGGAGAATACTCTTCAAGATTGGACTGCTGACATTCAAATCCCTGCACAATCTGGGCCCTGGATACATGAAGGACTTGCTGAAGCTGCACCACACCTCTCACAACCTCAGATCAGCAAGTTCTATAAACTTGGTCACTCCCAGAGTGCACCTCAAAAAATCTGGAGACAGAGCCTTCTGTCATGCTGCCCCTACACTTTGGAACTCCCTACCACACCCAGTAAAGACAGCACCATCCCTGGAGCTATTCAAATCCAGACTGAAAAGCCACCTGTTTAGCCTGGCATTTCCAGATTTATAAAATTCTTCCCCTGTACCACGATGGTCGGAGCCATGCTTATGCGCTTTGAGTCCCACGGGAGAAAAGCGCTTTACAAATGTTATTTGTTGTTGTTGTTGTTGTTGTTGTACAATAAAAGAATACCAATCGAGTCACTGTGATCTCCTGGATCCCTCTTTGCCGTTTCCACCGCTCCCCACCGCGATCCTGGCTTTTAATCACCAGTTTTAGGCAGTGTTTACAAACAAAAAACATGGCCGCTAATCAGGAAGTAATGTTAGTATATATATATAATGTAACAGTATACTACAAGTTTCTATTACATAGTGAACTCCAGTCAGGGATTCTCACAGTTTCTCAGCATGGGCTTCCCCCTCAGACAAGCTGAAATTGAGAGCAGAGAGCTGTCTGTGACTAATAAACAAAGCACACACACAGAGCGTGCAGGGGGCGTGGGGGAGGTGTGCATAACTTCTCCCTATCACAGCAGAGGCAGTGCAATCCTCTGTGGTGCGACAAAGCTTGACAAAGAAAAGAAGATTAGATATATTACAGAGACAGTGCAACTAGAAAAGGCTGCAGTAAGCCATAGCACATTAGAACAGGTATAGGAACTTATAGGATAGAAGAAATAAGGCTGAAAATGTTGTTACAGAGTCTCTTTAAGTAGCAAGGGGGGTCAATGGGCAGGATGGTGGCATGGGGGTGGTGTGGAAGGGAAAGGTTGTATGAGAAGGAAAGGGTGATCAAGACGTGTAGAATTGTATGAGCAGGTGGGCGGGTCACTAAGAAGGGTGGGGAGTTGTATGATGGTGGGAGAGGGATTTAGGGGAGTTGTAGGCAAGGCCAGATTTATACTTTTTTTGCCCCTAGGCCAAGTGTATTGGGGCTCCCCTTCCAAGCCCGCCAGCACCCCTCCAATTCCATGTACCGCCCCCTCTTCCATGTGCATCATCCCTGTAAAGCAGCACCTCTCTTTCATGCACAGCTCTCTTGGATATCAGCTTCCCTTTTCATATGTTGCTCCCCTTTTGCAGCCTTTTCTTTCTTATGTAGCAACCCCTATTTCATGTCCAGGTGCCCGCTCAGGCTGCAGCCGGCCAAGGCCCGAGCTTTTGTGGCCTCTCCAGAAATCCGGCCCTGGTTGTAGTAGGAGGTTGCAAAGGGGTATGGAGACCTGTATGAATACAAGGCAACAAAGTTGTGTATGGAGGGTTCCTATTCAGTAAGTAAGCCAGCACCTATTCAGTATGGAGACCTTGGGCAAGACTCCCTAACACTACTACTGCCTACTGAGTGTGCCTTAGTGGCTACAGCTCTCAAGTGCTTTGAGGGCCCTTTTCCACTAGCAATCGTAATCACAATTGCTAAACACTAGCAGTTGCGTTTGGTCACTATTTTTTTACACGATCGTGGTTGCACTTGCAATGCAAAACTGCGGTACAATATCGTTCCTGAGCGTGATCGCATTTTGGACAAAATCAAATCGCGGTAGTGGAAAATACCTACCACAAAACCTAGCGATTTAAAAATCGCTAGTGTTTTGCGATTTAGCTGAATCACAGTGCAGTGGAAAAGGGTTCTGAGTCTGATGGGAGAAAAGCGCTATTGGAAACTTCTATGCGAACAACACAAAACCTATCAAACTATAATGTAGTGTTATGCTGCCACCTGCTGGCCAGACATGCATACTGCAGTATCTAAACAGAACCTACAAGGATGATAATAAACATCAGAATTGCTATTTATTTAACGTCTTCTTTTGAACCTGTTCATTGTCTACAGCCATTTGTACCTCTGTACAAATGGCTGTACGGTTCACATTGCTGTACGGTTCACATTGAGCCTAAATAGCTTACATCCCGCTCCAATGAGCGGAACGCAGCAGCGGAAGCAATGCTTTCCTGATGGGAAAGTTCACATTGCTATGTTCCGCTCCGTTCCGCTCCCTGCATTCCGCTCGTCGGAGAGGACGTTCCCGACCTGCACGATCCTTTCGCTCTGCTCCGCTTCACGGAGCAAAACGAAGCACAGGAGTGGACTAATTGCCAGCAACTCGTTTTGCAGACAACTTTGCTTATTTTTACTTTCTAGAAATTATTATGCAAAAAAAATTGGTATAAGTCTTGTCACTATTAAAGCGGATCCGAGATGACAAACTAACTATAACAAGTAACTTGTCTATATATCTTATCTAAAGTTTAGATAGTTTACACAGCATATCTAGCTGCAAACAGCTTCAACAGTATATGAATATTTATTTCTGTGATACAATGAGAGCAGCCATGTTCTGTTTGTCACATTACACACAGGCAAAGCTGCTCTGCATCTCCAGCCCTAAGCCTGTGAAAACTTCACTCCCCTCTCCTCCTCCCTCCTCCCCTCTGCCTCTGAAATCTCTGGCTAGTAACACCTCCTCCTGCCCAGACTGAGCTCCCATGAGCCCTTGCTACATGGATCCGAGAGTGCCAAGGTACTGGAGAGCTGTGGACAAGGCTTGTTTAGTTTATAGGGAATTAGAGTATTAAAAAAAAAGTATTTGGCTTGAGGAATGCCCTATAAACTATATGAAAGGAACCAGTGCCGGGCCGAGGCAGAGGCTGAAGAGGCTCCAGCCTCAGGGCGCAGTGTAGGAGGGGGCGCACAATTCATTCAGCTGTCATTCACAATTGTGTTTGAAGCACAAAGAAATAAGAAAAGGACATACACAGCAGTGACTGCAAGCCAGATAACTAGAGATTAAGGTGTTGGTGGTGTTGGGGGCCCTGGGGCGCCTCTTAGTCTAATAGCAATCAGTGTGTGACGGGCTGACGGCTGTGGTAGGAGGGATGGAGGGGCGCACTTTGCTGTCTCAGCCTTGGGTGCTGAAGGACATTGTCCTGGCT
Source organism: Hyperolius riggenbachi (assembly GCF_040937935.1). Classification (NCBI taxonomy): domain Eukaryota; kingdom Metazoa; phylum Chordata; class Amphibia; order Anura; family Hyperoliidae; genus Hyperolius; species Hyperolius riggenbachi. The sequence continues at coordinate 26,608,994 of NC_090647.1, forward strand.
CTGAAAGGAACACAATTATGCAATGAGTTAAAATGTATCTGGAATCCACTTTAAAAAAAAATATGAAGCGAGTAAAACTCCCCCCAAAAGTTATATACTCCCCTATGGAGAGAGGAGGCCCTTGTTTCCATAGAGCCTTCCGAGTCCTCTCTCCATGCCCTCGTTCCCCCGCTGTCCGCTATTGAAATTCCATGCAGGAGTGAGCACTGGTGCGTGCGCAGAATGGATTGCTTGTCTTCAGATGTACTCGGGGACACCAGTACTTGAAAGCCTGATTGAGGAGGGCCAGCGATTTTGTATTTGTCCTGTAGGTTGAATAATTTCACTGCGAGGACAGCGCTGGAATGAGGACATACCGTGTTTCCTCAAAAATAAGACACTGTCTCATATTCTTTTTTCCTTGAAAAGATGTGCTAGGTCTTATTTTCGGGGGGAGGTCTTACATATTTCCCTCTTGCGCATAGCCAGATCCCCTCCCGATTCCCCCACCTCCACTTTACCTCCTGCCGATCCCCTCCTCCAGAAAGTTGCATCTGTTTTCTCCACTGCCCGCTGACATACTGGTAATTCAAACTGCAGACCAACGGTAAACTGCTGATTCCCCCACCGCTGATGGTGGCCCTGTTCTCCACTGCCCGCCGGCATAATTAAAACCACAGATCAGCGGTAAAGGCAGCTAGAATTTCACTGTAACAACGCTTCCGTGTACAGGAAGTAAACAGAAATGTCACTTCCTGTACACGGAAGCTCTGTTACATTGAAACTAGCTGCCTTCACCACAGTTTACCGCTGACCTGCGGTTTGAATTATGCCAGCGGGCAGTGGAGAACGGATCCAGTGGTGGGGGAATCAGCAGGTTACCATGCTGATCTGCAGTTAAGGTATGTTGGCGGGCAGTGGACAAAGGGGAGGAGCCGGAAGGGGTCGACAGGGGGTAGAGTGGTGCCGGGGGAGGGAGGGGCAGATGGACGGGACAGGACTTCCACAGCCACTAGGGCTTATTTTAAGGGTAAGACTTATATTTCGAGCATGCTCAAAATAAATACCAGGTCTTATTTTAAGAGGATGTCCTACTTTCGGGGAAACGCGGTAGAGAGAAGACTGAGAAGGCAGTATGGGATCCAGAGCCTTGCCTGTATATAGGTGAGTTAGTTGAGTATATAACTTTCCTATTTCCTTTAATCAGACATGACTTTAAAAAGTCCTTAGTGACTGAAAGAAGTTCAGTTTAACTACGGTGACCATACGTCCCGCTTTACCCGGGACGCATCCCGCCTTCGGGGGGCGCTGTCCCAGGCTGCATAAGGTCCCGGGAAACATCCCGCTTTTAGCAGCGGGACGTCCCGGCCTCGGGACTCTGGCCACCCTACAATGTACTAGCCGCAGCGTCTCCTAGACGCTGCGCTAGTTCATTCCCCGCAGCCCCGCTCCAGCAGCCTGCATATTCCTCCGGCAGGCAGAGCAGGGCTACGGGAAGATGGCGTCCGGAGGCGGAGCCCTATACTGGAGACTGTTTGTGTCTCCAGTACAGGGCTTCGCCTTTGTGTTTCCAGTACAGGGCTCCGCCTCCGGACGCCATCTTGCCGTAGCCCTGCTCTGCCTGTGAGAGGCTGAGCGGGAGATTGAAGATCGTCCAGGCCAGGGGGAGCTGCACACACCAGAGGCACCAGAGGCCGGCTGCGTGAGGGGACGTCTTCTGCCAGGTGAGTAAATGCTTTTTCTTGCAGGTGAAGTGTTTGCCCACATTGTGTATATTTTGTACTGACATGTTTGCCCGCAGTGCGTTTATCTTGTACTGACATGTTTGCCCGCAGTGCGTTTATCTTGTACTGACATGTTTGCCCGCAGTGCGTTTATCTTGTACTGACATGTTTGCCCGCAGTGCGTTTATCTTGTACTGACATGTTTGCCTGCAGTGCGTTTGTTTTGTACTGACGTTTGCCCGCAGTGCGTTTATCTTGTACTGACATGTTTGCCCGCAGTGCGTTTGTTTTGTACTGACATGTTTGCCCGCAGTGCGTTTATCTTGTACTGACATGTTTGCCCGCAGTGCGTTTATCTTGTACTGACATGTTTGCCCGCAGTGCATTATCTTGTACTGACATGTTTGCCTGCAGTGCGTTTATCTTGTACTGACATGTTTGCCCGCAGTGCGTTTATCTTGTACTGACATGTATGCCCGCAGTGCGTTTATCTTGTACTGACATGTTTGCCCGCAGTGCGTTTATCTTGTACTGACATGTTTGCCCTCAGTGCGTTTATCTTGTACTGACATGTTTGCCCGCAGTGCGTTTGTTTTGTACTGACATGTTTGCCCGCAGTGCGTTTATCTTGTACTGACATGTTTGCCCGCAGTGCGTTTATCTTGTACTGACATGTTTGCCTGCAGTGCGTTTGTTTTGTACTGACATGTTTGCCCACAGTGCGTTTATCTTGTACTGACATGTTGGCCCGCAGTGCGTTTATCTTGTACTGACATGTTTGCCTGCAGTGCGTTTATCTTGTACTGACATGTTTGCCCGCAGTGCGTTTATCTTGTACTGACATGTTTGCCCGCAGTGCGTTTATCTTGTACTGACATGTTTGCCTGCAGTGCGTTTGTTTTGTACTGACGTTTGCCCGCAGTGCGTTTATCTTGTACTGACATGTTTGCCCGCAGTGCGTTTGTTTTGTACTGACATGTTTGCCCGCAGTGCGTTTATTTTGTACTGACATGTTTGCCCGCAGTCCGTTTATCTTGTACTGACATGTTTGCCCGCAGTGCGTTTATCTTGTACTGACATGTTTGCCTGCAGTGCGTTTGTTTTGTACTGACATGTTTGCCCACAGTGCGTTTATCTTGTACTGACATGTTTGCCTGCAGTGCGTTTGTTTTGTACTGACATGTTTGCCCACAGTGCGTTTATCTTGTACTGACATGTTTGCCCACAGTGCGTTTATCTTGTACTGACATGTATGCCTGCAGTGCGTTTATCTTGTACTGACATGTTTGCCCGCAGTGCGTTTATCTTGTACTGACATGTTTGCCCGCAGTGCGTTTATCTTGTACTGACATGTTTGCCTGCAGTGCGTTTGTTTTGTACTGACATGTTTGCCCACAGTGCGTTTATCTTGTACTGACATGTTTGCCCGCAGTGCGTTTATCTTGTACTGACATGTTTGCCCGCAGTGCGTTTATCTTGTACTGACATGTTTGCCTGCAGTGCGTTTGTTTTGTACTGACATGTTTGCCCACAGTGCGTTTATCTTGTACTGACATGTTTGCCCGCAGTGCGTTTATCCTGTACTGACATGTTTGCCCGCAGTGCATTTATCTTGTACTGACATGTTTGCCCGCAGTGCGTTTATCTTGTACTGACATGTTTGCCCGCAGTGCGTTTATCTTGTACTGACATGTTTGCCCGCAGTGCGTTTATCTTGTACTGACATGTTTGCCCGCAGTGCGTTTATCTTGTACTGACATGTTTGCCTGCAGTGCGTTTGTTTTGTACTGACATGTTTGCCCGCAGTGCGTTTATCTTGTACTGACATGTTTGCCCGCAGTGCGTTTATCTTGTACTGACATGTTTGCCAGCAGTGCGTTTGTTTTGTACTGACATGTTTGCCCGCAGTGCGTTTATCTTGTACTGACATGTTTGCCCGCAGTGCGTTTATCTTGTACTGACATGTTTGCCCGCAGTGCGTTTATCTTGTACTGACATGTATGCCCGCAGTGCGTTTATCTTGTACTGACATGTTTGCCCGCAGTGCGTTTATCTTGTACTGACATGTTTGCCCGCAGTGCGTTTATCTTGTACTGACATGTTTGCCTGCAGTGCATTTGTTTCGTACTGACATGTTTGCCCGCAGTGCGTTTATCTTGTACTGACATGTTTGCCCGCAGTGCGTTTATCTTGTACTGACATGTTTGCCCACAGTGCGTTTATCTTGTACTGACATGTTTGCCCGCAGTGCGTTTATCTTGTACTGACATGTTTGCCTGCAGTGCGTTTGTTTTGTACTGACATGTTTGCCCGCAGTGCGTTTATCTTGTACTGACATGTTTGCCCGCAGTGCGTTTATCTTGTACTGACATGTTGCCCGCAGTGCGTTTATCTTGTACTGACATGTTTGCCTGCAGTTAGTTTGTTTTGTACTGACATGTTTGCCCACAGTGCGTTTATCTTGTACTGACATGTTGGCCCGCAGTGCGTTTATCTTGTACTGACATGTTTGCCCGCAGTGCGTTTATCTTGTACTGACATGTTTGCCCGCAGTGCGTTTATCTTGTACTGACATGTTTGCCTGCAGTGCGTTTGTTTTGTACTGACGTTTGCCCGCAGTGCGTTTATCTTGTACTGACATGTTTGCCCGCAGTGCGTTTGTTTTGTACTGACATGTTTGCCCGCAGTGCGTTTATTTTGTACTGACATGTTTGCCCGCAGTGCGTTTATCTTGTACTGACATGTTTGCCCGCAGTGCGTTTATCTTGTACTGACATGTTTGCCTGCAGTGCGTTTGTTTTGTACTGACATGTTTGCCCACAGTGCGTTTATTTTGTACTGACATGTTTGCCCGCAGTGCGTTTATCTTGTACTGACATGTTTGCCCGCAGTGCGTTTATCTTGTACTAACATGTTTGCCCGCAGTGCGTTTATCTTGTACTGACATGTTTGCCTGCAGTGCGTTTGTTTTGTACTGACATGTTTGCCCACAGTGCGTTTATCTTGTACTGACATGTTTGCCCGCAGTGCGTTTATCTTGTACTGACATGTTTGCCCGCAGTGCGTTTATCTTGTACTGACATGTTTGCCTGCAGTGCGTTTGTTTTGTACTGACATGTTTGCCCGCAGTGCGTTTATCTTGTACTGACATGTTTGCCCGCAGTGCGTTTATCTTGTACTGACATGTTTGCCCGCAGTGCGTTTATCTTGTACTGACATGTTTGCCCGCAGTGCGTTTATCTTGTACTGACATGTTTGCCTGCAGTGCGTTTGTTTTGTACTGACATGTTTGCCCACAGTGCGTTTATTTTGTACTGACATGTTTGCCCGCAGTGCGTTTATCTTGTACTGACATGTTTGCCCGCAGTGCGTTTATCTTGTACTAACATGTTTGCCCGCAGTGCGTTTATCTTGTACTGACATGTTTGCCTGCAGTGCGTTTGTTTTGTACTGACATGTTTGCCCACAGTGCGTTTATCTTGTACTGACATGTTTGCCCGCAGTGCGTTTATCTTGTACTGACATGTTTGCCCGCAGTGCGTTTATCTTGTACTGACATGTTTGCCAGCAGTGCGTTTGTTTTGTACTGACATGTTTGCCCGCAGTGCGTTTATCTTGTACTGACATGTTTGCCCGCAGTGCGTTTATCTTGTACTGACATGTTTGCCCGCAGTGCGTTTATCTTGTACTGACATGTATGCCCGCAGTGCGTTTATCTTGTACTGACATGTTTGCCCGCAGTGCGTTTATCTTGTACTGACATGTTTGCCCGCAGTGCGTTTATCTTGTACTGACATGTTTGCCTGCAGTGCATTTGTTTCGTACTGACATGTTTGCCCGCAGTGCGTTTATCTTGTACTGACATGTTTGCCCGCAGTGCGTTTATCTTGTACTGACATGTTTGCCCACAGTGCGTTTATCTTGTACTGACATGTTTGCCCGCAGTGCGTTTATCTTGTACTGACATGTTTGCCTGCAGTGCGTTTGTTTTGTACTGACATGTTTGCCCGCAGTGCGTTTATCTTGTACTGACATGTTTGCCCGCAGTGCGTTTATCTTGTACTGACATGTTGCCCGCAGTGCGTTTATCTTGTACTGACATGTTTGCCTGCAGTTAGTTTGTTTTGTACTGACATGTTTGCCCACAGTGCGTTTATCTTGTACTGACATGTTGGCCCGCAGTGCGTTTATCTTGTACTGACATGTTTGCCCGCAGTGCGTTTATCTTGTACTGACATGTTTGCCCGCAGTGCGTTTATCTTGTACTGACATGTTTGCCTGCAGTGCGTTTGTTTTGTACTGACGTTTGCCCGCAGTGCGTTTATCTTGTACTGACATGTTTGCCCGCAGTGCGTTTGTTTTGTACTGACATGTTTGCCCGCAGTGCGTTTATTTTGTACTGACATGTTTGCCCGCAGTGCGTTTATCTTGTACTGACATGTTTGCCCGCAGTGCGTTTATCTTGTACTGACATGTTTGCCTGCAGTGCGTTTGTTTTGTACTGACATGTTTGCCCACAGTGCGTTTATTTTGTACTGACATGTTTGCCCGCAGTGTGTTTATCTTGTACTGACATGTTTGCCCGCAGTGCGTTTATCTTGTACTAACATGTTTGCCCGCAGTGCGTTTATCTTGTACTGACATGTTTGCCTGCAGTGCGTTTGTTTTGTACTGACATGTTTGCCCACAGTGCGTTTATCTTGTACTGACATGTTTGCCCGCAGTGCGTTTATCTTGTACTGACATGTTTGCCCGCAGTGCGTTTATCTTGTACTGACATGTTTGCCTGCAGTGCGTTTGTTTTGTACTGACATGTTTGCCCGCAGTGCGTTTATCTTGTACTGACATGTTTGCCCGCAGTGCGTTTATCTTGTACTGACATGTTTGCCAGCAGTGCGTTTATCTTGTACTGACATGTTTGCCCGCAGTGCGTTTATCTTGTACTGACATGTTTGCCCACAGTGCGTTTATCTTGTACTGACATGTTTGCCCGCAGTGCGTTTATCTTGTACTGACATGTTTGCCCGCAGTGCGTTTATCTTGTACTGACATGTTTGCCCGCAGTGCGTTTATCTTGTACTGACATGTTTGCCTGCAGTGCGTTTGTTTTGTACTGACATGTTTGCCCGCAGTGCGTTTATCTTGTACTGACATGTTTGCCCGCAGTGCGTTTATCTTGTACTGACATGTTTGCCAGCAGTGCGTTTGTTTTGTACTGACATGTTTGCCCGCAGTGCGTTTATCTTGTACTGACATGTTTGCCCGCAGTGCGTTTATCTTGTACTGACATGTTTGCCCGCAGTGCGTTTATCTTGTACTGACATGTATGCCCGCAGTGCGTTTATCTTGTACTGACATGTTTGCCCGCAGTGCGTTTATCTTGTACTGACATGTTTGCCCGCAGTGCGTTTATCTTGTACTGACATGTTTGCCTGCAGTGCGTTTGTTTCGTACTGACATGTTTGCCCACAGTGCGTTTATCTTGTACTGACATGTTTGCCCGCAGTGCGTTTATCTTGTACTGACATGTTTGCCCGCAGTGCATTTATCTTGTACTGACATGTTTGCCCGCAGTGTGTTTATCTTGTACTGACGTTTGCCCGCAGTGCGTTTATCTTGTACTGACATGTTTGCCCGCAGTGCGTTTGTTTTGTACTGACATGTTTGCCCGCAGTGCGTTTATTTTGTACTGACATGTTAGCCCGCAGTGCGTTTATCTTGTACTGACATGTTTGCCCGCAGTGCGTTTATCTTGTACTGACATGTTTGCCTGCAGTGCGTTTGTTTTGTACTGACATGTTTGCCCGCAGTGCGTTTATCTTGTACTGACATGTTTGCCCGCAGTGCGTTTATCTTGTACTGACATGTTTGCCAGCAGTGCGTTTGTTTTGTACTGACATGTTTGCCCGCAGTGCGTTTATCTTGTACTGACATGTTTGCCCGCAGTGCGTTTATCTTGTACTGACATGTTTGCCCGCAGTGCGTTTATCTTGTACTGACATGTATGCCCGCAGTGCGTTTATCTTGTACTGACATGTTTGCCCGCAGTGCGTTTATTTTGTACTGACATGTTTGCCCGCAGTGCGTTTATCTTGTACTGACATGTTTGCCTGCAGTGCGTTTGTTTTGTACTGACATGTTTGCCCACAGTGCGTTTATTTTGTACTGACATGTTTGCCCGCAGTGCGTTTATCTTGTACTGACATGTTTGCCCGCAGTGCGTTTATCTTGTACTGACATGTTTGCCTGCAGTGCGTTTGTTTTGTACTGACATGTTTGCCCGCAGTGCGTTTATCTTGTACTGACATGTTTGCCCGCAGTGCGTTTATCTTGTACTGACATGTTTGCCTGCAGTGCGTTTGTTTTGTACTGACATGTTTGCCCACAGTGCGTTTATTTTGTACTGACATGTTTGCCCGCAGTGCGTTTATCTTGTACTGACATGTTTGCCCGCAGTGCGTTTATCTTGTACTGACATGTTTGCCCGCAGTGCGTTTATCTTGTACTGACATGTTTGCCTGCAGTGCGTTTGTTTTGTACTGACATGTTTGCCCGCAGTGCGTTTATCTTGTACTGACATGTTTGCCCGCAGTGCGTTTATCTTGTACTGACATGTTTGCCCGCAGTGCGTTTATCTTGTACTGACATGTTTGCCTGCAGTGCGTTTGTTTTGTACTGACATGTTTGCCCACAGTGCGTTTATCTTGTACTGACATGTTTGCCCGCAGTGCGTTTATCTTGTACTGACATGTTTGCCCGCAGTGCGTTTATCTTGTACTGACATGTTTGCCCGCAGTGCGTTTATCCTGTACTGACATGTTTGCCCGCAGTGCGTTTATCTTGTACTGACATGTTTGCCCGCAGTGCGTTTATCTTGTACTGACATGTTTGCCTGCAGTGCGTTTGTTTTGTACTGACGTTTGCCCGCAGTGCGTTTATCTTGTACTGACATGTTTGCCCGCAGTGCGTTTGTTTTGTACTGACATGTTTGCCCGCAGTGCGTTTATTTTGTACTGACATGTTAGCCCGCAGTGCGTTTATCTTGTACTGACATGTTTGCCCGCAGTGCGTTTATCTTGTACTGACATGTTTGCCTGCAGTGCGTTTGTTTTGTACTGACATGTTTGCCCACAGTGCGTTTATTTTGTACTGACATGTTTGCCCGCAGTGCGTTTATCTTGTACTGACATGTTTGCCCGCAGTGCGTTTGTCTTGTACTGACATGTTTGCCCGCAGTGCGTTTATCTTGTACTGACATGTTTGCCTGCAGTGCGTTTGTTTTGTACTGACATGTTTGCCCGCAGTGCGTTTATCTTGTACTGACATGTTTGCCCGCAGTGCGTTTATCTTGTACTGACATGTTTGCCCGCAGTGCGTTTATCTTGTACTGACATGTTTGCCTGCAGTGCGTTTGTTTTGTACTGACATGTTTGCCCACAGTGCGTTTATCTTGTACTGACATGTTTGCCCGCAGTGCGTTTATCTTGTACTGACATGTTTGCCCGCAGTGCGTTTATCTTGTACTGACATGTATGCCCGCAGTGCGTTTATCTTGTACTGACATGTTTGCCCGCAGTGCGTTTATCTTGTACTGACATGTTTGCCTGCAGTGCGTTTGTTTTGTACTGACATGTTTGCCCGCAGTGCGTTTATCTTGTACTGACATGTTTGCCCGCAGTGCGTTTATCTTGTACTGACATGTTTGCCCGCAGTGCGTTTATCTTGTACTGACATGTATGCCCGCAGTGCGTTTATCTTGTACTGACATGTTTGCCCGCAGTGCGTTTATCTTGTACTGACATGTTTGCCTGCAGTGCGTTTGTTTTGTACTGACATGTTTGCCCGCAGTGCGTTTATCTTGTACTGACATGTTTGCCCGCAGTGCGTTTATCTTGTACTGACATGTTTGCCAGCAGTGCGTTTATCTTGTACTGACATGTTTGCCCGCAGTGCGTTTATCTTGTACTGACATGTATGCCCGCAGTGCGTTTATCTTGTACTGACATGTTTGCCCGCAGTGCGTTTATCTTGTACTGACATGTTTGCCCGCAGTGCGTTTATCTTGTACTGACATGTTTGCCTGCAGTGCGTTTGTTTCGTACTGACATGTTTGCCCGCAGTGCGTTTATCTTGTACTGACATGTTTGCCCGCAGTGCGTTTATCTTGTACTGACATGTTTGCCCGCAGTGCGTTTATCTTGTACTGACATGTTTGCCCGCAGTGCGTTTATCTTGTACTGACATGTTTGCCCGCAGTGCGTTTATCTTGTACTGACATGTTTGCCTGCAGTGCGTTTGTTTCGTACTGACATGTTTGCCCGCAGTGCGTTTATCTTGTACTGACATGTTTGCCCGCAGTGCGTTTATCTTGTACTGACATGTTTGCCCGCAGTGCATTTATTTTGTGCTGACATGTTGCCCGCAGTGCATTTATCTTGTACTGACATGTTGCCCGCAGTGCGTTTATCTTGTACTGACATGTTGCCCGCAGTGCGTTTATCTTGTACTGACATGTTTGCCCGCAGTGCGTTTATTTTGTGCTGACATGTTGCCCGCAATGCGTTTATTTTGTGGTGTCTGAGGTAACTGTTGCTGCATTTATTATTTAATGGTCATAGTTGGCTATGTTTGCTGCTTTGGGGTTATGGTATTCTATTAAATAGCATCACACAGTTTCTGCACACCCATGATGTGAATCCACGTTTGACCACATCACGGCGTAAACACTGCTTTCTTATGCCTCGCTGTTGCATCATTACGTTAGCTCCGCCCATAGAATGTCATGACCACGCCCATTTTTCGCGCGCGCTGCAGACACCACATTTTTCGGCGCGGCACCCCCTATTTTTCGGCGCGGTGCGCTACGCGCACAGCAGCTGCGACCCCCCCAATTCCCCCCATCCCAGGTTGAGCCTACAAAAATCTGGTCACTGTAGTTTAACCGACTTGAGGCTTCTTCCAGCCCCCTGTAGCAGTGCTGGAGTAAGTGGGTGGCGGCAGGAGTGGGATGCTCCAGGTGTCACCATGGCAGGGGGTGACACTAGCGATCTCCTGCAGAATATTGGGAGCGAAAGCAAGCCATGCCTATAACTCACCTGCTCCCCCACCATAGTCCAGAGATGTCTGACCTCTAGTCACCACTCAGCTTTCCCCCTAGTGCTCCTAGTGCACTAATACATGAGGAAGACCTGCCGCTAGGGGGAGAGAGGACAGGAGGACACACCGGTGGAAGAGGTGAGATAATGGCATGGCTTGCTTCTGCTTGCAATACTCTGCAGTAGTTAGTGTTAGGTGAAGGTGGGCTCCGGGCAGAGTCTAAGGCATAGGTGGGGTAAGGGTACTTCAATCAGCAAATGCATCAGATTATGCATTGCCGATTGAGGTACCTCCACCCCACCTGTGCGTTAAACTCTGCTCACCTTCACCTAACACTAGCTGGGGCCCCCACATATGCCTAACCCCATACCTACGCCTAACACTAACCCCCACCACATACGCCTAACGCTAACCTCCCTTATACCTACGCCTAACACTAACCTCTCCAATACCTACCCGTAACCAGAGCAGTTTAGTGGCTTGCTTAGCATGCTGCAATCACTGGGGGGGTGTCATTTAATACCTAGCACCGGGTGTCAAATCCCCTAGGTTTGCCACTGCCCTGTAGTCCTTCTAGTCCCTAGCTGTCACCCTGTGTGTTGTACTGGCCACACACGTTTTCTTGATTGCGCTCCTGGCGTTCCTCACATGCACAGTTCATAAACCTTGTGACTGCACCGTTGCAGAATGCTCCTGGCCACAGAAGTGCAATCACGGAGGCATGTAGCCTGGGCCGGGCAATGCGCAGTGGTCAGCAACTGGCTCGAGCTGACAGCGGCATAACGGAGCGGACTGGGAGGACAGCAACGGACTGACTACAGGAGGCTGGAAGAAGGGCCAGGTAAGTTAAACTGAACTTCTCTCCTTCACTTGAGATTTCCAATTGGGCATACATGTCAAACTCCAGCCTGCGGGCCAAATCTGGCCCTCAGAGCCATTCAATTTGGCCTCCAAATGGTTTCCCCACTTTGCATTATGTTTGGCCCACTCTAGACCACCAGGGAAGCTATATTGGATGCAGAGCCTTAAATCACCAGGGAAGCTATATTGTGTGCAAAGTCCTAGATCACCAGGGAAAGCATATGGGGGAGATAAGGGAACAGCACAAAATACTAGGGAACTGCATAGGGGAGGGTGGGGACCACTAGACACCAGGGAAATCTTTAAAAGGAAGGAAAGGAAGACCACTAGATACCAGGGAACTGTATTGGGGGTTGGAGGGGGGCCATTACACACCAGGGAACTTTATAAGGGAGTAAGATGGCCAGTAGACACTGAGGTTGGCCCACGACTAGGTTCCAGCGTTCCATTTTGGTCCACTTTGTATTTAAGTACAGCTTTAGGGGGTTCTCAAACTTTTTTGCAACCTCAAGAATTTATGTTATGCTTACAGTTTTATTCTTTATTCCTTATGATGTATTTGCATCCTTAAACTCGTGAGACCTCGCCTAACTCCCAGAAGTGTCTCCAACAGAAATACACCACCTGACATCACTCGAAAGGCAATTAAAATTCAATTATTCCAAATGAACTGATCTGGAGGCATCATCTATGCCACAACAAAGAGAGTATAAATGTCATGATAAAATCACAGCCCACCGCACAGCTCTGAGAATGTACAACGCTCCTCACTATCAGCCTACGTCTCTCGCTTCGGGGATCAGCAGGTAATCTCCTTATTGAGCACCTCGTGGCGTGGTTTATATCAACTTAAAGCAACCAGAGATGAGCCAAAACTTTGTGTTTTCATAATCATGACATGAAATTTGCAATTACGACACAAAATTGTAATTCATAATCATAAAAAATCGTATTTCGGAATTTCAGATTTTTGTGTTGTAATGTTGTGTTAAATCATATCTTCGTGTTTCATTCATAATTGTACAGTAATTATGAAAATTACATAAAATGTAAATCGTAATTTCTTGTTTTACTCAAAATTACAGGTAACACAAAATCGTAATTTTGTGTTCAACACGGAAATTCGTTCCGAAAGCGATCGTAATTAGAGAAACTATTGTAATTATGGAAAATGTGTGCATAGTCGTAATTACACAAAATTTCATGTTATTTTTTTTATTACAATTTTTCCATTTTGATCATAATTGTAATTACGAAAATTACACCAAATTTTGTGAAATCGTTACTACACATTACAATAATCAATGAAAGCAACCCTAAAATAAATGTTCCCTCAGCTGGTCTAATTTCTGTCATTTTCTCCATATCAAAAGAATGTTGTCTTACAGAGTTCCCAATCACTTCCCGATGAGCAAGAAACACTAGGATTTTGTAATAAATCTAAACATAAAAGCCGCTTGCTAAAAACTGGTATTATTTAGCATGAATAGCAGCAATGTATCAGTAATACACAGCGTCATCTCACTCTTGATAGACTAAATGGTTTAAAGAGGCGCCCTGGTGGTATATAAAAGTGTTTAAAAGCAGTTTTAAAACCGATAAAGGTTTGAGGTTGCTTACCTCAAGGACGACAAATCTTTGTAGGGACAAAAGATTTTATTGGTAGCACAGGCAACGCGTTTCACGGGTCTGAGCCCGCTTCCTCAGGCCAATAGCAGTGCCAGGCCAATTGAAATAGCAAGCTAAGGGAGCCTCCCTTAGCTTGCTATTTCAATTGGCCTGGCACTGCTATTGGCCTGAGGAAGCGGGCTCAGACCCGTGAAACGCGTTGCCTGTGCTACCAATAAAATCTTTTGTCCCTACAAAGATTTGTCGTCCTTGAGGTAAGCAACCTCAAACCTTTATCGGTTTTAAAACTGCTTTTAAACACTTTTATATACCACCAGGGCGCCTCTTTAAACCATTTAGTGCACCCCTAACCCCCATACAATACCCGTGTGAGGGGTGGAGGCAGAACATACATTGTTTACACCACGGTGGACATCTGCCTCCCTTCTTTTTTCCAAGGAGAGCGACCGCATCCAGGTCCTTAGTGACCTCCCCGAGACGAGTCGGGTTAATTGTCTCCACCTGCTTCCTGTGGTCGGTTGCCCCTCTGCAACCCACTCTTGTGAGTAGATTCTTATCTTCTACATTGACAATTTTGACTAAACATATTACACTATTGGGCTCCCGTGTTTTTGTTTCCTGTGTCTTTTTCCCAGAAGGTGTCCTGACACCAATCATCCACTATCAATCTTGATAGAGCTGCATGGTATACTGTCTGTGTAACGTGGAGCTGGTAATTCTAAAAAGGACTTTGCAAGCAAAGCTGATGTTTTTGAAGCACACCTAAATGGGAGCAAAATAGAATTTTACTTACCTGGGGCTTTTTCTAGCACCCTGTAGTTTTTCAGGTCCCTCGTGCCCTCTTTGTTGTGTAGCTGCCCCTCTGAAAGACCTGCCAATTGTACTCCAGATGCGGCTACTGCGCATGCACCGTCTCATCCTCTTCAATTGCACTCCCATCGCCAGATGTATTCTGCGCATACGTAGTGCAATTATTTTGAGAAACACGCATGCGCAGAATGTTCATGGTGACAGGAATGTGTCCGAGAAGGAACGCGGATGAGATCGTAGTTCCAGTTGCTGATCTGAGATCTTTCAAAAGGGGGCAACAGCCCAGCAGAGGGGACCCGGAGGGACACCCAGAGACCTAAAAGAATATGGGGTGCTGGAAGAAACCTCAGGTAGGTAAAAGTGTATTTTTATTCCAGTTCAGGCATAATAACCTTTAAAGAAAAAAACATTTCTTTGTGACAACTTATAGTACTGAGATTCTGCAGAGTGGTTACTTCCTGGTATCCTGGGAGCACAGTAAGGGTTAGCATCCTGTATTTGCATATTAGCTCAGAATCCTGCAGAGTCCTCCAAGAGCTGACAGCTCAAATTACACTGGCTCATTACTTGCTGAGAAGGGAGAATCAGACAGGCTGTTCTCTATAAACAGAGGGTGGATCTCTCTGTTTTCCTACTCTCCTGTGCAAGAGTTTAGGTCCACTTTAATTTTTTAACTATCTCCACCCAAAGTGCAGTGCTCTGTGGTACCTAACTTTAACCTCCACCCAAAGTACAGCCCTTCAGTTTAGGGACAGACGCTTTACATTGAATACGTTTAATTTCTGAAGTGGTTCTTCACATCAGCTTGTCGGGAGTTGCTGACTAAATCCAATATAAGGAGATCTCATGCCAAGCATAATAAAGGTGGCTGCACACACCATACAATTTTTTAAAATGTCTTTTCAATTCAAGGATTACAATTATTATTATTATTATTTTTTTGATTGATTGTAACATTTGACATATCTGACCAATGTACCACACACATGTGTTCAATTTTGCCCCAATTATGAAATAAAAAATGATTGAAAACTCCAAGTAAATTGTTTGGGTGTATATATTAAGAAATTGGCAATCTACCACACACCATTCAATTTTCATAAAAAATTGTTTGCTCGAATATAAAAAAAAGCTTTAGATTTTTTACGGAAATCCAATTGCTTATATTGAATTGCCCAAAATTGGATCATTTTATTGTGTCCTGTGTGGCCACCTTAATAGAGACTGTATGATTTGCTGAAACCTTGAGCAGAGTATCGTGTTACAGGATCAGGCTCCTAGCTCCCCTTATCTCCTTTCAGAATGATCAGATTTGATTGCAAGGACAGGCTGTGTGGATAAATGTCCCAATTTCCCCTTAGCCTTATTACAGAACACGTTGTGCGGCTTCTGTGCGGTGAAATACGCTCTGCGCAGCTTTGTAATATGAAGCAACAAGCACCTGGCCTAGATGAAGAGTGTAATATCAGGGAGTACAGAAACCCATTTCTCCTCAGTGAGGGATGGGACATCCTTCCCGCCAGGTCTGCTCTCTGCAATAGCGCGTTTTATTTTCACGAATTTACGGACTGAGGTGTGACTATAAAGCTTGGACAATGGTTTCCACGAAATATTTCTATTTGTAGTGGCGTAGCTAAGGAGCTGTGGGCCCCGATGCAAGTTTTACATTGGGGCCCCCCAAGCACTCTATACATAACAATTGATACGGCGCACCAAAACCTGCCAATGGCAACTACAGTGTCAGAGGTGCAAGAAGGGGATGGGGAACAGTTTGTTAGCCACCCTGGTGTTCTATTAAATGCGCCAGGGTGGCGGCACCGGCGCAGCACTATTTTTTGTGGGGTTTTATGTAAATCATGTAGCTAGCCTAGCGCTAGCTACATGATTCACCACTCCCTGCGGCGTGCCTCCCACCCTTCCGATCACCGCCGGCACGTCTTCCCATAAGGAAATCCCGTTCTGAACGGGATTTCCTTTTGGGCTTCCCCCGTCACCATGGCGACGATCGTGATGACGTCGTGATGTCATTGGGAGCTCCGATCCACCCCTCAGTGCTGCCTGGCACTGATTGGCCAGGCTGCGCATGGAGTTTCGGGGGCCCTATAATGCGTCAGGTAGCGGCGCATCAGCGGCGAGCGGTGTAAACACGCAGCAAGCAAAGTGCTTGCTGTGTGTTTTAAAAAAAAATGTCAAAATCGGCCCAGTGGGGCCTGAGCGGCACTCTCCGGCGGTAATGGACGAGCTGAGCTCGTCATTACCGCCAAGGAGGATAATGATTACTACTATTCAAATTATCTATAGAAGTGATTATTATGAGCACAGGACCAATAGAGAGCTTATACTGGGGATGAGGGAGGGCACTATGGGGCCCCTCTGACTCAAGGGCTCTGATGCGGTCAGCCTTTAAGGCTCCAGCACACTATTGGATTTTCTACTAGATCAGATGAGCAATCGATAATTGCTCAATACTGTTCAGTTACCTGGATTACTGTTGATCAGGATTCAGCAAAAGTCCGACTAGTGGTGCTCAGCAGAGCTCGAATATTCGAGTAGCTCGAATATTCGAGCTCTTTTTCAGCTATTCGAGCTCGGTATTCGAGCTCCGAATAGCTGTAGCTATTCGAATGGGCTATTCGAGAACACTCGAATAGCCCATTCACTATTCGAGCTATTCGAGCAAACCGGCGCTATTCGAGCTCGGTACCGAGCTCGAATAGCGTCATAGCCCAGATTGATGTGCTTAGAGCCAATCAGAGGGCTCCCAGGCCCTCTGACGGCAGCCAATCACAGAGGGGGACCCTGGCCAGCCCCTACCCTATAAATAGCGGCCGCCATGTTCGGGTTTTCCATGCTTGCCTGAGACTTGTACAGAGAGAGATCTGCTCCTTTGTGCTTTGGCTTAGCAAGAGCTCTATTGTGTTCATTTACCTAGCGTTTTTGCTCACCTACACCTGCCATATACACCTGTATTGTTGTTATTTAGATAGACATTGTATTTTAGTTAGTAGCTTGTGTGTTACATTAGAGACAGGCAGCTGCTGCAAGCTTACAGGTTTAGGCCTCAGGGGGGCCTTGCCTCTGTGGGCAGCTGTCCTCTGTTTATTTCTCTCATCATCTATACCAGTATTTCTGCTGTCCTTTACTAATAGTATTGTAGTTATACTGTACTAGGAGTAGGACACTCACTGACTGTCACTGTTTATAGGCTACTAGCTAGCTCCTGCGTGTGTGCACTCACTCACTGTCTGTGTGTACACACACTCTATTTCCTTCTGATTACTGATTGATTATTGTTAGTTGTACTTACTTACTACTTACTCTTACTGTACCCGTAGGGACACTCACTGTCACTGTTCATATAGGCTACTAGCTCCTGCGTGTGCGCACTCACTGTCTGAGTGTACACACACAACACACACTCTATTTCCTTCTGATCGCTGATTGATTATTGTAATTAGTTAGTTCTACTTACTGTTACTACTTACTCTTACTGTACTAGGAGTCTAGGACACTCAGTCACTGTGTTCATAGGCTACTAGCTCCTGCGTGCGTGCACTCACTGTCTGAGTGTACACACACCCACACTCCATTTCCTTCTGATCGCTGATTGATTATTGTTATTAGTTAGTTCTACTTACTGTTACTACTTACTTACTCTTACTGTACTAGGAGTCTAGGACACTCAGTCACTGTGTCCATAGGCTACTAGCTCCTGCGTGCGTGCACTCACTGTCTGAGTGTACACACACCACCCACACTCCATTTCCTTCTGATCGCTGATTGATTATTGTTATTAGTTAGTTCTACTACTTACTGTTACTACTTACTGTACTAGGAGTCTAGGACACTCAGTCACTGTGTCCATAGGCTACTAGCTCCTGCGTGCGTGCACTCACTGTCTGAGTGTACACACACCACCCACACTCCATTTCCTTCTGATCGCTGATTGATTATTGTTATTAGTTAGTTCTACTACTTACTGTTACTACTTACTTACTCTTACTGTACTAGGAGTCTAGGACACCCAGTCACTGTGTCCATAGGCTACTAGCTCCTGCGTGCGTGCACTCACTGTCTGAGTGTACACACACCACCCACACTCCATTTCCTTCTGATCGCTGATTGATTATTGTTATTAGTTAGTTCTACTTACTGTTACTACTTACTTACTCTTACTGTACTAGGAGTCTAGGACACTCAGTCACTGTGTCCATAGGCTACTAGCTCCTGCGTGCGTGCACTCACTGTCTGAGTGTACACACACCACCCACACTCCATTTCCTTCTGATCGCTGATTGATTATTGTTATTAGTTAGTTCTACTACTTACTGTTACTACTTACTGTACTAGGAGTCTAGGACACTCAGTCACTGTGTCCATAGGCTACTAGCTCCTGCGTGCGTGCACTCACTGTCTGAGTGTACACACACCACCCACACTCCATTTCCTTCTGATCGCTGATTGATTATTGTTATTAGTTAGTTCTACTACTTACTGTTACTACTTACTTACTCTTACTGTACTAGGAGTCTAGGACACCCAGTCACTGTGTCCATAGGCTACTAGCTCCTGCGTGCGTGCACTCACTGTCTGAGTGTACACACACCACCCACACTCCATTTCCTTCTGATCGCTGATTGATTATTGTTATTAGTTAGTTCTACTTACTGTTACTACTTACTTACTCTTACTGTACTAGGAGTCTAGGACACTCAGTCACTGTGTCCATAGGCTACTAGCTCCTGCGTGCGTGCACTCACTGTCTGAGTGTACACACACCACCCACACTCCATTTCCTTCTGATCGCTGATTGATTATTGTTATTAGTTAGTTCTACTACTTACTGTTACTACTTACTGTACTAGGAGTCTAGGACACTCAGTCACTGTGTCCATAGGCTACTAGCTCCTGCGTGCGTGCACTCACTGTCTGAGTGTACACACACCACCCACACTCCATTTCCTTCTGATCGCTGATTGATTATTGTTATTAGTTAGTTCTACTACTTACTGTTACTACTTACTTACTCTTACTGTACTAGGAGTCTAGGACACCCAGTCACTGTGTCCATAGGCTACTAGCTCCTGCGTGCGTGCACTCACTGTCTGAGTGTACACACACCACCCACACTCCATTTCCTTCTGATCGCTGATTGATTATTGTTATTAGTTAGTTCTACTTACTGTTACTACTTACTTACTCTTACTGTACTAGGAGTCTAGGACACTCAGTCACTGTGTCCATAGGCTACTAGCTCCTGCGTGCGTGCACTCACTGTCTGAGTGTACACACACACCACCCACACTCCATTTCCTTCTGATCGCTGATTGATTATTGTTATTAGTTAGTTCTACTTACTGTTACTACTTACTTACTCTTACCGTACTAGGAGTCTAGGACACTCAGTCACTGTGTCCATAGGCTACTAGCTCCTGCGTGCGTGCACTCACTGTCTGAGTGTACACACACTAAATTTACTTGTGATTACTACTACTGATTATTGTAACTGCTAGTTGTACTTCCTGACTGTTAATACTTACTTACTGTACTAGGGGACACTCACTCAGTCACCTCACCAACCAACCCACTCCATTAAAGTACCCCACTTTTCACCCGCCCTTTTACAAAACTTTTGTCTATACGCCCAAAACATTGAAGATGTCTGGAAGTGGCAGCCAGCGCGGTTTGGGCAAGGGGAAGGGCAGCAAGGGAATCAGGAAGAGAGGGAGCAGCATTGTGGCAAGCCGCGGCCGCGGGCGCGCCACCATGCACAGTTCCGCAGCAGCAGCAGCAGCGTCAGTGGCTAACATTCCTCCCATAGCCACTGGCCGTGGACGCCTTGGGCGCCGCCCAGGAGGAGCATCTGCAACTCACGCTGCAGAGACACAGCAGCAGCAGCGTGTAGCACCTGCTCCCATTTTCCTCCAGCCGGGTCGGAAACGTCCCATTGAGGAAAAGGATGCAGACACTGTGGTGCAACTCATGACGGAGGATGAGCAGCCCGCCATCAGCTCTGCATCCGAGGCCTCCACCCTCACCACCACCACCACCACCACCCCTGTTCGCAGCAGCCGCCCAGCAGGGTCTGGGGAGGAGGCCAGTTCACCGTCAGTCGCCGACCTCTCATTCAGCACTCTTTTGACCCCAGGCATGATGAGTCAATTGAATGCTGTTGTTGGCGATTTGGAGGAGGAGATGCTGATGGGCACTTTGGGGGAGGAGGGATTGGACAGCAAGACTGTGGCGACAGTCAAGCGTCCCATCCATGCATCAGCAGAGGAGTTTGGGGGGTCATCATCAGAGCAGGACATGTTTCAGGAGGGGCATGATGATGATGACCCGGTGACAGACAGAGACTGGGTGCCAACACATCCAGAGGATGTCGTCCTCAGCAGCTCTGAGGAGGAGGAGGAGGATGCGGTTGTGGGCCTTGCAAGGAGGCGCATCATTGCAAGCATTGGCAGCGTCCCACAGCCTGCTGGTGTCTCAGGCTCAGCAGCAGCAGCAGCAGCATCAGCCAGTACCACCACCAGCCGCACCCAAGACCCCCCCCCCCCCCCCAACCACCACAGGGAAACAGGCAGCAGCGCTTCCATGCCGTAGGGGGATGTTTTTGTCACCAATCTGGCGGTTTTTCACCATGCCCACAGTGTACAGCAAGTACGCCACTTGCAACCACTGTCAGCGGAAGTTGAGCAGAGGTGCAGACCCCTTGAAGTTCAGCACCAGCTCGCTGATCAACCACCTTTCTGCGAAACACTTCCACCAGCATGAGGAGTTCCAGAGGCTGAAGGCATCTGGTGCTGGCAGTGGCACCAATCCCATCACTGCACAGCCTTCAGCAGCAGCAGCAGCAACAGCAGCCACCCGCCCTCCTGCTCCTCCAGCAGCACCAGCAGGAGTGCGGAAACGCCCTGCTCCTCCCCCCTCTGCAACTCCTGCCGCCGACACTGAGGCCTGTTCTGGCAGCCAGTCCTCAGTGGCCTCCTCTGCTCCGTCTGCTGATTCCCGTGCCAGCAAAAAGGCACGCCAGAGCCTTTTGAGCGAGTCCTTCCAGGGGGTGGTTAGGGCTCTGCCTCCCAGCAGCCGTCGCGTGCGGCAGCTGAACGGCTTGCTGGCACGGGCCATGTGCTCCCAACTCCTGCCGTACACGCTCGTGCAGGAGGGGAGCGACATGCGGGCGCTGCTTGCTTGTGCAGCCCCAGACTGGCAGCTCCCCAGCAGACACTTCTTCGCCCGCAAGGCCATTCCTGCACTGCACCGCTTTGTGATGGCCAATGT
This sequence comes from Hyperolius riggenbachi, assembly GCF_040937935.1. NCBI lineage: Eukaryota > Metazoa > Chordata > Amphibia > Anura > Hyperoliidae > Hyperolius > Hyperolius riggenbachi. The sequence goes on from NC_090647.1 coordinate 26,630,374, forward strand.
GGAGCGAGGGCTGGAGCACGCGGTTGGTGAAAGGGTCCACGTCACCATGGACTCCTGGAGCAGCCGCTTCGGGACAGGCCGCTACCTGTCCTTCACTGTCCACTGGGTCAGCTTGGTGGAAGGGGGTGAGGATGGGAGAGCAGCAGCGGGCACAGCAGCAGCAGCAACACAGTGGGTGGTGCCACCCCGCAGGGTCAGGGGAACTGCAGCGGGTTCCTCCGATCCTCTGCCATCCTCCGCCACACCTGGCCAAACCCCCCGCCTCAGCAGCAGTGTGAAGGCCCGCCACTGCCAAGCGCTGCTGCACTTGGTCAGCCTTGGCAAGACCAAGCTGACGGCAGCCCACGTGTTGGCCAAACTCCAGGAGCAGGAGCGGATTTGGCTGACCCCCAGAGGCCTCAGAGTCGGAGAGGTGGTGTCCGACAATGGGGCCAATCTGGTTGCTGCCATAGACAGGGGAAACCTGACCCACATCCCCTGTCTTGCCCACGTGCTGAACCTGGTGGTGCAGAAGTTCCTGCGCACCTACCAGGGGATGGACGAGCTGCTGGAAACGGCAAGGAACGTTGTGCGTCACTTCCGGCGCTCGGCTGCAGCCTGTGCGAGCCTGGAAGACGTGCAAAAGGAGCTGGATCTGCCACGCCATCGGCTGATCATTGACGTTCCGACTCGCTGGAACTCCACCCTGGCGATGTTGGAGCGTCTGGTTGAACAGAAGCACGCTGTCAACCACTACCTTGCCCTGGCCACTGTTTCCGCAGCTCAGAGAAGGGACAAGACCAGCAACATCCCGTCCATCGTCCCCGATGATGACTGGAGGCACATGCAGCAGGTGTGCTTAGTGCTGGCTCCCTTCCTGCAGGCCACAAACATGGTGAGCAGGGACCATGCTATGGTCTGCGAGTGGGTGCCCCTGGTTTCTCTGCTGAACAGGGCACTCGATGCTTTGCTGGCACAGGGAGCGGCAGCCTTGGACCAGCAGGAGCGGCAAGCAGCTGCACAGTCCACCTCTGAGGGGGAGGAGGAGGAGGACTTGGTGGAGGTCCCTGACCTGGCTGCTGATGAGGGGGATCAGCGCAGTGCAGCTGAGTTGGTGCGGGGGTGGAGAGAGGATGAGGCAGCAGAGGAGGAGGATGAGGAGGACAGCACTGACGTCGATGTGCCAGCAGACGTGGCCCGCCTCTTCCCAATGGCAGCGCACATGCTGACGTGCCTGCGCAGGGACCCCAGGGTGATCCAGATGAAGCAGAGGGAGGACATCTGGATCAGCATGATGTTGGACCCACGCCTCAAGGGGAAGTTGAGCCAGTTCCTGCCGCCTGCAGGAGGAGACCCAGCGCAACAAATAAGGAGCTTGCAGCAGGCCCTTGTTGAGCGCTTGGAGGAAGCCTTCCCCCAGCCTTCCACCCCCACTGTCCAGCAGCCAGCACAGAGGCAGCAGCAGGTGCCTGCATCCAGCAGCAGCAAGCGCCCCACAGACCTGCTGTCTCTCAGCCACGAGCTCTACAGGACTGTAGAGGCTCCGGCAGCAGTGACTAGAGAGGAGATGCATGCAGCAGCATCCTCCTCCGGTCACAGCCAGCGCCTGACCCGCATGGTGGCTGACTACATGGGGTCCTACAGCGGGCTTGACAGCGATGCCCCTGTTGATCCCATGGAGTATTGGGTCAAGCGCATGGAGATCTGGAGCGAGCTGGCGCAGTACGCCCTGGAAGTGCTGTCCTGCCCCCCTTCCAGCGTGCTGTCCGAGCGCTGCTTCAGTGCAGCTGGTGGCGTGGTCACCGAGAAACGCTCACGTCTGTCTCACAAGTCTGTGGACAGACTGACGTTTCTCAAGATGAACCAGGCGTGGGTGGAAGGCGAGTTCCTGGCCCCTGTTGTCGGCGAGAGGGGGACATGAACTGGCTGCCGGAACTTAGTACCATCGTTAATGTGCCTTACCACCCTTTACCACCTCCTGGCTCCTGCTCACTAAGCCAGCCTGGTTCACTTTGACTATTACGTCGCCTGCAGCCACACATTTCACACCTACAGTGGGCTGCTGCTGTGTACTGCCCTTCTGCTGTCTGTCTGTGTTTCCCACTGCCAGGGTACACAGAATTACCGTCTGCTGCCACTCTGCCACCAGCTATTACGTCACAACAATAGCTGCTCACACTGCTCCTCCATTCCTCCTGCTGCTGCTGTCTGTCTGTGTTTCCCACTGCCAGGGTACACAGAATTACCTTCTGCTGCCACTCTGCCACCAGCTATTACGTCAAAACAATAGCTATATTGGTTGTAAAACCAAAACCAAAAAAAACCAATAAAAAAAAAAAAAGGTTTAATTTTTCTGAGGTGCCCGGGTTGAAAACTGTGTTGTCCCAGTTGTGTATTGGACACAATGTGGGCTGCACGACCGCTGTCTGGGACCTCCTGTTGTGTTTATTTACAGCCCTGGTATCACCGCTAGGTACCAGGGCTATTATGTCACGCTGCCTACCTGCTGCCACACTCACACTGCTCCTCCATTCCTCCTGCTGCTGCTGTCTGTCTGTGTTTCCCACTGCCAGGGTACACAGAATTACCGTCTGCTGCCACTCTGCCACCAGCTATTACGTCACAACAATAGCTGCTCACACTGCTCCTCCATTCCTCCTGCTGCTGCTGTCTGTCTGTGTTTCCCACTGCCAGGGTACACAGAATTACCTTCTGCTGCCACTCTGCCACCAGCTATTACGTCAAAACAATAGCTATATTGGTTGTAAAACCAAAACCAAAAAAAACCAATAAAAAAAAAAAAAGGTTTAATTTTTCTGAGGTGCCCGGGTTGAAAACTGTGTTGTCCCAGTTGTGTATTGGACACAATGTGGGCTGCACGACCGCTGTCTGGGACCTCCTGTTGTGTTTATTTACAGCCCTGGTATCACCGCTAGGTACCAGGGCTATTATGTCACGCTGCCTACCTGCTGCCACACTCACACTGCTCCTCCATTCCTCCTGCTGCTGCTGTCTGTCTGTGTTTCCCACTGCCAGGGTACACAGAATTACCGTCTGCTGCCACTCTGCCACCAGCTATTACGTCACAACAATAGCTGCTCACACTGCTCCTCCATTCCTCCTGCTGCTGCTGTCTGTCTGTGTTTCCCACTGCCAGGGTACACAGAATTACCTTCTGCTGCCACTCTGCCACCAGCTATTACGTCAAAACAATAGCTATATTGGTTGTAAAACCAAAACCAAAAAAAACCAATAAAAAAAAAAAAAGGTTTAATTTTTCTGAGGTGCCCGGGTTGAAAACTGTGTTGTCCCAGTTGTGTATTGGACACAATGTGGGCTGCACGACCGCTGTCTGGGACCTCCTGTTGTGTTTATTTACAGCCCTGGTATCACCGCTAGGTACCAGGGCTATTATGTCACGGCGAGCTGCCTGCCTCATTGACTGCCTGCTGCCACACACTCATCCTCCTCCTCCTGCTGCTGAATTTACCTCCTGCTGTCTTTGTGTTTCCACTGCCAGGGAGCACATACAATGGCGCTTCCAACATGCGTGCGCCCACCAGCTATTTGTTACGCTCAAAAATAGCTGCATTTCTTTAAAAAAAAATTTGAAAAGAGAAATACGTGAAGAAGAAGAAGAAGACGATATTGAAAAAGAAGGAGAAGGAGAAGATGAAGAAGAAGATGAAGAAGAAGATGAAGAAGAAGAAGATGAAGATGAAGAAGATGAAGATGAAGAAGAAGAAGAAGATGAAGAAGAAGAAGATGAAGAAGAAGATGAAGAAGATGAAGATGAAGAAGAAGAAGATGATGAAGAAGATGAAGAAGAAGAAGAAGAAGATGAAGAAGAAGAAGATGAAGAAGAAGAAGATGAAGAAGAAGATGAAGAAGATGAAGAAGAAGATGAAGAAGATGAAGATGAAGAAGAAGAAGAAGATGATGAAGAAGATGAAGAAGAAGAAGAAGAAGATGAAGAAGATGAAGAAGAAGAAGAAGAAGATGAAGAAGAAGAAGAAGAAGATGAAGAAGATGAAGAAGATGAAGAAGATGAAGAAGAAGATGAAGATGAAGAAGATGAAGATGAAGAAGATGAAGATGAAGAAGATGAAGAAGATGAAGAAGAAGAAGAAGATGAAGAAGAAGAAGAAGAAGATGAAGAAGAAGATGAAGAAGATGAAGATGAAGAAGAAGAAGAAGATGATGAAGAAGAAGAAGAAGAAGAAGAAGAAGATCTAGAAGAAGATTAAGAAAGATAAAGAAGAAGAAGAACAAGTATATACAGTAACACTACACTACTGAACCAAATTAAGGACACAACTTCTCTTTCCACATTTTTTTTTAAAGGAACATCCCCACATAATCACTTGCTGTTGTTACTTGGAAAAAAAGATGTTTCTTGCATCATTCACCCTCAAAACAAGTGTTGGAAGCTATTTTGGGCCAATTCGAATAGTCAGCTCGAATAGTGAGCTCGAATACCGACTCGAATAGTGAGCTCGAAGTCCGAGGTCGAATCGAATAGTAAAAAATATTCGACTCGAATATTCGACTGACCTCGAATAATTTACTATTCGAATTCGACCAAATTCGAATTTTTAAAAGGGGTATTTGAGCACCACTGAGTCCGACCATAATTGATAGAACTAAACAACTTCACAGCTAGCTTTCCACTGCTCAGTACAATATTAAAGCGGACTATAATCCTGAATTTCAACTTTACTCTAAAACATTATTTACAGCATATTATATGCAACCAGCATTTTTTTTTACTAGACCAGCATTGGAAGGGTTACACACAGAGCTTTAAAGTTCCGTGGAGAGAAATGAAGACGCATCCGAAGTTTAGATAGATACATTTAAGTAAACACAATGGGCTTGATTCACAAAAGAGTGCTAACTGTTAGCACGGCCGTTTTCGCGCGAATTTTGGCATTGCGCGCGCTCGTGAATTTTCGCGCGAAACTATAGCGTTTTCGCTCGCAAACGCGAATTTTCCCGCGAAATCGATATCGAGCGCGCGTAATGCGAAAATTTGCGCGAAAACGGCCGTGCTAACAGTTAGCACTCTTTTGTGAATCAAGCCCAATGTAACAAGTGGTGAATGTTACACACTCTTTGGCTGTCCTCCAGCTCCTGCACAGTCAGAGAGAATGAGTCACATTCCTCACTTGTTACATTGTGTTTACTTAAATGTATCTATCTAAACTTTGGCTGTTGCAGCTTTTCTCTCCACGGAACTTTAAAGCTCTGTATGTAACCCTTCCAATGCTGGTCTAGTAAAAAAAAAATGCTGGTTGCATATAATATGCTGTAAATAATGTTTTAGAGCAAAGTTGAAATGCAGGGTTATATTCTGCTCTAAGCTGTATGGGGCCTCATCAAACACATACATAGAAAAAGAATACTGATATTGGCACTGGGGATAGCCACTAGTAAAAATTGGCAAATTTACCGATAATCTAATATTTGGCTCTAGCTATTTCTGAAAAGTAAAAGATCGGTCATTTTTACCCATGTTTACGATGGCCTAACCTGCCCTATTCTCATTTTTCCTCTCCCTCTAACAATGCCTAACCCTATCCTACCCCCTGCGTCACAATCTTCGCCAATTTACGCGCTGCCTTTGCCCCTAAATTTGCCCTTCACCAATATCTGCACCACCTAATTTTCATCATTTTCGGGTGCTGGCCTGGGCCCTTTCCAATCAAGCTCTTGCAAACCCTCAGACAGGACAAAAAACAGTCTTTTTTGATGGATACATTAAGAAATTCAGTTGAGAAGGGCATTCTTTTTTAATCGATTTTCATTCAATTTGACGCTGTTATTGAGCCAAACACTAACATCTAATCTAATCTATAAAAATTATTGAATATCGCGGTAAGCTATAATAATAGAACGGTAAGCTTCAAATAGATGCAGCGCCATGTCAGGTCATAAGTGGTATTAGTAGCCAACTAGGGCTCCACAATGACAGCACAGGTTTGACCGTGGTAACCCCTGGATTGTGAATAGTTAAATGCTCCTATGCCAGGTCCTCGATTTGGGTTTAGTGACCTTGATCAAGTGACACTTCTGATCATGTGACACTTGACAAAATCCTGGGTGGGGAAGCTGCAAATGTAAGAGTGAAATTGCTGTGGAGGTCCATGACCTATGCCAACACCACCTATTTAACCACATTTTCCACCACTACAGTATATCTACGTCATCTGTGACTTTATCTAAGTCACGAAGATGCAGATATACGTCTTGTACCTTCAGCACAGCTGTGCACGGTTGGCCATTGCTCCTGTGCACACTTCCAGCCCTATATGCTGCAGCACTAACTGGTGAAAGGGAATATATGTTTCCTGAACCAATAATATTGATTTTTACCATTAAAATACTTTTATTTTTTTAGTTTATAGTGAAAAACACACACGGTAGCATTATTTTGTGATAAACAGTAGAAATAGCCAAACAAAATTTGTGTTTATCTACAAAAGCACTTTTTATTTTTAAACTGGAATTGGTAAAACTGAGAAATAAGATGTGTTTTCAATTTTTCCCCTCTTTTTCTCTTTAAAATGCATAGAAAACAAAATTGTTTGGGGGGAAAATGCCATACAATAAAAGCATAGTTAGTCTTAAAAAAAACAATATATATTTCATTTAGGTGTCATAAGTAGGGATACAGTTATTGCTGATTTAATAGGGATATAGCTAATATGTCAATACTGCTCTGGTCCATAAGGGGGAAACAAGGTCTGGCTGCAAAGTGGTTAAACACATAAGAGTTCATTCGTTCATTCATTCAAGAGAAGACTACTTATACTTGCAATCCTTTCATCTCCAGGAAGGCAAATTGAAACTAAGAGCGACCATGGTGAACACATCATTTTCTCAACCTCCTTTCCTCACACTTAACTTTGGGGACATGGATGAAATAAGGTATGTCTACAGTGTTCTAACTCTACTTGGTTTCCTAGTCATTGTGCTCTCCAACTGCGCCGTCATCTCAACCATCATCTTACACAAGAGTCTTCACGAGCCCATGTACTTATTCATATCTTCACTGTGCTTGAATGGACTCTACGGGAGCAGTGCATTCTTCCCCAATCTCTTCATTGATCTGCTCAGCAAAGTTCCAACTATTTCCTACATAGGTTGTGTCACCCAGGTCTTCTGCATTCACACATACATGGGCTGTGAGTTGACCATTTTAGCTGTGATGGCTTATGACCGATACTTGTGCATCTGCGACCCTTTAAGATATAACAGTCTGATGACCTTGATGATGGTCTTCAAGCTGATCGTAGGGGCCTGGGTGTTGGGCATCACCTTATTCACTATTCACTTCACACTAACACTCAGGCTTCCATTGTGTGGTGACACCATATTGAAGATCTACTGTGACAACTGGTCTGTAGTAAGGCTCTCCTGCATTGACACGACTGTGAACAACATTTTTGGGCTGTTCATCACAGCAGTCATAGTTGGCCTGATGCCAGTGCTCATCTTCATCTCCTACGTTAAGATTCTAAAGGTGTGCATTCAATCATCAAAGGACTTTAGGACCAAAGCCCTTCAGACCTGCACTCCACACCTTGTCACCATTACCAATTTTGCCATCAATGTGCTTTTTGAGATTCTTCTACATCGCTTCACTCCAACCAACCTGCCTTATGAAGTCAGGACGGTTATGTCACTGCAGTTCCTTGTGGTTCCACCAATTCTGAACCCACTCATCTATGGCCTTAAAACCAAGGAGATACGTGTGAGGATGACTCAGCTTGTTTGCCCTAAATTAACAGCCAGGAAAACTGACCCATGGGTGTCATAAACTGACACGGAAAATGTGTATAAAGTGTGCCTAAAAGGTTTTCTTTTTTGTGCTCTCTTGTCTCAATGTCCCCTTTGAAGAAACGTTACCTAACTTCCATTAAACCATAATCTCATTACCGTATATACTCGCATATAAGCCGACCCGCATATAAGCCGACCCCCCAACTTTTACCTGAAAAACCAGGGAAAAATGATTGACCCCCATATAAGCCGGGGGTAGGAAATGCTGGCTGCCTTATTTCCCTAGTGTGTCCCAGTATAGCTAGTAAAGTGCCCAGTATGGGTAGGTAGTGCCCCAGTATAGCTAGTATAGTGCCCAGTATAGCTAGTATAGTGCTCAGTATAGCCAGTATAGTGCCCAGTATCGCTAGTATAGTGCCCAGTATAGCCAGTATAGTGCCCAGTATCATTAGTATAGTGCCCCAGTTTAGCTAGTATAGTGCTCAGTATAGCTAGTATAGTGCTCAGTATAGCTAGTATAGTGCTCAGTATAGCTAGTATAGTGCTCAGTATTGCTAGTATAGTGCTCAGTATAGCTAGTAAAGTGCCCCAGTTTAGCTAGTATAGTGCCCCAGTTTAGCTAGTATAGTGCTCAGTATAGCTAGTATAGTGCTCAGTATAGCTAGTAAAGTGCCCCAGTTTAGCTAGTATAGTGCCCCAGTTTAGCTAGTATAGTGCTCAGTATAGCTAGTATAGTGCTCAGTATAGCTAGTATAGCGCCCCAGTTTAGCTAGTATAGTGCTCAGTATAGTTAGTATAGTGCTCAGTATAGCTAGTATAGTGCTCAGTATAGCTAGTATAGTGCTCAGTATAGCTAGTAAAGTGCCCCAGTTTAGCTAGTATATTGCCCCAGTTTAGCTAGTATAGTGCTCAGTATAGCTAGTATAGTGCTCAGTATAGCTAGTAAAGTGCCCCAGTTTAGCTAGTATAGTGCCCCAGTTTAGCTAGTATAGTGCCCCAGTTTAGCTAGTATAGTGCCCCAGTTTAGCTAGTATAGTGCTCAGTATAGCTAGTATAGCGCTCAGTATAGCTAGTATAGTGCTCAGTATAGCTAGTATAGTGCCCAGTATAGCTAGTATAGTGCTCAGTATAGCTAGTAAAGTGCCCTAGTTTAGCTAGCATAGTACTCAGTATAGCCAGTATAGCGATCCCCCCTCCCCCCCGCCCCCTCCGCGGCCGCCGCTGCTATTACCTGTTCAGCCGGCGGCCGCTTCCTCTACTCCGGGTGCCTCTCGCTCTGCTCTCCATGTCTCCATCACGCGTAGTGTATCCCAGCAGCGCGCCCGGCGCTGCTGCTGTGACGAGGCAGGAGAGAGCGGATCCCCTGGTAACGGCTTCATCGCCGTTACCAGGGGAACTGCTCTCTCCTGCCTTGTCACAGCAGCAGCGCCGGGCGCGCTGCTGTGATACACGAATACGCGTGATGGAGACATGGAGAGCAGAGCGAGAGGCAACCGGAGTAGAGGAAGCGGCCGCCGGCTGAACAGGTAATAGCAGCGGCGGCCGCGGAGGGAGGGAGCGGGCTGGCGGGGGGCGCCGCGGATCACCACCACCACCCAAGACCACCCAAGACTCCCATACAAGCCGACCCCCGAACTTTTGGCCCCCTTTTTGGGGGTCAAAAAGTCGGCTTGTATGCGAGTATATACGGTAAATGTAAGGAATGCCCACCCTTGATCCTTGATGTGTGAAATGACTTATCCTTTTACTCTGGTCCCCAATTTCTGTCTTGGTGACAAATGTTATTAAAAATCACTTTATTTTTGGCCTTGGTGCCAACTTTTTCAGGGATAGAAATCAGAAAGCGAGGGGAAATCTACCAACATGATCAACAACTGCAAACAAATCAAGTAAACCCACACACACACAACAGTAGATAATCTTGGGCCCTGATCCAATCCGCTTTTTCTCCTAGGAGATAATTGTTCTTCTTCTGCTTAAAATAACTTCTCAGCAATCTGCAATTGAAAATGTACCAAAAACTAAGTGAAAAATACTGTCAAAACTATGCAGAAAATGTTCCTGCTTGCTGATGGCTTAAAAAGCATTTTATTGAAGAGGTGTGAAAATTTCACCCAGGAGAAAAGTTAGAAGGAAAAATCAAGTGGCCCCTTTTTTGGGTGGTATTTTCACACCTTACCAAACAAAAAAAATACTCACCTAAGGAGAGGGAAGGTTTTGGGGAAGCGGGAAAAAAGGGTGCAGGCAGCTAGTGGACAAAAAGGGCGCCGCCATTCACTCTCATAATAAATAATGTTTAATGGGCGCCGAGCAGGAAAAAAGGGCGCCAGAGTTAAATAAAGTTTACAAACGGCGCCCGGAGATTTTTAATGATTTATAACTGTGCTTGTGGTGATTTAAGTTTATAAAATGCACCCGTGCCGAATAACGTTTATAAAAATACTAAACATATTTATCTTATTTAACTAATTAAAACATTATTTAAAGTTTTATCCCTTACTGTTTGTAAAACATTATTATTCACAAAATAAAGCGATCAGAACGTAACGTAAATTGCAATATATTTTTTGCAGCCACAATTAGTAAAATATTATTATCCACATAATAAAGCGATCAGTAAGGGGGATGGTTAGGGTTAGGCACCACCAGGGGGGTCTTAGGTTTAGGCACCACCAGGGTGGTCTTAGGTTTAGGCACCACCAGGGGGGTCTTAGGCTTAGGCACCACCAGGGGGGTCTTAGGTTTAGGCACCACCAGGGGGGTCTTAGGTTTAGGCACCACCAGGGGGGTCTTAGGTTTAGGCACCACCAGGGGGGTCTTAGGTTTAGGCACCACCAGGGGGGTCTTAGGTTTAGGCACCAGCAGTGGGGTCTTAGGTTTAGGCACCACCAGGGGGGGTCTTAGGTTTAGGCATCACCAGGGGGGTCTTAGGTTTAGGCACCACCAGGGGGGTATTAGGTTTAGGCACCACCAGGGGGGTCTAGGGGTTAGGGATAGGTACAGGGAGGGTTCTGTGTGAGAGTAGGCCTAGGTATAGTTTTAGTAAAATTTTAGTAATACTTACTAATGTTTTACAACACTTATTACGAACGTATTTATATTTATATCATCGTTATAAAGAATATTTTAAGATTTTATTATAAGAACAAATCATAAATGAAGGTTATTCACAATAATATACAATTATAACAATTAAACATATATTATGGTTTCTTAAATGAACGTAATTATAAGTTTAACTTTTGAAACAGGGAAGATTAACGTTTTCACAATTGCCGATTTCATAAACATAATTTAGTGATTTATAATTTTGTTAAACATTATTTGTAAACGAAATATAGCACACTATTTTTATAAACGCTATTAATGATTAATTATTAATTAGCGTTTACACCCCGCGCCCTTTTTGTCCGGGCGCCCTTTTTGTACGTACGCAGGTTTTGGGGGAAGCAGGAGATTTGGGCGCATGAGACAAGTGGACAAAAAGGGCGCCCCATTCACTCCCATTATAAATATCGTTTAATGGGCGCCGAACAGGGAAAAAAAGGCGCCGGAGATTATTAACGTTTTAACAAACGGCGCCCGGAGATTTTTAAGGATTTATAACTATGTTTGTGATGATTTAACTTTACAAAATGAGCCAGTGACGAATAACGTTTATAAAGATACTAAATCACTATTTCTAAAACATTTATAAAACATTATTATCCACCCAAAAAAAATATTTACATTTTTTTATTTACATTTTCTATTTATTAATCTCTGTAAAACATTATTATCCATAGGGGGTCTTAGGTTTAGGCACCACCAGGGGGGTCTTAGGTTTAGGCACCAACTGGGGGGTCTTAGGTTTAGGCACCACCAGGGGGGTCTTAGGTTTAGGCACCAACTGGGGGGTCTTAGGTTTAGGCACCACCAGGGGGGTCTTAGGTTTAGGCACCAACAGGGGGGTCTTAGGTTTAGGCACCAACAGGGGGGTCTTAGGTTTAGGCACCAACAGGGGGGTCTTAGGTTTAGGCACCACCAGGGGGGTCTTAGGTTTAGGCACCAACTGGGGGGTCTTAGGTTTAGGCACCACCAGGGGGGTCTTAGGTTTAGGCACCAACAGGGGGGTCTTAGGTTTAGGCACCAACAGGGGGGTCTTAGGTTTAGGCACCAACAGGGGGTCTAGGGGTTAGGGATAGGTACAGGGAGGGTTTTTAATAAACGAAAATATAAGTTTCACTTTACAAACAGGGAAGATTAACGTTTTAAGAATTGCCGATCTCATACACATTATTTAGTGATTTATAAATTCTTAAAACACTATTTGTAAACGAAATTCTACACAATATTTCTATAAACGATAATACTGTTTATCGTTTACACCACGCGCCCTTTTTTCCCGATGCCCTTTTTTGATGTACGCGGTTTTGGGCCCTATAGAGCCTTCCTGTTCCTCCTACAGTGTCCTCGTTCAAGTTCTGGATCCCCATAAGCAGTCTCCGACTGATCGGCCGGAGACTGCTCACTTCCGCCACTGTGGGAGGCTGTGGCACACATTCTCGCGCACGCGTGCATGCGCAGTATGCATCGGCTTGTCTTCAGGAGCACTTGGCTACCAAAGATTTCCGAGTCCTCCCACAGTGGTGGAAGTGAGCAGTCTCTGATCAATCGGTCATAAACTGCTAACGGGGGATCCAGCGCTGGAACGAGGACACCGTAGGAGGAACGGGAAGGCTCTATAGGACCCCTTTCCTTAGGTGAGTATCTTTTTTTTTTTGTTTTATTTTCGCTTCAGGCTTACTTTAAGCCACCAGCAAGCAAGAAAATGCTCAGATGAATTCTGACAGTATTTTTTCGGCTTCTTTTTGGTACCTTTTTAGTTGCAGAGTGCTGAAAAGTTATGTTAAACAGAAGATGAAAAATGATGTCCTAGGAGAAAACTTAGAAGAAAAAGTGAATAGAATAAGGGCCAATAACTTTTCTCTCTGTTATACTAAATGTGCACATATTTTATGTGTTTGCTGATGTTCAATTCTTAAAGGATACCCGAGCTGACATGTGACATGATGAGATAGACATGGGTATGTACAGTGCCAAGCACATAAATAACTAGGCTGTGTTCCTTTTTTTCTTTCTCTGCCTGAAAGAGTTAAATATCAGGTATGTAAGTGGCTGACTCAGTCCTGACTCAGACAGGAAGTGACTACAGTGTGACCCTCACTGATAAGACATTCAAACTATAAAACACTTTCCTAGCAGAAAATGGCTTCTGAGAGCAGGAAAGAGATAAAAAGGGACCATAGGTCATAGATTTTAGCTCTGGCATACTTCAATGAATGTGTCATTGAGCAAAAACAATAAAACAGTTAAAACTTAAAAAGTAGATTTAAACACAAAATAAAACCGTTGAATATCTTAAAAAGTCATTTTTAAGGTAAGGAAAATAGATACAATCATTTATTTTATTAGTTTATTTTTGCTTGAGGTGTCCTTTAAGCCTGGGGAGGAAAACCAGTTTTACTTACCTGGGACTTCTACCGGCCCCCTGCAGTCATCCTGTGCCCGCGCCAGTGCTAAATGAGCCTTGAAACCCCCGCCGCAGCTTAGTTTCGGCAACTGGCTCTGTTGCTAGCCACTGTGCCTGCGCGGCCCTGGCCGTGCGCCACATTGACTGCACCCCTGTGGCCGGGAGCGTCCTGCGCAGGCTCAGTACGAGAAAATCTCTACTGCCCCTGAGCAGGACACTCCCAGACACGGGAACTTGATCGATGAAGCACACGGCCACGAAACCGAAACTAAGCTGCGGCGGGGGTCCAGAGGCTTGTTTAGTACAGGCGCGGGCACAGGTCAACTACAGGGGGCCGGTAGAAGCACCAGCCTCCCTAGGCTTAAGTTTCAATTTAAACATGTTTTCTGGGCCCAAAATGATTTTTTTCCCCAACTGATACAAGCAGTCATCTAGAAATATTGTTGATCCTCAATCGATCTTCAGCTCTTTCCGGGGCTGATAATTTAAAGCTTTGTGTAACGATGGGTGTCAACACGCAGAGAGAATCTGATTATTAGTGATCTGCAGAATCACCAGTAATGCAGATATACACCAGATTATGGATGATCTGCAGTATCACCAATAATCCAGGTATGTCTAACCTCTGGACACCTGAGATATGAGTGTGTAGATGTAACAGTAGCACTTTGAGTGATAACCACCAGAGGAACTGGCGGTAAGAAGAGGTAGGAGGGAATTCACCCCAGACTGTGGGTGAATCCCTACAGGGTAAGGCTCCCTAGGAGAGGGACCTTTACCTGGTTGCAGGATGCCCTGCTGCTAATTAGAACAAGCTTGCCCTTACTAGATGTGAGATCCTAGCTCTCAACACCCTAGTGGCGGGCTAAGATAATAAAGTACACAAGGCTAGTCTTGGGTGTGAGATCCGTATTCACAACACCCTGGAACTAGTCTAACACATAACATAGAATAATACAGTATCCTAGGCTTGGGTGTGAGGTCCGTAGTCACAACACCCTGGAACTAGTCTAGAGCATAACATAGCATAGACAGTAACCTAGGCTTGGGTGTGAGGTCCGTAGTCACAACACCCTGGAACTAGTCTAGAGCATAACATAGCATAGACAGTATCCTAGGCTTGGGTGTGAGGTCCGTAGTCACAACACCCTGGAACTAGTCTAGAGCATAACATAGCATAGACAGTATCCTAGGCTTGGGTGTGAGGTCCGTAGTCACAACACCCTGGAACTAGTCTAAAGCATAACATAGAGACAGTAATCTAGCTCAGTGTGAATTCCCAGGTCCTTCCTGGTTCTAACACACTGTAGGATCTGACTAAGGTCTGTGTGCTAACACATGAAGCATTCGCAACGGCAGACAACGTGAGACTGAGGGACGAGTGTTTATATAGTGCAGCGCTGATCAGCACCGCCCAGTCCCTTCCAGCCAATCTGCATCTGCCCCGGGATCAGCTGACCCGCGCCGTCAGCTGATCCCCTACTGTTTCCCATAAAGCTTCTGTCTCTCCGCGCGCGCGCGTGTATTCCTCAGCCTATGTGCACAGGAAGGCTGAACAGCATCAGACACATGTCGCCGCACGTAGACCGCCGGACTGGACGTGGAAGTAGCCGCCATGCCGTCAGGGCACGCGGCGGCTATTCCGCAATCCTTCACAGTACCCTACCCCCCCCGCCGGGCTGGACGGGGAAGTAGCCGCCACGCCGTCAGGGCACGCGGCGGCCATTCCGCAATCCTTCACAGTACCCTACCCCGCCCCGAAACCCCCCCCCCCCGGACACTTCCCACCAGGCTTCCCAGGATGTAAGTCATGGAACTCTTTCCTCAACTCCTCTGCGTGTATGCGGCATTCTGGTACCCAAGTTCCATCCTCCACACCATAACCTTTCCAGTGTACCAAATACATGCCCATAAGGTGACAGAATGCCCTCCAGAATCTAGAAACGAACTGGACTCCCCTATCTGACACCACATTCTCCGGAATGCCATGCAGCCGGAAAATGTGCAGGATGAAGAGGTTAGCCAGCTCTTGGGCGGAGGGGAGTCCTTTCAGAGGGATAAAATGGGCCATCTTGCTGAATCTGTCTACTACCACCCAGATGACAGTCATGACTTCAGACCTGGGGAGTTCACCCACAAAATCCATGGACAGATGGGTCCATGGTTCACTTGGAACCGGCAAGGGCTGCAAAGTTCCCACCGGAGCCTGTCAGGAAGGTTTGCTCCTGGCACACACAGCACACTCTCTCACAAACTCCTTACAATCTGTGGCCAGGGATGGCCACCAAGCACACCTGGCAAGGAGATCCTGTGTCCTGGTGGCTCCTGGATGACCAGCATTCTTATGGGAGTGGAACAGCTGTAAGAGCTGTAGACGAAAAGGCAGGGGCACAAACAACACTCCCTCAGGCTTTCCTTCTGGGACATCCTGCTGATATGGGGCCAGGGTGGCAGCAAAATCCTTCCAGGTTTCTGTGGCTGCCAAAATCACCCTCCGAGGCAGAATAGTCATGGGTGCCGAGGGCTGGGCCGTCTCGGGCTCGAAACACCTGGACAAGGCATCAGCCTGAACGTTTTTACTGCCAGGAGTGTACGTAATTATAAAACTGAATCTGGAAAAGAACAGTGACCACCGGGCCTGTCGGGGACTGAGTCTCTTAGCATTGTCTATGTACTCCAAGTTTTTATGATCTGTGTAAACTGTAATAACATGTTCTGCTCCCTCTAACCAATGTCGCCATTCCTGAAAGGCTAACTTGATGGCCAGGAGTTCTCGGTTGCCTATATCGTAGTTTCTCTCCGCTGGGGAAAACCTACGAGAGAAATAGGCGCATGGATGAAGTTTACCCTGCAAACCGGAACGCTGAGACAGCAAAGCCCCCACCCCCACCTCAGAGGCATCAACCTCTACTATGAACGGGAAGGTGACATCAACGTGTCTCAGGATAGGAGCAGAACAGAACAGTTTCTTTAGGGTCTCAAAGGCCGTAAGAGCTTCCTCGGACCAGTGGTGAGTATCAGCCCCTTTTTTGGTAAGACTGGTGAGGGGCGCAACCACTGTAGAGTACCCTTTAATAAATCTCCTGTAGTAATTTGCAAAACCCAGAAATCTCTGGAGGGCCTTCAGACCTACAGGCTGTGGCCACTCCAGTACAGCCGAGACTTTCCCAGGGTCCATAGAGAGGCCCGAAGTAGATATTACATACCCCAAAAAAGCAACAGAGGTCACCTCAAAAATGCACTTTTCCAGTTTGGCATACAACTGATTCTGTCTTAGTCTTTCCAACACATACTTGACATGTCTCCGATGTTCGGCAAGAGTGGCTGAAAAGACCAGTATATCATCAAGATATACTACTGCAAATTTGCCCAAAATCGGTCTAAAAACCTCGTTAATCAGCTCCTGGAAGACGGCCGGGGCGTTGCACAACCCGAAGGGCATCACTAAGTACTCGTAGTGCCCATCGGGTGTGTTAAAGGCCGTCTTCCACTCATCATCGTCCCTGATGCGAACCAGGTTGTATGCACCCCTTAAGTCCAATTTAGAAAAAACTTTAGCATTGGTGATCTGGGAGAAAAAATCGTCAATCAGAGGTAGTGGGTAACGATTTTTCACCGTGATCTTATTTAGACCCCGATAGTCAATGCAGGGACGGAGGCCTCCATCTTTTTTTTTTACAAAAAAGAACCCAGCACCCGCAGGTGACCGGGAGGGGCGGATAAATCCCTTAGCTAAATTTTCTTTGATGTACTCTTGCATTGCCAACTTTTCTGGCCCGGACAAGTTATAAAGGTGACCCCTAGGAGGCATACAACCAGATCTTAAGTCAATCGGGCAATCGAAGGGACGGTGAGGGGGTAGTCTGTGTGCTGATTTAGGACAAAAGACATCAGCAAAATCTTTATACTGTTCTGGCAATCCTTCCACCTGTATTCTGGTGTTACCCATGGTTACCTTTGCCAAACAATGATGATAACAGCGGGTAGACCAGCTTGTTAGCTGACCAGAGGCCCAATTAATCTGCAGGGCGTAGAGTCGCAACCATGGCAGACCAAGGATGATGGTGGAAGTTGCCATTCGTAACACAAAAAACTGCAAATTCTCTTTATGTAAAACCCCTATAGTGACCCGCAACTCCGGAGTCTGGGACAGAGGATATTTACTCTGCAGAGGAGAGTCGTCTACGGCAGTAACTAACACTTTGTGACTTAATGGAACAATAGGAATTCCCAATCTTTTAGAAAAATCATAGTCAATAAAATTGGCGGCCGAGCCAGAGTCCAGGAAGGCCTCAGTAGGAACTGTTTGGTCCTCCCATGAAATGGTACATGGGAGAAGCAATCGATCGTCTTTAAGAGGTAAATTCTGCGTGCCTAGGGTGTTACCTCTGACCAGTCCTAGGCGGCAGCGTTTCCCGATTTTTTGGGACAGTTCTGTACTTTATGACCCTCCTCTGTACAGTACAAGCAGAGTTGTTCAGCCTTTCTATGACTCTGCTCGACTCGGGACAATTTTGACCGTCCAATCTGCATGGGTTCAGGAGGAGGTGACGTAGGTGGAGAGGAAGCATAGGAAACGTATCTTACACTACTCCTGCCCCTACTTTGTCTCTGGTACCGTAGGCGATGGTCCACTCTGATTGCTAGCGAAATAGCCTCATCAATAGTCTTGGGTTCAGGATACCCTAGCATCAGATTAGACACTGCATCTGATTATCCTGGCAAGAAACAATCCAGTAACGCAAATGAGCCCCATCTAGCCGACACCGCCCACTTCCTGAACTCAGCTGCATAAGTCTCTACCGAATCTTTGCCTTGCCGCAACATCTTGAGCTTCCGCTCAGCGGTCGAGGCAAAGTCCGGATCATCGTAAATGATAGCCATAGCTTTGTAAAACTCCTCCACAGGGGTCAGGGCCCCATCCCTTGGTGGAAGGCCATATGCCCAGGTCTGGGAATCCCCTGTCAACAATGTCTTAATAAAGATAATTCTCTGTGCGACAGTACCTGACGCATTAGGTCTCAACTCAAAGTAAGATAACACTCGATTTTTAAAGTTTCGGAAGTCAGATCTATGACCAGAAAACTTCTCGGGCACAGGCATACGCAAGTCTGTAACAAGAGGGGATCGCACTGTGTTAACAGTTGTCTGAAGGGCTTGTATAGACCCAGACAAGGCATTGATCAGGGTCTGATGACTATCCAGCACGCTGATGCAATTCTCCACCGAGGTGGAGAGTGCAAGCAGACGACTGTCAAGTGGATCCATATTGTTTGGGTCTGCCGTTCTGTAACGATGGGTGTCAACACGCAGAGAGAATCTGATTATTAGTGATCTGCAGAATCACCAGTAATGCAGATATACACCAGATTATGGATGATCTGCAGTATCACCAATAATCCAGTTATGTCTAACCTCTGGACATCTAAGATGAGTGTGTAGATGTAACAGTAGCACTTTGAGTGATAACCACCAGAGGGGCTGGCGGTTAGAAGAGGTAGGAGGGAATTCACCCCAGACTGTGGGTGAATCCCTACAGGGTAAGGCTCCCTAGGAGAGGGACCTTTACCTGGTTGCAGGATGCCCTGCTGCTAATTAGAACAAGCTTGCCCTTACTAGATGTGAGATCCTAGCTCTCAACACACTAGTGGTGGGCTAAGGTAATAAAGTACACAATGCTAGTCTTGGGTGTGAGATCCGTATTCACAACACCCTGGAACAACTCTAACATATAACATAGAATGATACAGTAACCTAGGCTTGGGTGTGAGGTCCGTAGTCACAACTAGTGGTGCTCAGCAGAGCTCGAATATTCGAGTAGCTCGAATATTCGAGCTCTTTTTCAGCTATTCGAGCTCGGTATTCGAGCTCCGAATAGCTGGAGCTATTCGAATGGGCTATCCGAGTACACTCGAATAGCCCATTCACTATTCGAGCTATTCGAGCAAACCGGCGCTATTCGAGCTCGGTACCGAGCTCGAATAGCGTCATAGCCCAGATTGATGTCCTTAGAGCCAATCAGAGGGCTCCCAGGCCCTCTGACGGCAGCCAATCACAGAGGGGGACCCTGGCCAGCCCCTACCCTATAAATAGCGGCCGCCATTTTAGGTTTTTCCATGCTTGCCTGAGACTTGTACAGAGAGAGAGTTGCTCCTTTGTGCTTTGGCTTAGCAAGTGCTCTATTGTGGTCATTTACCTAGCGTTTTTGCTCACCTACACCTGCCATATACACCTATATTGTTGTTAGTTAGATAGACATTGTATTTTAGTTAGTAGCTTGTGTGTTACATTAGAGAACTGCAGGCAGCTGCTGCAAGCTTACAGGTTTAGGCCTCAGGGGGGCCTTGCCTCTGTGGGCAGCTGTCCTCTGTTTATTTCTCTCATCTATACCAGTATTTCTGCTGTCCTTTACTAATAGTATTGTAGTTATACTGTACTAGGAGTAGGACACTCACTGACTGTCACTGTTTATAGGCTACTAGCTAGCTCCTGCGTGTGTGCACTCACTCACTGTCTGTGTGTACACACACTCTATTTCCTTCTGATTACTGATTGATTATTGTTAGTTGTACTTACTTACTACTTACTCTTACTGTACCCGTAGGGACACTCACTGTCACTGTTCATATAGGCTACTAGCTCCTGCGTGTGCGCACTCACTGTCTGAGTGTACACACACAACACACACTCTATTTCCTTCTGATCGCTGATTGATTATTGTAATTAGTTAGTTCTACTTACTGTTATTACTTACTCTTACTGTACTAGGAGTCTAGGACACTCAGTCACTGTGTTCATAGGCTACTAGCTCCTGCGTGCGTGCACTCACTGTCTGAGTGTACACACACCCACACTCCATTTCCTTCTGATCGCTGATTGATTATTGTAATTAGTTAGTTCTACTTACTGTTATTACTTACTCTTACTGTACTAGGAGTCTAGGACACTCAGTCACTGTGTTCATAGGCTACTAGCTCCTGCGTGCGTGCACTCACTGTCTGAGTGTACACACACCCACACTCCATTTCCTTCTGATCGCTGATTGATTATTGTAATTAGTTAGTTCTACTTACTGTTATTACTTACTCTTACTGTACTAGGAGTCTAGGACACTCAGTCACTGTGTTCATAGGCTACTAGCTCCTGCGTGCGTGCACTCACTGTCTGAGTGTACACACACCCACACTCCATTTCCTTCTGATCGCTGATTGATTATTGTAATTAGTTAGTTCTACTTACTGGTGTTACTACTTACTCTTACTGTACTAGGAGTCTAGGACACTCAGTCACTGTGTTCATAGGCTACTAGCTCCTGCCTGCGTGCACTCACTGTCTGAGTGTACACACACCCACACTCCATTTCCTTCTGATCGCTGATTGATTATTGTAATTAGTTAGTTCTACTTACTGTTACTACTTACTCTTACTGTACTAGGAGTCTAGGACACTCAGTCACTGTGTTCATAGGCTACTAGCTCCTGCCTGCGTGCACTCACTGTCTGAGTGTACACACACCCACACTCCATTTCCTTCTGATCGCTGATTGATTATTGTAATTAGTTAGTTCTACTTACTGTTATTACTTACTCTTACTGTACTAGGAGTCTAGGACACTCAGTCACTGTGTTCATAGGCTACTAGCTCCTGCCTGCGTGCACTCACTGTCTGAGTGTACACACACCCACACTCCATTTCCTTCTGATCGCTGATTGATTATTGTAATTAGTTAGTTCTACTTACTGGTGTTACTACTTACTCTTACTGTACTAGGAGTCTAGGACACTCAGTCACTGTGTTCATAGGCTACTAGCTCCTGCGTGCGTGCACTCACTGTCTGAGTGTACACACACCCACACTCCATTTCCTTCTGATCGCTGATTGATTATTGTAATTAGTTAGTTCTACTTACTGGTGTTACTACTTACTCTTACTGTACTAGGAGTCTAGGACACTCAGTCACTGTGTTCATAGGCTACTAGCTCCTGCCTGCGTGCACTCACTGTCTGAGTGTACACACACCCACACTCCATTTCCTTCTGATCGCTGATTGATTATTGTAATTAGTTAGTTCTACTTACTGTTACTACTTACTCTTACTGTACTAGGAGTCTAGGACACTCAGTCACTGTGTTCATAGGCTACTAGCTCCTGCCTGCGTGCACTCACTGTCTGAGTGTACACACACCCACACTCCATTTCCTTCTGATCGCTGATTGATTATTGTAATTAGTTAGTTCTACTTACTGTTATTACTTACTCTTACTGTACTAGGAGTCTAGGACACTCAGTCACTGTGTTCATAGGCTACTAGCTCCTGCCTGCGTGCACTCACTGTCTGAGTGTACACACACCCACACTCCATTTCCTTCTGATCGCTGATTGATTATTGTAATTAGTTAGTTCTACTTACTGGTGTTACTACTTACTCTTACTGTACTAGGAGTCTAGGACACTCAGTCACTGTGTTCATAGGCTACTAGCTCCTGCGTGCGTGCACTCACTGTCTGAGTGTACACACACCCACACTCCATTTCCTTCTGATCGCTGATTGATTATTGTAATTAGTTAGTTCTACTTACTGGTGTTACTACTGACTCTTACTGTACTAGGAGTCTAGGACACTCAGTCACTGTGTTCATAGGCTACTAGCTCCTGCCTGCGTGCACTCACTGTCTGAGTGTACACACACTAAATTTACTTGTGATTACTACTGATTATTGTAACTGCTAGTTGTACTTCCTGACTGTTACTACTTACTTTCTGTACTAGGGGACACTCACTCAGTCACCTCACCAACCAACCCACTCCATTAAAGTACCCCACTTTTCACCCGCCCTTTTAAAAAACTTTTGTCTATACGCCCAAAACATTGAAGATGTCTGGAAGTGGCAGCCAGCGCGGTTTGGGCAAGGGGAAGGGCAGCAAGGGAATCAGGAGGAGAGGGAGCAGCATTGTGGCAAGCCGCGGCCGCGGGCGCGCCACCATGCACAGTTCCGCAGCAGCAGCAGCAGCGTCAGTGGCTAACATTCCTCCCATAGCCACTGGCCGTGGACGCCTTGGGCGCCGCCCAGCAGGAGCATCTGCAACTCACGCTGCAGAGACACAGCAGCAGCAGCGTGTAGCACCTGCTCCCATTTTCCTCCAGCCGGGTCGGAAACGTCCCATTGAGGAAAAGGATGCAGACACTGTGGTGCAACTCATGACGGAGGATGAGCAGCCCGCCATCAGCTCTGCATCCGAGGCCTCCACCCTCACCACCACCACCACCACCCCTGTTCGCAGCAGCCGCCCAGCAGGGTCTGGGGAGGAGGCCAGTTCACCGTCAGTCGCCGACCTGTCATTCAGCACTCTTTTGACCCCAGGCATGATGAGTCAATTGTCTGCTGTTGTTGGCGATTTTGAGGAGGAGATGCTGATGGGCACTTTGGGGGATGAGGGATTGGACAGCAAGACTGTGGCGACAGTCAAGCAGCCCATCCATGCATCAGGAGAGGAGTTTGGGGGGTCATCATCCCAGCAGGACATGTTTCAGGAGGGGGAGGATGATGGTGATGACCCGGTGACAGACAGAGACTGGGTGCCACCACCTCCAGGGGATGTCGTCCTCAGCAGCTCGGAGGAGGAGGAGGATGCGCTTGTGGGCCTTGCAAGGAGGCGCATCATTGCAAGCATTGGCAGCGTCCCACAGCCTGCTGGTGTCTCAGGCTCAGCAGCAGCAGCAGCAGCATCAGCCAGTACCACCACCAGCCGCACCCAAGCCCCCCCCCCAACCACCACAGGGAGACAGGCAGCAGCGCTTCCATGCCGTAGGGGGATGTTTCTGTCACCAATCTGGCGCTTTTTCACCATGCCCACTGTGTACAGCAAGTACGCCACTTGCAACCACTGTCAGCGGAAGTTGAGCAGAGGTGCAGACCCCTTAAAGTTCAGCACCAGCTCGCTCATCAACCACCTTGCGGCTAAACATTTCCACCAGCATGAGGAGTTCCAGAGGCTGAAGGCATCTGGTGCTGGCAGTGGCACCACACCCATCACTGCACAGCCTTCAGCAGCAGCAGCAGCAACAGCAGCCACCCGCCCTCCTGCTCCTCCAGCAGCACCAGCAGGAGTGCGGAAACGCACTGCTCCTCCCCCCTCTGCAACTCCTGCCGCCGACACTGAGGCCTGTTCTGGCAGCCAGTCCTCAGTGGCCTCCTCCGCTGTGTCTGCTGATTCCCGTGTCAGCAAAAGGCCACGCCAGAGCCTTTTGAGCGAGTCCTTCCAGGGGGTGGTTAGGGCTCTGCCTCCCAGCAGCCGTCGCGTGCGGCAGCTGAACGGCTTGCTGGCACGGGCCATGTGCTCCCAACTCCTGCCGTACACGCTCGTGCAGGAGGGGAGCGACATGCGGGCGCTGCTTGCTTGCGCAGCCCCAGACTGGCAGCTCCCCAGCAGACACTTCTTCGCCCGCAAGGCCATTCCTGCACTGCACCGCTTTGTGATGGCCAATGTGGAGCGAGGGCTGGAGCACGCGGTTGGTGAAAGGGTCCACGTCACCATGGACTCCTGGAGCAGCCGCTTCGGGACAGGCCGCTACCTGTCCTTCACTGTCCACTGGGTCAGCTTGGTGGAAGGGGGTGAGGATGGGAGAGCAGCAGCGGGCACAGCAGCAGCAGCAGCAACACAGTGGGTGGTGCCACCCCGCAGGGTCAGGGGAACTGCAGCGGGTTCCTCCGATCCTCTGCCATCCTCCGCCACACCTGGCCAAACCCCCCACCTCAGCAGCAGCGTGAAGGCCCGCCACTGCCAAGCGCTGCTGCACTTGGTCAGCCTTGGCAAGACCAAGCTGACGGCAGCCCACGTGTTGGCCAAACTCCAGGAGCAGGAGAGGATTTGGCTGACCCCCAGAGGCCTCAGAGTCGGAGAGGTGGTGTCCGACAATGGGGCCAATCTGGTTGCTGCCATAGACAGGGGAAGCCTGACCCACATCCCCTGTCTTGCCCACGTGCTGAACCTGGTGGTGCAGAAGTTCCTGCGCACCTACCAGGGGATGGGCGAACTGCTGGAAACGGCAAGGAATGTTGTGCGTCACTTCCGGCGCTCGGCTGCAGCCTGTGCGAGCCTGGAAGACGTGCAAAAGGAGCTGGATCTGCCACGCCATCGGCTGATCATTGACGTTCCGACTCGCTGGAACTCCACCCTGGCAATGTTGGAGCGTCTGGTTGAACAGAGGCACGCTGTCAACCAGTACCTTGCCCTGGCCACTGTTTCCGCAGCTCAGAGAAGGGACAAGACCAGCAACATCCCGTCCATCGTCCCCGATGATGACTGGAGGCACATGCAGCAGGTGTGCTTTGTGCTGGCTCCCTTCCTGCAGGCCACAAACATGGTGAGCAGGGACCATGCTATGGTCTGCGAGTGGGTGCCCCTGGTTTCTCTGCTGAACAGGGCCCTCGATGCTTTGCTGGAACAGGGAGCGGCAGCCTTGGACCAGCAGGAGCGGCAACCAGCTGCGCAGTCCACCTCTGAGGGGGAGGAGGAGGAGGACTTGGTGGAGGTCCCTGACCTGGCTGCTGATGAGGGGGATCAGCACAGCGCAGCTGAGTTGGTGCGGGGGTGGAGAGAGGATGAGGCGGCAGAGGAGGAGGATGAGGACAGCACTGACGTCGATGTGCCAGCAGACGTGGCCCGCCTCTTCCCAATGGCAGCGCACATGCTGACGTGCCTGCGCAGGGACCCCAGGGTGATCCAGATGAAGCAGAGGGAGGACATCTGGATCAGCATGATGTTGGACCCACGCCTCAAGGGGAAGTTGAGCCAGTTCCTGCCGCCTGCAGGAGGAGACCCAGCGCAACAAATAAGGAGCTTGCAGCAGGCCCTTGTTGAGCGCTTGGAGGAAGCCTTCCCCCAGCCTTCCACCCCCACTGTCCAGCAGCCAGCACAGAGGCAGCAGCAGGTGCCTGCATCCAGCAGCAGCAAGCGCCCCACAGACCTGCTGTCTCTCAGCCACGAGCTCTACAGGACTGTAGAGGCTCCGGCAGCAGTGACTAGAGAGGAGATGCATGCAGCAGCATCCTCCTCCGGTCACAGCCAGCGCCTGACCCGCATGGTGGCTGACTACATGGGGTCGTACAGCGGGCTTGACAGCGATGCCCCTGTTGATCCCATGGAGTATTGGGTCATGCGCATGGATATCTGGAGCGAGCTAGCGCAGTACGCCCTGGAAGTGCTGTCCTGCCCCCCTTCCAGCGTGCTGTCCGAGCGCTGCTTCAGTGCAGCTGGTGGCGTGGTCACCGAGAAACGCTCACGTCTGTCTCACAAGTCTGTGGACAGACTGACGTTTCTGAAGATGAACCAGGCGTGGGTGGAAGGCGAGTTCCTGGCCCCTGTTGTCGGCGAGAGGGGGACATGAACTGGCTGCCGGAACCATCGTTAATGTGCCTTACCACCCTTTACCACCTCCTGGCTCCTGCTCACTAAGCCAGCCTGGTTCACTTTGACTATTACGTCGCCTGCAGCCACAAATTTTACACCTACAGTGGGCTGCTGTGTACTGCCCTTCTGCTGTCTGTCTGTGTTTCCCACTGCCAGGGTACACAGAATTACCTTCTTCTGCTGCCACTCTGCCACCAGCTATTACGTCAAACAATAGCTATATTGGTTGCAAAACCAAAACCAAACAAACCATTAAAAAAAAAAAAGGTTTAATTTTTCTGAGGTGCCCGGGTTGAAAACTGTGTTGTTCCAGTTGTGTATTGGACACAATGTGGGCTGCACGACCGCTGTCTGGGACCTCCTGTTGTGTTTATTTACAGCCCTGGTATCACCGCTAGGTACCAGGGCTATTATGTCACGCTGCCTACCTGCTGCCACACTCACACTGCTCCTCCATACCTCCTCCTGCTGCTGCTGCTGCTGTCTGTTTGTGTTTCCCACCACCAGGGTACACAGATTTACCTTCTGCTGCCACTCTGCCACCAGCTATTACGTCAAACAATAGCTATATATCTGTGTAATTGGTTGTAAAACCAAAAACCAAAAAACCATAAAAAAAAAAAGGTTTAATTTTTCTGAGGTGCCCGGGTTGAAAACTGTGTTGTCCCAGTTGTGTATTGGACACAATGTGGGCTGCACGACCGCTGTCTGGGACCTCCTGTTGTGTTTATTTACAGCCCTGGTATCACCACTAGGTACCAGGGCTATTATGTCACGCTGCCTACCTGCTGCCACACTCACACTACTCCTCCATTCCTCCTGCTGCTGCTGTCTGTCTGTGTTTCCCACTGCCAGGGTACACAGAATTACCTTCTGCTGCCACACTGCCAACAGCTATTACGTCAAACAATAGCTGCTCACATAATTACTCCTCCATTCCTCCTCCTGCTGCTGCTGCTGTCTGTCTGTGTTTCCCACCGCCAGGGTACACAGATTTACCTTCTGCTGCCACTCTGCCACCAGCTATTACGTCAAACAATAGCTATATATCTGTGTAATTGGTTGTAAAACCAAAACTACAAAACCATTACAAAAAAAGGTTTAATTTTTCTGAGGTGCCCGGGTTGAAAACTGTGTTGTCCCAGTTGTGTATTGGACACAATGTGGGCTGCACGACCGCTGTCTGGGACCTCCTGTTGTGTTTATTTACGGCCTGGTATCACCGCTAGGTACCAGGGCTATTATGTCACGCTGCCTACCTGCTGCCACACTCACACTACTCCTCCATTCCTCCTGCTGCTGCTGTCTGTCTGTGTTTCCCACTGCCAGGGTACACAGAATTACCTTCTGCTGACACACTGCCAACAGCTATTACGTCAAACAATAGCTGCTCACATAATTACTCCTCCATTCCTCCTCCTGCTGCTGCTGCTGTCTGTCTGTGTTTCCCACCGCCAGGGTACACAGATTTACCTTCTGCTGCCACTCTGCCACCAGCTATTACGTCAAACAATAGCTATATATCTGTGTAATTGGTTGTAAAACCAAAAACCAAAAAACCATAAAAAAAAAAAGGTTTAATTTTTCTGAGGTGCCCGGGTTGAAAACTGTGTTGTCCCAGTTGTGTATTGGACACAATGTGGGCTGCACGACCGCTGTCTGGGACCTCCTGTTGTGTTTATTTACGGCCTGGTATCACCGCTAGGTACCAGGGCTATTATGTCACGCTGCCTACCTGCTGCCACACTCACACTACTCCTCCATTCCTCCTGCTGCTGCTGTCTGTCTGTGTTTCCCACTGCCAGGGTACACAGAATTACCTTCTGCTGACACACTGCCAACAGCTATTACGTCAAACAATAGCTGCTCACATAATTACTCCTCCATTCCTCCTCCTGCTGCTGCTGCTGTCTGTCTGTGTTTCCCACCGCCAGGGTACACAGATTTACCTTCTGCTGCCACTCTGCCACCAGCTATTACGTCAAACAATAGCTATATATCTGTGTAATTGGTTGTAAAACCAAAACTACAAAACCATTACAAAAAAAGGTTTAATTTTTCTGAGGTGCCCGGGTTGAAAACTGTGTTGTCCCAGTTGTCTATTGGACACAATGTGGGCTGCACGACCGCTGTCTGGGACCTCCTGTTGTGTTTATTTACGGCCTGGTATCACCGCTAGGTGACAGGGCTATTATGTCACGCTGCCTACCTGCTGCCACACTCACACTACTCCTCCATTCCTCCTGCTGCTGCTGTCTGTCTGTGTTTCCCACTGCCAGGGTACACAGAATTACCTTCTGCTGCCACACTGCCACCAGCTATTACGTCAAACAATAGCTGCTCACATAATTACTCCTCCATTCCTCCTCCTGCTGCTGCTGCTGTCTGTCTGTGTTTCCCACCGCCAGGGTACACAGATTTACCTTCTGCTGCCACTCTGCCACCAGCTATTACGTCAAAAAATAGCTATATATCTGTGTAATTGGTTGTAAAACCAAAACTACAAAACCATTACAAAAAAAGGTTTAATTTTTCTGAGGTGCCCGGGTTGAAAACTGTGTTGTCCCAGTTGTGTATTGGACACAATGTGGGCTGCACGACCGCTGTCTGGGACCTCCTGTTGTGTTTATTTACAGCCCTGGTATCACCGCTAGGTACCAGGGCTATTATGTCACGCTGCCTGCCTCATTGACTGCATGCTGCCACACACTCATCCTCCTCCTCCTGCTGCTGAATTTACCTCCTGCTGTCTGTGTGTTTCCACTGCCAGGGAGCACATACAATGGCGCTTCCAACGTGCGTGCGCCACCAGCTATTTGTTGTTACGCTCAAAAATAGCTGCATTTCTTTAAAAAAAAAAAAATGAAAAGAGAAATAAGTGAAGAAGAAGACGATATAGAAGAAGATGAAGAAGATGAAGAAGATGAAGAAGATGAAGAAGATGAAGAAGAAGATGAAGAAGATGAAGAAGATGAAGAAGAAGATGAAGAAGAAGATGAAGAAGAAGATGAAGAAGATGAAGAAGATGAAGAAGAAGAAGAAGAAGAAGAAGAAGAAGAAGAAGAAGAAGAAGAAGAAGAAGAAGAAGAAGAAGAAGAAGAAGAAGAAGAAGAAGAAGAAGAAGAAGAAGAAGAAGAAGAAGAAGAAGAAGAAGAAGAAGAAGAAGAAGAAGAAGAAGAAGAAGAAGAAGAAGAAGAAGAAGAAGAAGAAGAAGAAGAAGAAGAAGAAGAAGAAGAAGAAGAAGAAGAAGAAGAAGAAGAAGAAGAAGAAGAAGAAGATGAAGAAGATGAAGAAGAAGATGAAGAAGATTAAGATGAAGAAGATGAAGAAGAAGATGAAGAAGATGAAGAAGAAGATGAAGATGAAGAAGATGAAGATGAAGAAGATGAAGAAGAAGATGAAGAAGATGAAGATGAAGAAGATGAAGAAGATGAAGAAGAAGATGAAGATGACGAAGATGAAGAAGATGAAGAAGAAGATGAAGAAGATGAAGATGAAGAAGAAGAAGATGAAGAAGATGATGAAGAAGATGAAGAAGATGAAGATGAAGAAGATGAAGAAGAAGATGAAGATGAAGAAGATGAAGAAGATGAAGAAGAAGATGAAGAAGATGAAGATGAAGAAGATGAAGATGAAGAAGATGAAGATGAAGAAGATGAAGAAGAAGAAGAAGAAGATATAGAAGAAGAAGAAGAAGATATAGAAGATAAAGAAGAAGAAGAAGAAGAAGAAGTATATACAGTACTGAACAAAATTCTGGACACAACTTCTCTTTTCACCTTTTTTTTTTTTTAAAGGAACATCCCCACATAATCACTTGCTGTTGTTACTTGGAAAAAAATATGTTTCTTGCATCATTCACCCTCAAAACAAGTGTTGGGAAGCTATTTAAGGCCAATTCGAATAGTCAGCTCGAATAATGAGCTCGAATACCAACTCGAATAGTGAGGTCGAAGTCCGAGGTCGAATCGAATAGTAAAATTTATTCGACTCGAATATTCGACTGACCTCGAATAATTTACTATTCGAATTCGACCAAACTCGAATTTTAAAAAGGGGTATTTGAGCACCACTAGTCACAACACCCTGGAACTAGTCTAGAGCATAACATAGCATAGACAGTAATTTAGGCTTGGGTGTGAGGTCCGTAGTCACAACACCCTGGAACTAGTCTAGAGCATAACATAGCATAGACAGTATCCTAGGCTTGGGTGTGAGGTCCGTAGTTACAACACCCTGGAACTAGTCTAGAGCATAACATAGCATAGACAGTATCCTAGGCTTGGGTGTGAGGTCCATAGTCACAACACCCTGGAACTAGTCTAGAGCATAACATAGCATAGACAGTATCCTAGGCTTGGGTGTGAGGTCCGTAGTCACAACACCCTGGAACTAGTCTAAAGCATAACATAGCATAGACAGTATCCTAAGCTTGGGTGTGAGGTCCGTAGTCACAACACCCTGGAACTAGTCTAAAGCATAACATAGAGACAGTAATCTAGCTCAGTGTGAATTCCCAGGTCCTTCCTGGTTCCAACACACTGTGGGATCTGACTGAGGTCTGTGTGCTAACACATGAAGCATTCGCAACGGCAGACAACGTGAGACTGAGGGACGAGTGGTTATATAGTGCAGCGCTGATCAGCGCCGCCCAGTCCCTTCCAGCCAATCCGCATCTGCCCCGGGATCAGCTGACCCGCGCCGTCAGCTGATCCCCCGCTGTTTCCCATAAAGCCTCTGTCTCTCCGCACGCGTATTCCTCAGTCTATGTGCACAGGAAGGCTGTATAACATCAGACACATGCCGCCGCACGTAGACCGCCGGGCTGGACGCGGAAGTAGCCGCCACGCCGTCAGGGCACGCGGCGGCTATTCCGCAATCCTTCACACTTTGTTGTGAAAATAACACAGAGGAATAGAGGGAGAACTGAGTTGTCTTAAAACAAAATGTGTTAAATTTAAATATTGTAAGTCTGTGTCATGTTTTTTTGGTTTTTTATCTAATGTTCATGCGATTGTTTATCTCATGATTGTAATCTTCACTGATAATAATACAGTTATAATCTCATCTTACTAATATTATAAATGCGAAAGTTTGGATGTTTGTTATTCAATCACACAACAATGGCTGAACGGATGTGAATGAAATTTGGCACACAGATAGTACATTACCTGGAATAACATATAGGATACTTTTTATCATCCCCATAACCAAAAAGTGGGCGGAGAGAGAAATACACATTTCACTGGGAAAATGTAAACTGCAGCCATTGTTACACTGTAAATGGCAGGGTTCTCAAACTTTGCACAGTTGGTCATTGGGTGACTGGGATTAATATTCAGAAAAGTGGGTGGAGCCTATAAAGGCCAATCAAAATTCACCTACTGATTTTCAAGGGGAATATTTAATTGCTGCCATTCTTGCACTGTTAATGTCAGCGGCCTCAAACCTGCTACAGGTGGTCATTGGGTGATTGGGGTTCAAATTCAGAAAAGGGGGTGGAGCCACATCCAATCAGATTTATTTTATTTAAATGCAAATTACCGATGCCAAAGACCGCAAAGCTCACAAACTTGGTCATTGAGTAATTGAGTAATTGTGTGTTAGGGTTAGGAAAAGTGGGCGGAGCCAACACCAGCCAAATACATACCCGGGCAACGCCGGGACTTCAGCTAGTAATAAATACCTTTAAAATATAAATAATTAGAAGAAGAATGCATGATAAATGAATGCATCTAATTTAAACTAATAAGATAATAATATTAGTAAAATGAGAGCAGCAATAAGTTGCGCACGCGCAGTTGGGTAAGAGTTTTCCACGCATGCATAGAACACTCCCGGCCATGGCTGCCATGCACAGCCACTTGGGGGCGTGATTGAGAAGGTGCACGGACGGGACAGAGCATGCACCGTAGCTTTGACTAATGCTACATACACACTGGCGACTATGGTCATTTGAAACCGCTAATTAACGATCGTTCCGCCGACAATCGGGGAAAAAACTTTACCCAACGATCATTAACACGAACGACAAAAGAACGACATCGGGAAGATGGAAATATCCAACCTGACGGATCGTATCTACCGACAATCGTTACAAAACTATAGTGTGTACAGACATCGGCCGAGAAAGATCGTTACAAGGGCCAATGCGCCTGCGTTGAATTCTGCCCAGCTTCCGTACTTCCTTTGTAGCGCGGCCGTAAAGATTGTTACATTGCTCATTTCAATTAAACTTTGTTTTCAAGTTAACAATCATATATTTGTATCTATTGTAACTCCATGTTAGTGTGTTTTATTTAATTTTATATAAATATGTACACAACATTTCCTTCTGATCGTTCTTTTCGGCGAGAACGATCGTTAAAATGTGTATGATGATCGCTGCATCCCATCGTTGCATTCCTATCGTTGCCGTATCGTTCGTCTTTCAATTATCGTTCCTAGCGAACGATCGTTATCGAAGTGTGTACGTAGCATTAGCCTAGTCACAGGGGTGACAGCAGCGAGATGGAGGGGAGGCCAAAAGCAACTGAGGGTCAACAGATGCTGGTACAACAGTGGGCATATTATGCTAAACAAATATTTTATTGGTCTGTATATGAATATTAATAACACCAGTATATAATGCAGTACATCTAATATATAATGCAGTATACACAAAGTATGCCACTTCACATTTTGTTCAGAGAATCTTGTATACACCGTCACGAAAATGTAAAATGGCATACTTTGTATATACTGTACTGAGTAATATGGCCTGGTGTTATTAAAATTCACATATGAAGCAATAAAATTGTTGTTTTGCATAATATACCCATTAGACTACGCCCTTGATAGGAATTCTGAAACAGAATGGCGGAAAAATGCTGCAAGCAAATGCTGACCGCTAATCGAAAATCTCCTGCAATCGGCGGCAATCGCGACAGTGAGATCACTGCCATATGGTTTGTATTGTGCTAGCGCTTAGTGGGAATCACCCGCTAATCGCCCAAGTGAGAACGGCCCTACTAGGGCTGAGACACACTATGAGCTTGATTCACAAAGCCGTGATAAAACAAATATCACACCTTATCAAAGATATCACACCTTATCAAAGTTAACACGCCTTATCAGAGTGCTACAAACTTATGCCTGCTAATTGGCAATGGCACTCGTCTTGCCCTGAGCCCCTGCGGGTTCGTAAACCTTGGTATGCTACTCTGATAAGGTGTGTTAACTTTGATATGGTGTGATATCTTTGTCTGATAATGTGTGATATTTGTTTTATCACGGCTTTGTGAATCAAGCCCTATGAGCGCTTTCTGAGCGCTTTTCGCCTCTCAGAGCTATCTGGGAGCTTTTAAAGAAACGCTCCCATTGACTTACATTAAAAATGACTGCGATTTAAAGAGAATCTGTACTCTAAAATTCTTACAATAAAAAGCATACCATTCTATTCATTATGTTCTCCTGGGCCCCTCTGTTCTGTTTCTGCCACTCCCTGCTGCAATCCTGGCTTGTAATTGCCAGTTTTAGGCAGTGTTTACAAACAAAAGACATGGCTGCTAACCAGCTTGTGATAGGCTGAGAGGAGCTCAGTCTGTGACTCACACAGAGCCTGCAGGGGGCGTGGAGAGGGTGTGTATAACTTCTATCCTATCACAAGCAGAGCACATTCCTGCCTGAGTGCCGGAGCCCGACAAAGCTGTCAAAGGAAAGAAGATTAGCTCATATAACAGAGATAATACAGCCACTGTGCATGTGCAACTAGGAAAGGCTGCAGTAAGACAGACCACATTAGAACATGTATAGGAACGTATAGGATAGAAGAAATAAGGCTGAAAATGTTGTTACAGAGTCTCTTTAACTGCAATTTTAATGCAAGTCAATGGGAGCATTTTTATTTTTTTAAAACTCTCAGAAAGCTCTGAGAGGCAGAAAAGCACTTAGGCCCCATTCACACTTGAAAGCGCAAAACGCCGACCTGTCTCCAACCACTAACGTGCAATGGGCACACAGGATTGCAATATAACAATAGCAAGAAAAAGAAAAACAGCCCTTAGAAGGGTGAACTACTGTAGCACTAAGCACTGGCTGCCCTTTCTGCAACAGCTAAAGTGCACTGTGTGGACACACTGAGCAGCAATATCACAAGATCGGCTGCTCATCTCATTTATCTCTCTTTTCGCTCTTCCTCTGCTGCTCCTCTCTGCCAAGCTCTTCATGACTGGCTGCCAATGAGTGAAAAGATCCATTTCAAACACTTTACCCTAACCTACAAAGCTCTCCACAATCTCTCTCCCCTGTACATCTCCTCACTAGTTTCCAGATACCAACCCAACCGCAATCGCAGATCTTCTTCTGTCCTCTTCTAGAATCACCGCCTCATGTTCAAGTATACACAATTTTTCACGTGCCTCACCCCTCCTCTGAAATACTCTTCCACTACACATACATCACTCTCCAACCTTTAAAGTCTTTGAGGGCCCATTCTCACTTGAGCGGGAATCGTGCGATTCCCGCTCAAGGCAAACCGCTAGCGTTTTTTTAAAAACCGCTACAACATGTAACACTATGGAAGTGTTCTCACGTGTTAGCGTTAACGTGTTAACCGCAAACGTGCCACATAGAGCAGTTTGCTGGCGATTCGCGATTAGCATGCATAGCACCGCTATGTGTGTCCAGTGACTTTTCTGCGTTAATCACAGAAAAATCACTCCCGCAAAAACGCCGGCGGTGATCGCCGGCGTTTTGTGGTTTTAGATGTGGACGGACCCTGAACGCTCCCTCAAAACTCACTTTTTCCAACAAGCATATGTTTCAACTTAGGCAATTCCCCCTTCAATCTCTGGCTAAGTTGTAGTCCTTAGTAGATAACCTAAAAGCAACGCTTCCTCTAGGCTCTAGGTATGAATACTGTATAATACCCCATCTCTTGTTCCACCCCCCATACCTTTATTTACAATCTTTTCAATTTAAGTTTATTCATCATGTTACTTTTTTTCACTATTCACTTACCAATTCTGTACATTGTTCCAGTTCTGTAGTTTGTACCAATTCTATATGTTGTATCTTGGCATATACCATTGTCTGTATTATTTTGTACCCCTTTTTTGTTTCTTACTTTGTACAGCACCACAGAATATGTTTGTACTTTATAAAATTAATAATAATAATCCTCTCCTACTCTATGGTGAGATTGCCGTCTGTTGTCATGTGAAAGACGCCGATCTCAATATAGACATGGAGAGCCTCAGAGGAGATGCTGAAGATGGGCTGTAAATGTCTGGATCCCAGAGTGGAGAGTTATAACTCCAGCTTTGTTGCAGGCTCTGCCATAACCTGCTTGGTCAACCCCAAACTGAGCACAGGATTACTGATAATAGCAACTTTTTTCACTCCAAGCCTGGGTCAGGAAGTAGACACACTGCAGATTTATTGCAGGATTTGTATCATCTGTAACAAAGACATTTTTTTTTTCAAAGGTTATTATGCTGTTTTGTATCTTTTAGAGCAGAGGAAGTTCTGAGTTCAGGTCCCTTTAAGCTCAGTGCACACAGGGCCGGTTTAAGCAACAATGGGGCCCCAGGGCAAAATAAACCTGGGGGGCCCCCCCCCAACATATACCCCGGAAAAAAAGTCGGCATTAGGGGACCTTTTTTGCAGCTGGTATAGTCAGGGTGTGAAGTCCCAATTGGTCGGAGCTCCACATTCTGGCTATCCCAGCCTGCATGGGGGACAAGGGGTTAACAAGTTTCAGGAGGGGGGACCCCACATAATTTTTTTTTTTTTAATTTCCACACTCTAAACATAAAAAAAAATTTGGAAAATAGGAAAAAATGCCAGGGATCTTCATACAGCCATATTGCGGCTGTATAGCGATCCCTGGTCAAAGAGCTGCGGCTGCGTATAGATCCCCTGGAAACCCCGTCAAGAAATTTATTGCGCTTTCGTTTGATGCATGTAAAATTACACTACCGTTAGGTTTGCTACTAAAAGTGACATTTACCGCATTTAAAAGTATACTTTTTTCCTTTGAAACTTTAAAATCGATTTTCTCAAAAACTATAAGGTCTTTTTGAAAAATAGTTTTTTCCTCTTATTCCTAATGATCTCCTTAACATATCCTGCAAATTGAGGGTTTCTAGAATTTAAGGTGGATTTTCTATTAACCATTAAAGTCGGCAGGTTTTTAAATGTGTATTTTTTTTCCTTTGAAACTTTAAAATCGATTTTCTCAAAAACTATAAGGCCGATTTGAAAAAAATGTTTTTCCTCTTGTAGCCACTGGGGGCCCCTACAAGCTCTGGGGCCCTGGGGCAGCTGCCTCCTTTGCCTCTATGGTAGCGCCGGCCCTGAGTGCACATACTAGATTGAACTTGGTCAATAGAGGCATTTGGGGGCCCTTTTGGTTGAGAATGCAGAATGTGTACAGGTGTTCCCATAGAGGACTTACAACGTCAAAATAGTGAAAAAGTTAAATACTTTTTCAGATTCTTGATCTACGGAGGACACCAATCCATGCCCTCCCATTCATTCCGCCTTGCCCCCAGTTGTAATAGCCTCCCCAGTTGGGTCCCAACCCATCCGAACGGGTTGGGTTTTCATTCCCCCCTCAATATGGCCGCCAAATATTGCTGCGGCTGCGCAGTCCGCATAGACATGATTGCGGCTGCTGCAGCTCTATTGCCTCCTCCCGCTGTATGACATGGATTGATGACACGGCGGGAGGAGGTCTTAGAGCTGCGCAGCCACAATAGCGTCTATGCAGACTGAGCAGCCGCAGCAATATTTGGTGGCCATATTGAGGGGGGAATGATAACCTGACCCATTCGGAGGGGTTGGGTCCCGACAACCCCTCCCCCCCCCCCGTTCGGAGGGAGACTATTACAACGGGGGGCAAGGCAGAATGAATGGGAAGACATGGATTGGCGTCCTCCGTAGATCAAGAATCTGAAAAGGTATTTAACTTTTTTCACTATTTTGACATCGCAAGTCCTTTAAGGTCACTTAAATATCTGGGATGTTGGAGCTTTAGGTGACGACAACAGCTAGAATATTGTTCCCCCCTTACTCTTCCACAAGAAGCCACTCCATTAGTAGGGCCGGCCCGTCACTTTTTGCCGCCTGAGGCAAATTTGGCAGAGCTGCTGCTGCCGCCCCCCCCCCGTCCGGGGGGGGGGGGGGGCGCCCGCCGAGCCGGAGGGGTAGCGGGCAGGTCGGGGGTATTGTGCCTAGCGGTGGGGAGGGGGGTCGGACCCCCCCCCTCCCTCGCCTGGGTCCCCCGATCTGCGCTCCCCTCCAGCCTGTAATTAGTGCCGCCCTTTGAAGTTTGCCGCCTGAGGCAAATGTTTCACCCTGCCTCATGAGCGGGCCGGCCCTGTCCATTAGGCACCAGGTTGTCGCCCCCCCCCCTCCTCCCCCCTCCTCCCCCCTCCTCATCAACTGAACGCATTGCTTAGATAACCTACGGTTTAGGAGACAGACAGAGAAAAATGAATTTGGTTCCACCCTGTGCACATAGTTATAGAACTGGTTCTACTGGATTCTGAGAACTAAATTTCACTTTAACTTCCTGTTGCCAGCGATGGCGTCTGCTGATCTGATCCAGGAGCTGGAGTGTCCCATCTGTCTAAGCCAGGGGTTCTCAAACTTTTCCAGGTCAAGGCACCCTTTACGACTCTAAAAAATTTTCAAGGCACCCCTTGACAAAACCGGTTGCCATATTGAGGCACACCCACCTCAGGAGTACTGCGTCTGCACTCCCAGACACGTGTATCCAAAGAGGGTGGTGGGCAGCAGAGTGAGAGGGGTGGTGGGCAGCAGAGTGAGAGGGGTGGTGGGCAGCAGAGTGAGGGGGTGGTGGGCAGCAGTGTGAGGGGGTGGTGGGCAGCAGAGTGAGGGGGTGGTGGGCAGCAGAGTGAGGGGGGTGGTGGGCAGCAGAGTGAGGGGGTGGTGGGCAGGAGAGTGAAGGAGTGGTGGGCAGGAGAGTGAGGGGGGTGGTGGGTAGCAGAGTGAGGGGGGTGGTGGGCAGGAGAGTGAAGGAGTGGTGGGCAGCAGAGTGAGGGCACATTGAAGTTACTTATGTGTCAGAAAGAGATGCAGCAGAGATTGTGCACATACTGAGGATGTGGGGGGAAGGGCAGGCAGACAGCGTTGTAGGCTGACAGTGAAGAGATGCAGCATTCACATTTTACCTTACTCTGCCTTTCTCCCCGCTGTCCCTGCACTAATGCAGAAAAGGCTGGAACCATTAGCTAACTTCTGGATTCATAAACTTCCACCTCGCATCTCTAGCTGTACTCCGTGGGGAGGCGGGGCTAGTCGGCTGGCCAACCAATGTGGTAAAGATCCTCTCCCCCTTCACTGTGCTGTGAAACAATGAACAGGGGGCGGGGGAGGGATTAACTCAGGCTTGCTGGCTCTCTGCACGTGCAGGCGCAGCCAGCCTGCATCTAATGATTTTACAGGGCAGAGCAGGATTGTGAAGTCCTGCAGAGGATTTGATACACGCGATTAGGAGGGCAGCCGCGGCACCCCTGGGATCTGTTCACGGCGCACCAGGGTGCCGCGGCACCCAGTTTGAGAACCTCTGGTCTAAGCGTTTATACAGATCCTGTAAACCTGAGATGTGGCCACAACTTCTGCCGGGTCTGTATTGATCATGTGCTGGATACACAAGAGGGGTCTGGAGGTTATTCCTGTCCTGAATGTAGAGAGAATTTTATGGAGAGGCCAACACTGCAGAGGAACATTGCTGTGAGGAACATGGCAAGACGATTCCTGATTATTCAGCCAGATCAGCAGAAGAACGGGGTCTATTGTATGTATTGTTTTCACTCTGATGTACCGGCTGTTAAATCTTGTCTGCATTGTGAAGCTTCTCTGTGTGCTAATCATCTGAGAATCCACAGCAAGGCACCAGAACATGTCTTATGTGACCCCAACACTTCCCTGGAGAACAGGAAATGCTCCATTCACAAAGAGTTATTAAAATATTTCTGTACTGTGGACTCTGCTTATATATGTGTGTCCTGCAGGTTGGATGGAGAACATCAGGGACACCAAGTAGAGACACTGGATGAGGCCTCTGAGAAGAAGAAGGAGAAGCTGAAAAATGTTCTGCAGAAACTGATGGCAGAGACAGAGGAGGCTGAGAAAAGAGTCCAGAGTCTGGAGGAATGCAGGAGAAAAAAACAAGAACAAGCAGATGGTGAAACAGAGAGAGTCACTGCCCTGTTTAGAGATCTCAGGAGACAGTTGGAAGATCTGGAGAATAGACTCCGGAGTGACATCATTAGGCAGGCACAGCAGGTGTCACAATCATACAATGACGTCATTCAGCAGTTGGAAATAAAGAAGGAGGAGCTGTCCAGGAAGATGTGTCACATTGAGGAGCTGTGTAACATGACTGACCCACTGACTGTCTTACAGGAATCAGACACAGGTGACTTGTGTGACACTGAGGACAGAGAGAGACATGATAAACAGTTCCATGATGGAGGGGATCTGGATGTGGCCGGCATCTCACACACATTACACACAGGACTAGCTGATATCATGTCTGGGGTAATTGTGCAGAAACATACAGACACACAGGCCTATCCACATTCTAGTACAGAGGACAAAGTTCCCATCACTGCTACACTATCCAGGCCACGCCCCCAACACACCCCCAGAGTACAACACTCACAGCGCCAGGCTGGGGGGACAAATATTAGGGCTGCACAGCAAACATCAGGGCTGCCAGTGTATGCAGACATATTACTGGATGTAAACACAGCTAGTAATGATCTACAGATATCAGATGACAGGAAAACTGCATCCAAGTCAGACAGAAGGCAGCATCGCCCAGAAACACCAGAGAGATTTCAGTGTCCTCAGGTGTTGAGCAGCCAGAGATTCTCCTCAGGGCGCCATTACTGGGAAGTGGATACTGGGAATTCAAAGAGTTGGAAGGTTGGGATGTGTTACCCCAGTATAGAAAGGAAAGGATGGGGTCAGTCCATGACTGGAGGTAATAACAAGTCTTGGTGTTTAGATAGGGCTGGTAATCTGTATTCAGTGGCACATGACAGAAAAGGGAGCTGGTTAACTGACAAGATCCCCAGTGATAGAGTCAGGATATGTCTGGATTATGAGGCCGGGGAGATCTCCTTTTATGCCCTGCCCCTGATCACACACCTCCACACCATCACTGCTGCTTTCACTGAACCCCTCCATGCTGTAATATGTGTATCATCTGGTTCAATAAATGTATCTGGAGGTAATTAAAACATTTCAAAATACAAGGGAAACTTTAGGGCCATCCAGTACTTGTACAGGCAT
This sequence comes from Hyperolius riggenbachi, assembly GCF_040937935.1. Lineage (NCBI taxonomy): Eukaryota > Metazoa > Chordata > Amphibia > Anura > Hyperoliidae > Hyperolius > Hyperolius riggenbachi. The sequence continues at coordinate 26,670,371 of NC_090647.1, forward strand.
ACATCAAAAAAGGGCACCCGGAAATGAAATATTGGCGCCATACATTGTACTAGGGAAACATTTTAAACGTTGCAATAACTGGGACAAATGGGAAAATAAAATGTGTGGGTTTAATTATGGTAGCATGTATTATTTTAAAACTATAATGGCCGAAAACTGAGAAATAATGATTTTTTTTTCAATTTTTTCTTCTTGTCCCTGATAAAACACTTTTAGAATAAAATAATTCAACAATTCAACAAGATATAGATTGTTTCGTTGTGATAAGTAGTAATAAAGTTATAGGTGAATGATCAACAATTTGATCAGCTGTTTCACACTTTAACAACTTCACCTCGAAGGGTTTTTTCCCTTAAAGAACCAGAGCAATTTTCACCTGTCAGCGCTCTGCTGACTATTATCTAGTTATCTGCTCAGTTGCGCCAGTCGGCTCTTCTGCACATGTGTGGCCCCTCCCCGCATGTGCAGAAGAGTCCGACTGGTGCGGCTGAGACAGTTACCAGGGCTGATTGCAGCCAAACAGAGGCACTCGGGAGGACGGTGAAGGACACATCAGTGCTCATGGGCTGGAGGAAGCCCTGGGCAAGTATCAAATCTTTTAGTAAGTCCATCTCAGGTTTACTTTAAAGCGGTTTAAAACGCTGACAAAATATTCAACAAAAATGTGTTTTCCTACTTTTTATAACCCATACAATTATCATATTTGCTTTTGTGCACAAGTATTATTATTCATTTATGAATTATAACTTCCCAAAGTTCAGTTTATTTACTTTGAAAGTTGCTGGTGCATTTTATTCATAACTGTTGTAATTCTGTTGTAAATGCAGCCATCAGTGATTTCTGACCTGTGTTTCACCCCAGGACTCATTAGCATAAGTTTCTGCACAGCCAGAGAATGTTTACTTAATTGTATCAAGTAAAGAATGTATACAGAAGATAAGCTAATCACCAGTTCGGATGCGGCAGCCCATGCAGGAGAAAAAGTCAGTCCTGTGATGTAACCCTTTAAATGCTGTTTCACTAAAAAAAAAAGCATTGTGTTAGTATATTATATGCTGTAAATAATCTTTTAGAGCAAAGAAGAAATACTGAGTTATATTCCACTTTAATGTTTGCCTCGGGAATCCTTTAAAGAGTAACTGTCAGGCTGCAGAAGCTAATTTAAACCTCTATTCTCCTGTGTTAAACAGTTTAGAAGGAAGCCAAAAAGGCATTAGTGAAGATAAAAATCTCTCTTACCTTTGATGTGTGCTTATCAGCAAAGCTGTTATAGACCCAAGAGGACGCAAGCCGCATACTATACTGCAAAGCATTCTGGGGCCCTCCCCTCGGCTGCTAATGAGACGTTATAGCAGCTTGTAATCAGTCCAGCGCGTAGCACTGATAAATCTCTGGGCAGAGTACACTGCAGGAGTCAGCTATTGTTCCTAGCCACATGGCTCATTAATATTCACTGCACACTGTGTTATTCTGTAGGAGCTTTTCTGTGATCAGGAAGCAGGCAGGACATGACGACACATTTGACAGAAAAACATGGAGCCTGCCATGAGCTGTCAGGAGCATCTATCTCTGCAAATACTATATACAAATTCTGTGACATCCAAACGTGGACAGTGAAATGCATATGTAATGTAAGTACAGCCAATCTTTAGCTACTGATATATGTGTTTATTTTCTCTGAGACCTTATACCTAACAGCTCCTCTTTAAAGGGAACCCGAGGTTAGAGGGATATGGAGGCTGCCATATTTATTTCCTTGTAAACAATACACTTGCCTGGCATTCCTTGTGATCCTGTGTCTCTAATACTATTAGCCATAGACCCTGAACAAGCATGCAGCAGATCAGGTACTCTGACTCAGCTGACTCAGGTTTTACTGGATTAGCCATATGCTTGTTCCAGGGTTTTGACTCAGACACTACTTATGGCAGATCAGCAGGGCTGCCAGGTAACTGGCATTGTTTACAAGGAAATAAATATGGCAGCCTCCATATCTCTCTCACTTTGTGTTCCCTTTAAGGTGCACATATCATGTAAATCTAAACCCTGCCTAATACACACAATAGGCAGGTGGTCCCTGTCAGATTCAGGTGACAGATCTGAATGACTTCACACCACCTAAATGCAGCCAGCATCTCTGTGATTGAATGTGTGTCAGGTGGAGGGGCTCAGGGGGATGGTTTGGGACAGTGGGAGAGCTTGGGGTGGGGGAGTTTACATGCCACTGTAGGGCAAGGTCCACCCACCAGGGGGGGGGGGGGGGGGGTAAGGCCCCTTTTTGCAATTTGCACCCCCCCCCCCCCACTTAAAGGATATCCGCAGTGACTTGTGACATGGTGAGATATACATGGGTATATACAGTGCCTAGCACACAAATAACTGTGCTGTGTTCCTTTTTTACTTTCTCTGCCTGAAAGAGTTAAATATCAGGTATGTAGGTGGCTGACTCAGTCAGGAAGTGACTACAGTGTGATCCGCACTGATAAGAAATTCCACATTTTACCTCTTTCTTGCTCTCAGAAGCCATTTTCTGCTAGGAAAGTGTTTTATAGTTGGAATTTCTTATCAGTGAGGGTCACACTGTAGTCACTTCCTGTCTGAGTCAGGTCACTTCCTGTCTGAGTCAGGACTGAGTCAGCCACCTACATACCTGATATTTAACTCTTTCAGGCAGAGAAAGAAAAAAAGGAACACAGCCTAGTTATTTGTGTGCTAGGCACTGTACATGCCCATGTCTATCTCATCATGTCACATGTCACCTCGGGTATCCTTTAAGGACCCTCTGCCTGTCTCTGATTACATGTTAAGAGCCAAAATTTACCTGATTTTGGCTGAAAGTTTCTCATTTTTTTTTCTGTCTGCTACACACTCCAGTGATGTCACTAAATTCCACCATTATGGACCTTCTGAAAAATGCCAGCTCCAAAGCTGACAACTCTTAGGCTTTGTTCACACTACAAATCGCTAAACGCAAAAGCAAACGCAGAGCCTTTTCTGGTGTTTTTCTCAATAGTATTTTGAGCGTTTTTTCACTGTATGGGAAAACGTTTTTCAGCGTTTTCCAGGAGATGGCCACTAGCCAGGAAACAGAGGTGTTTTATGGGTAATCTGCTCTGTCTTGTGGCTAATCTGCTATATTTACTGAGTAAAAGCGCTGGAAAAACGCTGAGGATTGTGAACAGCCCTTCGCTTTTGGGCGATTTTGAAGCGCTCCTATCTTTAACATTGAAGCGCTAATCGCTCAAAATCGCTCAGAAATGGTGCAGGTTACGAGTTTGCGTTTCAGCTAATTGCTGAAAAACACAAAACACTTAAGTGAGTACAGCCACATATACTTAACATTGACTAAGCGCTTTTCAAAACACTAGTGATTTCCAGCGATGCCGAAATCAACTGAAAAGCGCTCTAGTGTGAATGGGGCCTTAAAGAGAACTCCAGTGAAAATAATGCAATAAAAAAGTGCTTCATTTTTACAATAATGATATATCAATTATTTAGTCAGTGTTTGGCCATTGTAAAATCTTTCCTCTCCCTGATTTACATTCTGACATTTATCACATGGGGACATATTTACTGCTGGCAGGTGATGTCAGTGACAGTAGCTGCTGCTTGCTTTTTTGGCGGTTGGCAACACCTGTAAACAGCTATTTCCCACAATGCAACAAGGTTCACAGACAGGCAACTGTCAGGACCATGGTCCTCACAGTTTCCTGTGGGAGGGGTTTCAACAGAGCCCCCTGATGATCCGTTTGTGAAAAGAAAAAGATTTCTCTTGGGAAAAGGGGTATCAGCTACTGATTGGGATGAAGGACAATTCTTAGTCATGGTTTCTCTTTAAAGGATAAAAATACTTTTTAAAAATTTGTAAATTACTGTGCATTAAATGTGTTTACACTTCACAGATATTGGCCTCAATTCACTAAGCTTATCTCCTGTCTTTAATAACATTTCTAGAGTGATCACCATGGTGATAAGGCATGTAGTATCCAGGAAACATTTTACCTCAGGCAAACCTAAAGTTAACTCTTCTGTCTTTAAGTTAACTCTTTAATCTTTAAAATAACTCCAGAGTTAAAGACAGACTGTTAATTAACTGCGTGTGAAAATAACTACAGAGCAGGTAAATTGACTATAGAGGAGGTACATTTACTACAGAGGAGGTAACTTAAGGAATGAAGAGATAAGATAACTCTCTCACTGTGTGGAGGTAAGTTTTCTCTTGCCTTATTATCTCCAGCATGATCTTAGTGAATTGAGGCCAATGTCGATTATATAAACATTGTCTGCACATAAGTGGCTAGCATCAGCTGGGTCATTTCAGATTACAGTGAGAGTGGCCAAGAGGTTTTGTGAATTAGTAGCTTTCGTGACAAGTGTTGTGTTTCTTTTTTCAAACAAATCCTGAGTTTTTATTAATCTTTTTTTGTATTATTCCTGTGGGCACCTGCTAAAGTCTATAATGAAGTAATTGCCAATTGAATAACCTTTCAGCTTCTCTTACTATAGCTTGAAATGTCCCAGGTAAGGATGACACTGTTTTACTATACATTGACAGATGATACTTCACCCTTAAGTTGGCCATACACTGGCCCGATTGGCCGCCGTTCGACAGCAGATTCGATCACTGCGATCGAATCTGCTGCCAATCGTTTGCGCTAAACGCACCCGCCGATCCGATTTCCTCCCGAAATCGGATCGGTCTGTCGATCGCGCCGTGCGTGAAATTTCCGTCGATCGCCCGCGGGTAGGGAGCGCGTCGCTAGCGGCGGCCGATCTGATACAGGTATACATTACCTGACGCTGGCTCCCGGGCATCTTCTCCGCGCTGCACCGCTCTGTTCCTGCTTCCATCCCAGCGTACATTTACTTCCTCCAGTGACCAGGAAGTTCAACTAGAGGGCGCTCTATTTGAACTTCCTGGTCACGGAGTGACACATTGTACGCTGGGATGCGGTGCGGGATGCTGGGATGTGGTGCAGCGCGGAGAAGAGGACCCGGAGCCAGCGTCAGGTAATGTATACGGGGGGGGGGGGAGACAGGCGGCAGGAGCAGCTCAAGAGTGTGTGTGTGTGTGTGTGTGTGTGTGTGTGTGTGTGTGTGTGTGTGTGTGTGTGTGTGTGTGTGTGTGTGTGTGTGTGTGTGTGTGTGTGTGTGTGTGTGTGTGTGTGTGTGTGTGTGTGTGTGTGTGTGTGTGTGTGTGTGTGTGTGTGTGTGTGTGTGTGTGTGTGTGTGTGTGTGTGTGTGTGTGTGTGTGTGTGTGTGTGTGTGTGTGTGTGTGTGTGTGTGTGTGTGTGTGTAAAAAACTACATGCCAGTGCCAGCTAAGTTTGTATTGTTTACACAAAGAATCGAATGTGTCTAGTGAACCTTAAGCCAGAAAAAAAGAGTTTTACTCACCTGGGGCTTCTACCAGCCCCCTGCAGCAGTCCTGTGCCCTCGCAGCCACTCACTAATCCTCTGGTCCCCCGCTGCCAGCTAGTTTCATTTTTGCCGACAGGCCCAACAGGACTGGCCACGCGTAGCTTTGTCCGCATTCCCGACTGTAATTAGCGCTATTGCGGTGCCGCATATCTATGCGTTCGTAATGCGGCAACGCGTATTTTTGTACGCGTTGCGGCCCACAATAGCTCTAATTACAGTCGGGAATGCGGAAAAAGCTACGCGTGGCCAGTCCTGACGGGCCTGTCGGCAAAAACGAAACTAGCTGGCAGCGGGGGACCAGAGGAGCAGTGAGTGGCTGCGAGGGCACAGGACTGCTGCAGGGGGCTGGTAGAAGCCCCAGGTGAGTAAAACTCTTTTTTTCTGGCTTAAAGGGACACTTAATTTAAAAAAAAATGAGTTTTACGCACCTGGGGCTTCCAATAGCCACCTGCAGCTGTCCGGTGCCCTCGCCGTCTCCCTCCGATCCTCCTGGCCCCGCCGGCAGCCACTTCCTGTTTCGGTGACAGGAGTTGACAGGTTGGGGACGCGAGTGATTCTTCGCGTTCCTGGCCACAATAGCGCCATCTATGCTGCTATAGCATATATCATATACCATATAGCAGCATGGAGGGTGCTAATGTGTCTGGGAACGCGAAGAATCACTCGCGTCCCCAGCCTGTCAGCTCCTGTCACCGAAACAGGAAGTGGCTGCCGGTGGGGCCAGGAGGATCGGAGGGAGACGGCGAGGGCACCGGACAGCTGCAGGGGGCTATTGGAAGCCCTAGGTGAGTAAAACTCATTTTTTTTGTTTGACTTAAGTGTCCCTTTAAGTGTCTCTTTAAACAACAAGTGAACACCTGACATATCTGGCTTTGCAAATTTGGCCTTATTGGCTATTCAGGAGGCAATGCTCATACAAAAATGCATTTGCTTTCACATGCCAAACTATGCAGGGTCAAAGACCAACACCGCAAAGCGGTTGCCCTGCGGGAATTAGGTCATGCTTCATTAGCACTATCCAGCAGCGCCACGGGAAGGCTTACCAATGCCCCCATACAGCAGGGGTGCCGCGGGGCCCCAAGCTCTCTCACTGCCCACAGCGGCACCCCAAAGGAGGAGGCTGGGGGGCGCAAGCGTCCCCCCAAGCGTGGCCAGCACCGGGGAGAGCCTTCCGCTCCCGCCTCCTAAATTAAAAACAAGTTATGCTTGTATTGTGTTTATCAAATGTCTTGCCCAATTCTACATGTATCAAAGTCCAAATTAGTCAGTAGGATTGTTATCAAAGGGCATTCGAGGTGAAGATAAACGGATAAGATAAACAATTGTATCTATGCCTCCTTTTCTGAAAAATGACTTTTTTTTTAGATATGCCACAGTTGTATTGTATATTTAAAGTGGAGCTGAACTCTTGCACAGGACAGAAGGAAATCATAGAGAAATGCACCCTGTATGTATTTAGAGAGTTTAGCCTGTCTAATTCCCTCTCACCTGTGACTAAGCACAAGTTGTATTTGATCTCTCACCTGTGTCAGCTGACTGCCATGGCAGAGGTAATTGGTAAACACAAGATGTTAACCCTATATCTGCTGCAACGAAAGCAGGAAGTAGAAACACTGCAGATTTATTGCAGGATTTGTATCAGCTGTAACAAACAAAATGTTTTTCTTTAAAGGTTATTTTTGTGTATCTTTTAGAACAGAAAGGTAGTTCTCAGTGCAGGTCAGCTTTAAATCTACTCTAAGTTTCTACTGTTTCAATTGTCTGCTCGATTACACATTCATTGAAGTATGCCAGAGCTAAAATCTATGAACTATTGACCCTCTTTATCTCTTTCCTTCTCTCAGAAGCCATTTACTGCTGGAAAAGAGGTTTTAAGGCTGTAATTCCACATACGTGTCCTGTGTCACCTCTTGTCCCCGTGTTTTACCTTGTTCCCCTCTTTCCACCCTGTGCATCCTTTTGACCCTCTCTGTTCCCCCTGTGCCATCTCTTGCCCCCCTCTGTTCCCCATTGTGTCACAGTTTGTCCCCTGCTGTTCCCTCTTGTGCCACCCCTTGTCCCCGTGTTACCTCTTTCCCCCCTCTGCTCCCTCTGTGCTACCTCTTGTCCCCCTGTGCCGCCTCTTGTCCCTCTCTGGTCCCTCTGTGCCACCTCTTGTCCCCCTGTGCCTTCTCTTGTCCCTCTCTGTTACCCGTGTCACCTTTTGTCCCACTCTGTTCCCTTTTGTCCCCCTGTGGCACCTCTTGTCCCCCTGTGGCACCTCTTGTCCCCCTGTGGCACCTCTTGTCCCCCTGTGTCACTTCCTGTCCTGCTCTGATCATTCTTACGCCACTTCTTGTCTCGCTCTGTTCCTCCTTTTGTCCCCTCATTACCCTTGTGTCTCCTCTGTTCCCCGTGTGTCACCTCTTCTTGCCCCCTCTGTTCTCCCTGTGCCACCTCTTGTCCCTCCTGTAGGTCTCCTGTTGTCCTCCTGTTCCTCCTCTGTTCCAGCTCTTGTGCCCCTCTATCAACTCTTGTCCCCATCCATGTGCTCTGCCTCTGTGGCCCCCTTCTGCCATTATAACTCACATGGCGCCGATCCTCGCAGTCTCCTGCTTGCCGCCTAGCTCCTATCACTATGGTTACTTCCGGTCGTCTCCTCTGACGTCATGAGAGGTGCCGACTGAAAGTAACTATGGTGATGGGATGCTCAGTGGCAAGCAGGAGAGGGGCGAGGCTCAGCACTGGATCAGGGCCATGTAATGGCCGAAGGGGGCCACAGAGGCACAGCACATGGATGAGAACAAGAGGCAGAAGCTGGGGGCGTAGGGCACAGGGCAGCCGAGCTTGGAGGCCCCAAGCATGGGCGTGCCTTGCTTGTACCCTGGTGGCGTCCCTGGGTACAAATTCTTATACCTATTCACAACATACCCATACAATGGACACCATCTGCAATAGCGCTCGTAACTTCAGTGGATGTTCTTACTGTAGCAGTAATCCGTACTTCGGTAAAAACACTTTAAAAACAATAAAAAATAAGCACAACAGTGTATTATAACAGTTTAATCCGTGTATGCACAACTACCGTAAATACATGATGGCAAAAACTCTTTACAGAGTTAGACCTGGTCCACACTAGGTCCGGAAACGTATCCGTGGCTGCGTTTTTCAAACCTGTTGAAAAACGGAGTCCCGGATACTAATGTTCAAAATAGCAGCCAGCCTCACCCAAGTAAAAAACGCATCCGTCTGCGTTTGCGGGGACCCGTTTTCAAAACCTGAACGGAAGGTCCGGATCTGCTGCATTTTCACGCAACGGATCAGGACCACGGATACACGCAGGGGGTAGTGAAAGCAATGAGAAAACGCATCTCCAGCTCCACAGGCAAAAAACGGATGTTAAAACGGATAGCCTGAGCTTTATGATTGGCCCAAAAAAATCCTCCCACTCCTTCCCAATGATAGAGACGTTTTCTGTCAGGGAAAAACCTGAACGGAAACTGATGCACTTTCATCAGTTTGCAGTACGGTGGTACTTCCCCTAATCTTCCCCTGATCCGGACTGCAGTGTCCGTCCTGCAACTGTGTCTAGTGTGTACCTAGCCTTAACTTACATGTGTTTAGTTGTGCATGCGGAAATTAAACGTTTATACTGATTTCACACATAATTGGATTTTTTTGCTTCAGGTAACCAGCCAGGGGTGTACCTGGGTAATATAGATCCTATGGCAAACATTGAGGTTGCGCCCCCACCTCAGAGCCCCCTTCCCCTCTAAAACAGCATCCTTTCTCATGTACATGGGTTATGGTTGCCTGTGTTTTTTTGGCTTGGATATTGCTGAAGATGCTTCTTCTGGAAATACCTCTTCTTATTCCCTCTCTGTCCTCTTTTTTAACACTAAGCCAAGTGCACCCTTCATACTAAGTTAGGTAGCCGATTTCCGGTGCTTGACTGAAGAACGGAGAACGGCGGCGCCAGGGCAGTTTCTAGGCTAAAATGCACCCAGGGCGAGTGTAAAAATTGCGCCCCCCCCTTCCCTGCCGTGGAGCCAGGTATAGGTGCCCACAGTATAGGTTAGCCAGGTCTAGTTGCACTCAGTATAGGTAGTCAGCTATAGGTCCCCCGAGTATAGGTAGCCAGGCATAGGTGCTCCAGTATTGGTAGCAGGCTATAGGTCCCCCCAGTATAGGTAGCCAGGCATAGGTGCCCCAGTATAATTGCCCCCAGTATAAGTTAGTTAGGTTTCCTCCAGTATAGATAGCCAGTATAGTTGCGCCCAGTATAGGTTAGATAGGCAGGTGCCCTCAGTATAGGTTAGATAGGTAGGTGTCCGGTTAGATAGGTAGGTGTCCCCAGTAAAGGTTAGCTAGGTGGGTGCCTCTAATAAAAGGTAACCAGAATAGTTGTCCCCAGCATAGGTTAGATAAGTAGGTGCCCCCAGTATAGGTATGTTAGGTCGGTGCCTCCAATACATGTAGGCAGTATAGCTGCTACCAGTATAGGCTAGCTAGGTAGGTGCCCCAGTATAGGTTAGACAAGTAAGTGCCCGCAGTATAGGTTAGAGAGGTAGGTGCCTCCAGTATAGGTTAGATAGGTAGGTGCCTCCAGTACAGGTTAGATAAGTAGGTGCCCCCAGTACAGGTTAGATAGGTAGGTTCCCCCAGTACAGGTTAGATAGGTAGGTTCCCCCAGTACAGGTTAGATAGGTAGGTTCCCCCAGTACAGGTTAGATAGGTAGGTTCCCCCAGTACAGGTTAGATAGGTAGGTTCCCCCAGTATAGGTTAGATAGGTAGGTTCCCCCAGTATAGGTTACAGGTAGGTTCCCCCAGTATACAGTAGGTTAGACAGGTAGGTTCCTCCAGTATGGGTTAGATAGGTAGTTTCCCCAGTATAGGTTAGATAGGTAGGTTAGATAGGTAGGTAGGTTATTTAATACTAAATAATTTGCCTCACCAGGATTGCACTTTTATTTAGCTTTCCTGTATAAGAGGAAGACCCAGCCAGTACTAGGGGAAAAGGGAAACAAAGGTGAATGAGGGAGGCTGGTGCCCACCAAGGGTGCTTCTGAGCGTTTTTCAAATCGACAGTGATTTGAAAAGTGCTTGGCTAATGTTACCCTATGACGGTGTTCTCACAGCAGCGTTGTGATTTTTTTTAAAATCGCAAACACGCTACATGTAACATTTTTTGGAGCGATACATTCAAAAAAAGCTCTGAAAAATTGTTTCACAAAATCACACCCACAAATTGCTAGTGATTGCTATTGCGATTTTGGCTTGCACTAGCCCAGAGAAAGGAGGAGTGGAGAGAAACTGAGAATAGCCTGAGATGGAGCAGAGCTGTATTGCAGTTTCACATCACACAGAGGCTACTTGCCTATAATATGACTCCTGTCCCTGCCAGCCTCTCACACAAGTCAGAAAGCAGCCCTCCTGGAGTCTAGGGACTGTCAAAAACTTTTCAACTTGTTTAAAGCCTTATCCACACATGCAGTCATTATCACAATGGGGAGAGACAAGACAGATGTTTGCCCACGGACCCTCCAGGCAAGCTCTGCATCATGCTGTGTATATTTACCAGCTGCCTGCCCTCTAATTGCACTTTTATCAGCTAACAGTGTTTCACATTGCATTACAATAACAAACCTGAATACACCAGACACCAGACCTGCCCCAAATCACTGAATGAAAGGAGGCCTGGGGGGAGATTGCCCCCCTTCCCCCCTGGCCAGTCCGCCCCTGGTTCCTTATCTGTGGGGGAGGGAGCCCAGTACAAGTGAAAAGCACAGTGCAGTGTCAGCAGTTCAGGTAGAGACAGGAACACTCAGACTGCAAGCCAGCTGAGCAGTCTGTGTGTCCTCTGCTCTGCAAGCTGACATTACTGTACATTGTATTATGCCATCCAGCTTCCTGCAGCAGCCCAGGCACCCAGTAGTAGCTGTGCTAGCCTGCATTTTTTTAATGATTCTTAGCTATTTTGCAATAAAAACCCCATGAGATTGCCAGTAATGCAGGGAGCCCTAACCAACGTTCCCTGACAGAAAGAGTTTCAGTGGGCTGGCCGGGCTCATTGCAGCTATCTAGCTGCTACATGTGTCTGCATTGTGTTTGATTCAGCTCCACTTCCGGGGGAGGAGTGCATCACCTAGTGATGTCCGGTTCATGAGTGATCGGTTCATTTGAGCCGGTTCTTTCCTGTGAGTCGAGTGATCTGACTCATCACACTGAACCAAATCAGTTCAGTGGATGAGTCAGGAACTGCAGCTGCACTGAGTAAAAGAGAATGAACACCTCCCAGGCTCTCATATTTATTTTCTTTTAAGCAACACCAGTTTCCTGGCAGCCCTGCTGATCTATTTGGCTGCAGCAGTGTCTTAATCACACCTAAAACAAGCATGCAACTAATCTTGTCAGATCTGGCAATAAAATCTGAAACACCTGATCTGCTGCATGCTTGTGCAGGGGCTATGGCTAAAAGCATTATAGGCAGAGGAACAGCAGGACAACCTTGGAACTGGTATTGCTTAAAAGGAAATAAATATGGCAGCCTTCATATCCCTCCCGCTTCAGTGCCCTTTAATCACTTGAGTGAAAGAAGGAACTCCTCCCAGGCCCAGCGCACTCAGGGATTTAGACTTCACAGCCTCAGCTCCTGACTAGTCTAGTACTACTACATATCTCCCAACTTTGAGATAAGAAAAAGGGACACTTAAGCCACACCCCTGGCCACACCCTCACCACACCTCTAGTCAAGCATACCATAAAGATTTCATAAGAAAAATATGTTTTATCATTCAAACCACACTGGTCCTTTCTATCCTAGTTCATTTTCCTTCATACATTTTAAAATTAGTAATATATCAATTTAAAGGATGGGAATAAAGTGTATAGTCAATCAAATACATTTTTAGTATATAAATATATTTACATAGAAAGAGGGACAAAGTCCTGAAAGAGGGACACATGAGGGTGAAAGAGGGACAGGGCTCCCAAAAAGGGACTGTCCCTCCAAAAAAGGGACAGTTGGGAGTTATGCTACTAGTACGGAACAGCAGCTGCTCTTATATATGTTACGGCCAGAACCCGAAGTTTGGCCACTTCTAGTTCTGGCCGGCCACTTCGGGTTCTGGCCGGCCAATTTGCGAAGTGGCCGCTGCGCTGCGGCCAATGTTAGAAATGGATTGTTTACTCTGATATTAATGTATCTTCTGGCCGCAGCGCAGCGGCCAAACGTATAACCACTTAGTTAATTTGTTGCAATTAAGCCGGCGGCAATGTAACAATTCAAGCCGCCGGCTTTTTATCTGCCTCTCTCTCTCTCCTCTTATGGCCAGCCGGCGGGGGACACGCGAGTCCCCCAGAGTCGTTCGTCGCAGCAGGGGCAGCAGAGCGGGGAGGCTGCAGACATTGCTTCTGCCAGCACCCGCTCTGCAAGAACGGCAGGCTTCCCTGCCGCGACGAACGACTCCGGGGGGACACTCGTGTCCCCTCCGGCTGCCCATAGGAGAGCGAGAGAGGCGGGGGGAAGGAGGAGAGAAAGGCGGGGGGGGGGGGGGGGGGAGAAGGAGAGAAAGGCAGATAAAAAGCTGGCGGCTTGAATTGTTACATTGCCGCCGGCCTAATTGCAACAAATTAATACGTTTGGCCGCTGCGCTGCGGCCAGAAGATACATTAATATCAGAGTAAACAATCCATTTCTAACATTGGCCGCAGCGCAGCGGCCACTTCGCTAATTGGCCGGCCAGAACCCGAAGTGGCCGGCCAGAACTAGAAGTAGCCAAACTTCGGGTTCTGGCCGTAACATATACACAAGCAATTGCAAAAATGACACAACAGAGTTAGAGTTATTAAGTTTTAATTAACCACAACAATAATAAAACAACAATGTAATCTGTGCAAAAAGTACAAAAACTTTTTTTCTTCAACGTACTACTCTTTAAAGCAAACCTAAATCAAAAAAAAAAAAAAAAAAAAAAAAAAAGGAAAGAAAAGTCCGATTACACTTACCTAATGAGAGGAAAGGCTCTGGGTCCTTTAGAGCCTTCCCTCTCCTCCTGGGGCCCCCCTCATTCCTGCACTGTGTCCCCCAGAAGCAGTCTCCGACTGATTGGTCAGAGACCGCTTCTTCTTGTTTGAATCCCTCGCTGCGGGAGACTTCAGCAATCTTCGGAAGCCCAAGTGCTCCCAAAGACAGGTGGCACCATACTGCGCATGCACAAGTATGCTAGAGGGCACACTTGTGCATGCGCAGTACAGACCAAGCCCATCTTCAGGAGCACTCTGGCTTCTGAAGATTGATGAAGTTTCAGTCGGACACTGCGAATGGATGACACAGTGCAGGAACGAAGACAGGGAAGGCTCTATAGGACTCAGAGCCTTCCCTCTCATTAGGCAAGTATCTGGCAAAGAAACATATAAGTGAACAACCAAAGAAGAACAATAAAACAAAAATAATAAAAATAGAACCTGAATCAAGAACAATAAGAATCTAAAGAGTTAGCGGTCTGCAGGAGATGGGAGATTTGCATTGAGAAAAACCAGTTGCCTAACCATGCTAGGATTTAGCCAGTTTCTTCTCTTAGAGATGATTTGGCCTGCTTTGGAAAATATTCTCTCTGCAGGCACAGAGGTGGCTACTATACATAATTTTGTCTTCATGATTGCCGTCAGGCCCTCATAAATTGACTGCCTGGCTTTCCACCAGGCTAGTGGATCATCAGTCTTTGGAATCAAAGGCTCGGCGAGATAGCTTCGCATTTCTGCCGTTGCTCTAGATGACATAGGGTCGCTAACTGTGCTTGATTCAGCCACTTCTTCATCAAAGTCCTCCCAAAAAGAAGCTGTACGTTCAGACTGGGGAGCGGGAGTGGTTGGCGGGTCAGTGAGGTCCACTTGATGCTGGTTACTACACAGAGTTCTTGCAACAGCTGTAATTATATTTTTGGAAGCTTCATCTGCTGCTGCTGTGTCATGGAAAGCTTTTTGTTTAAAGCGAGGATCTAATAAAGTGGCCTCAGCAAGCGGACGAAAGTACTCCATTTGATGAAAACGACTACTCATTTCCATCGATAGTGTATCCATCATTGCAAGAACAGGGCCATGATTGGACAAAGCAGCATCCCATAAACGTAGCACAGTTTCTTGAAGCTCTCTTGCCATCAGAATTACCTTAGATGCGGTCACATATCTGTTATAATGAAAAAGAAAGGAGAGGACTTATAGTGGCTATACATATACATTAGGCAATTATGGGCAGATTAGATAGAGACCAATCTCTCTCAAATCAAATCTAATTAGAGAGAGATTTGGATCTTTATCCTTCCTGCGCATACACCAGCAGACCAATTCCCATCAGATTTCAGCATGAAATCTTAAAAGAATTGGTCAAGCCTGCCACTTCCACACCGTCGCTTCCCGCCCTAATATATAATGTACCTCTGTGTGTGTATATCATAGGTTACCTGTCATAGGCAAACGAGCTGCCCAGAATCCCCCTCTCAGACCAGGGCTATTGTAGTGTCTGGGAACAGTCACAAGTTGAGACACCAGAATGTCTGTAGGTATCCTGCAGCTCACAGCCCCGCCCCCTTTCTTTCCCTGATACAGTTGACTTTGGATGTAGCAACAGTGTGTGTACAGAGCATCGAGCAGCTCTGGGAAACTTAACAGAGTCAGAGTTTGCCCCTGCCTGTCCTGTGCCCATGAGTTCCCACTTCCTCATTCTTCCACCGGCTCTTGCACTATGCTGCTGGCACATAGCGTGTTGACGTCACATGCTATGCGCCAGCAGCCCGGCGCAAGAATCGGTGGAAGAATGCTAAAGTGGGACCTCAGGACAGGTAACAATGCACACACAAGGGTACATTACACATTAAGGGCAGCGGCAGGTGTTTCGTCGTTTCATCACTCGTTCCAAAAATTGGTTGCCGTATCGATGTACAGCTGACCAAACAACTGCAGCTGAAAATCTTGCACTATCGAGAAAATAACGTGATGTATTACTCAAAATTCCCCAAAATTGGTTGGTCGAGCACCTTTAACTTGGCCATACATCAGACGATTACCCCTTGATTACAATTTTGGAAAGTCCATTATGTCCTAAAATCGCCTGATGTAGAGACACCTTTCCTATTAATGAACACGGAGCTAATGTAGGTCAAATAAAAATAAAAGTGTTACTACCTCTCCTCCCTAGACTAAACAAGCTACTAAATCTTGCAATGCAAGAGTACAAGGGTTACTTGATAACTAACCAGAGTTTTTCAAAAATGTAAATGGTTATAAGGTATAATAAATTCATACAAACCTGTCTGCGCTGATTTCCACCGTAACCTCCTCAAAGGGCTTTAAGATCTCACAAGCAGCTTTTATTATGTCCCACTCATCCAGAGTCAGGGTTGGAAGGCTGGGGTTGACCAAGGCAAGGGTTGAAATTATGGCTTCCTTCTGCTCGAGAAATCGTTTCAGCATATAATAAGTGGAATTCCACCTTGTGACAACATCTTGTTTGAGCCTCAGCTCTTCGAGGCCCATTTGCCTTTGTGTCGCTTTTAGTCTTTCAGATGCAATGGTGCTTCTATGTACATATTCCACAACATTCTTAACCTTCGCCACGGTGTCCTGTATTTTTTTTAAGCTTTCCCTCACAATTAGGTTTAGCGTATGGGCAAAGCAGGCCACATTCTTCCAACCAACCTTCTGAATGGCTGCTTTGATATTGCTTGCGTTGTCAGAGACACAAGCACTGACTTTGTTGGTTATGCCCCACTCTTCACAAATGTTTTGAAGCTCAGCCGCTAAGTTGTCAGCTGTGTGTCTCTCTGTAAAAGGAAAGCAGTCCAGAAGAGAGGACATCAGTTTAAAGTCCTTATTAATATAATGACAAGTTACTGCCATAAAACTAACTGTTGTTCGAGATGTCCAGCAGTCAGTGGTCAGACAAACAGCTGATGCATCATTTACACACTCCATTACATGTGCCTTAGTTCTCACATACATACTTGGCATCAAAGTTGTTGTTAGAGTCTCTCTGTGTGGCAAGAAGTATGTAGGATCAATAGTCGCCACAAAATTTTTAAATCCTCTGTCATCAACGATCGAAAACGGTTGGAAGTCCAATGCTATCATCCTCACCAACTCCTCATCCACTTTGGATTGTTTGAAGAGGGTAGTTGGTGGTCTTACACAACTGGTTGTGCGACTTTGCCCTGGTCTTTGAGAAGTCGCGCCTCCTCCAGATGTGGTGGATGATTCTGTTGTGGGGATGCTAATTGTGCAGGGTGCTGATGTTGCTGCTTTGCCTGCTGATGGTCGTCTTGATTTTGCTGTGCTCTTTTGTCTAATTTGCGTTAGGACTTCTCTCGGGTGATTTATTCGCAGATGCCGCTTATAATTTGAAGTTGATCCTCCGTAGGTTGAATATACCTTTTTACAGATTTTGCATTTTGCTTTATTAGGATCAACCTCCTCAAAATAAACCCATATATTACTTATTTTTCTTTTTGACATTTTAAAAGTACCCAGCAAGCTCAGGGTAAACCAGGACTCCTCAGTTTCTGAAGTACGGGCAGGAAATAAAATGTTATCTCTCACTGGAGGGGATAAGGCCAAGAGAAGTCTTTCCTAGGTGGGGAAGGTTATCTTATCCTGAACTCCATGTAACTGTCCTCGGATCCTTGAAAGACTTTAACATAACGCTGGTACAAAGATACTTTCCTTTATTGGGTAACATCAGGGTAGGCAATCAGGAACAAAGATGATCACAACTTGAGCAATATTGGTAGAATGCGATCATAGCAGTTTCAAGCGAGCGGTAGAGCTAGGGAGAAACATACAAAAACAGTATTCAGTATAAATTCTAACATATAACTACTAACATTGTCATTAGCAGCATGAATCAGTATACATAAACCAAGATAGCTCACCTATTTTCACCTCATAGGATCTTAAAGGCAGTTTCTCTGCTCTGTCTCTCTCATAAGCTCTGAAGATTCTGTCTCTAAGATGGCTGCTGGCATGTCTGGCTAGATTCTAGATCTCAGAGTGAGGCTGGGTTCTGATTGGACTAGACTGTCAGGTGACTGGAGTACTCAGATTGACCATGTCATATCCTGTAGAGATGGGAAGTCCGGATCTTTTCAAGGATTCGGATGATTCGAATCGGTTCAATGAAAAGATCTGGATCTTTGAACCGAATCTCTGAATCATTTTACTAGGGAAGCAGACTGGGGGTGAAATGTCTAGCAGGACAGGACTTTCTCTGCACTGTACATTCCGTTCAAGCCTGGCTGATAGTATAGCAAACTATGTGTCAACTTCACTGATATATTTTACTTTTAGTTCTGTTTTAAAGGACTCACGAGGCCAAATAGTAAAAAAAAAGTGAAATACCTGCATGATATTTTAACAGGCCCGTTTTTAGCGCCGTGCGGCCCGTGCCGCCGCCCGGGGCGCTGTTGGGAGGTGGGCGCTGAAATGGAGGGGGGAGCCGGAGCCGCTGGGAGGGCAGCCCGACCTCTCCCTCCCTCTCCTGGGCCGCCCTCCGTGCTCCCCCCTCAGATGCAGAGCGCAGCAGCAGCAGCCAGGGAGGAAGCGCTGTAAACAACATACCTCCCTGCGTTCCAAGCGCTGCTCTCTCGCCGCCGGTCTCTTCCTCTCTGCCGCCTATACGATGATGCACACACTAGTTCCGGCTAACAGGAACCAGCGTGTGCATCATCGTATAGGCAGAGAGGAAGAGACCGGCAGCGAGAGAGCAGCGCTTGGAACGCAGGGAGGTATGTTGTTTACAGCGCTTCCTCCCTGGCTGCTGCTGCTGCTGCTGCGCTCTGCATCTGAGGGGGGAGCACGGAGGGCGGCCCGGGGAGAGGGAGGGAGAGGTCGGGCTGCCCTCCCAGCGGCTGCGGCTCCCCCCTCCATTATGGGGGACAGCTACCTATCTAACCTACGCTGGGGGGCACCTACCTATCTATCCTATACTGGGGGGCACCTGTCTAATCTAGCCTATACTGGAAGGGGGGGGGGGGGCAGCTACCTAATCTAACCCACTGGGGGGCACCTACCTATCTATCCTATACTGGGGGGCACCTACCTAATCTAACCTACCCTGGGGGGCACCTACCTAATGTAACCTACCCTGGGGGGCACCAACCTAAGCTAACCTATACTGGGGGGCAGCTACCTAATCTAACCTACGCTGGGGGGCACCTACCTATCTAACCTACACTGGGGGGCACCTACCTAATCTAACCTACACTGGGGGGCACCTACTTAATCTAACCTACGCTGGGGGGCAGCTACTTAATCTAACCTATACTGGGGGGCAGCTACCTAATCTAACCTACACTGGGGGGCACCTACCTAATCTAACCTACACTGGGGGGCACCTACTTAATCTAACCTACGCTGGGGGGCAGCTACCTAATCTAACCTATACTGGGGGGCAGCTACCTAATCTAACGTATGCTGGGGGGCAGCTACCTAATCTAACCTATACTGGGGGGCAGCTACCTAATCTCACCTACGCTGGGGGGCACCTACCTATCTAACCTATACTGGGGGGAACCTACCTAATCTAACCTACACTGGGGGGCACCTACTTAATCTAACCTACGCTGGGGGGCAGCTACCTAATCTAACCTATACTGGGGAGCAGCTACCTAATCTAACCTATACTGGGGGGCACCTACCCCATCTAACCTATACTGGGGGGCAGCTACCCATCTAACCTATACTGGGGGGAACCTACCTATCTAACCTATGCTGGGGGCAACTATTCTGGCTACCTATATTAGAGGCACCCACCTAGCTAACCTGTACTGGGGCACCTACCTAACTAACTTATACCGGGGGCGCCTGCCTATCTAACCTATACTGGGGGCAACTATACTGGCTACCTATACTGGAGGCACCTACCTGGCTAACCTATAGCGGGGGCAACTATACTGGCTCACCTATGCCTGGCTACCTATACTGGGATACCTATTCAGGCTACCTATACTGGGGGGACCTATACTAAGTGCAACTAGACCTGGCTAACCTATACTGCGGGCACCCATACCTTGCTTGGGGGGGGGGGGGGCGCAATTTTTACACACTCGCCCTGGGTGCATTTTAGCCTAGAAACTGCACTGTATTTTAATGCACGGAGGACGCCATCCACGCCCTCCATGCCGTTCCGCCGGGTCCCCGCTGCTCATTAGCCCCCTGGCCGGGGGCTCTCCTGCCTCTACTAAAATGGCCGCTTGAGCAGGTCGCGGCTGCGCAGTCCACACAGACACGAGTGCGGCTGCGCAGCTCTAGGGCCAACCCCGCGATCCACGCAACAGGAGACAGCCTGGGGTGCACAGTGAGGGGTGCAGCAGAGTGAAAGGTGTTGGGGTGCACAGTAAGGGGTACAGCAGAGTGAGGGGTGCAGCAGAGTGAGGGGTGTTGGGGTGCACAGTGAGGGATGCAGCAGAGTGAGAGGTGTTGGGGTGCACAGTGAGGGATGCAGCAGAGTGAGGTGTTGGGGTGCACAGTGAGGGGTGCAGCAGAGTGAAAGGTGTTGGGGTGCACAGTGAGGGGTGCAGCAGAGTGAGAGGTGTTGGGGTGCACAGTGAGGGGTGCATCAGAGTGAGGTTTTGGGGTGCACAGTGAGGGGTGCAGCAGAGTGAGAGGTGTTGGGGTGCACAGTGAGGGGTGCAGCAGAGTGAGGTGTTGGGGTGCACAGTGAGGGGTGCAGCAGAGTGAGAGGTGTTGCAGTGCACAGTGAGGGGTGCAGCAGAGTGAGAGGTGTTGGGGTGCACAGTGAGGGGTGCAGCAGAGTGAGAGGTGTTGGGGTGCACAGTGAGGGGTGCAGCAGAGTGAGAGGTGTTGGGGTGCACAGTGAGGGGTGCACCAGAGTGAGAGGTGTTGGAGTGCACAGTCAGGGGTGCAGCAGAGTGAGAGGTGTTGCGGTGCACAGTCAGGGGTGCAGCAGAGTGAGAGGTGTTGGGGTGCACAGTCAGGGGTGCAGCAGAGTGAGAGGTGTTGGGGTGCACAGTGAGGGGTGCAGCAGAGTGAGAGGTGTTGGGGTGCACAGTGAGGGGTGCATCAGAGTGAGGTGTTGGGGTGCACAGTGAGGGGTGCATCAGAGTGAGGTGTTGGGGTGCACAGTCAGGGGTGCATCAGAGTGAGAGGTGTTGGGGTGCACAGTGAGGGGTGCGGCAGAGTGAGAGGTGTTGGGGTGCAGCAGAGTGAGAGGTGTTGCAGTGCACAGTGAGGGGTGCAGCAGAGTGAGAGGTGTTGGGGTGCACAGTGAGGGGTGCATCAGAGTGAGGTGTTGGGGTGCACAGTCAGGGGTGCAGCAGAGTGAGAGGTGTTGGGGTGCACAGTGAGGGGTGCGGCAGAGTGAGAGGTGTTGGGGTGCAGCAGAGTGAGAGGTGTTGCAGTGCACAGTGAGGGGTGCAGCAGAGTGAGAGGTGTTGGGGTGCACAGTAAGGGGTGCAGCAGAGTGAGAGGTGTTGGGGTGCACAGTGAGGGGTGCAGCAGTGTGAGGTGTTGGGGTGCACAGTGAGGGGTGCAGCAGTGTGAGAGGTGTTGGGGTGCACAGTGAGGGGTGCAGCAGAGTGAGAGGTGTTGGGGTGCACAGTGAGGGGTGCAGCAGAGTGAGAGATGTTGGGGTGCACAGTGAGGGGTGCAGCAGAGTGAGAGGTGTTGGGGTGCACAGTGAGGGGTGCAGCAGAGTGAGAGGTGTTGGGGTGCCTAGTGAGGGGTGCAGCAGAGTGAGAGGTGTTGTGGTGCACAGTGAGGGGTGCAGCAGAGTGAGAGATGTTGGGGTGCACAGTGAGGGGTGCAGCAGAGTGAGAGGTGTTGGGGTGCACAGTGAGGGATGCATCAGAGTGAGAGGTGTTGGGGTGCACAGTGAGGGGTGCATCAGAGTGAGAGGTGTTGGGGTGCACAGTGAGGGGTGCATCAGAGTGAGAGGTGTTGGGGTGCACAGTCAGGGGTGCAGCAGAGTGAGAGGTGTTGGGGTGCACAGTGAGGGGTGCAGCAGAGTGAGAGGTGTTGGGGTGCACAGTGAGGGGTGCATCAGAGTGAGAGGTGTTGGGGTGCACGGTGAGGGGTGCATCAGCGTGAGAGGTGTTGGGGTGCACAGTGAGGGGTGCATCAGAGTGAGAGGTGTTGGGGTGCACGGTCAGGGGTGCATCAGAGTGAGAGGTGTTGGGGTGCACAGTGAGGGGTGCATCAGAGTGAGAGGTGTTGGGGTGCACAGTCAGGGGTGCAGCAGAGTGAGAGGTGTTGGGGTGCACAGTCAGGGGTGCAGCAGAGTGAGAGGTGTTGGGGTGCACAGTGAGGGGTGCAGCAGAGTGAGGTGTTGGGGTGCACAGTGAGGGGTGCATCAGAGTGAGAGGTGTTGGGGTGCACGGTCAGGGGTGCATCAGAGTGAGAGGTGTTGGGGTGCACAGTGAGGGGTGCAGCAGAGTGAGAGATGTTGGGGTGCACAGTGAGGGGTGCAGCAGAGTGAGAGGTGTTGGGGTGCACAGTGAGGGGTGCAGCAGAGTGAGAGGTGTTGGGGTGCCTAGTGAGGGGTGCAGCAGAGTGAGAGGTGTTGTGGTGCACAGTGAGGGGTGCAGCAGAGTGAGAGATGTTGGGGTGCACAGTGAGGGGTGCAGCAGAGTGAGAGGTGTTGGGGTGCACAGTGAGGGATGCATCAGAGTGAGAGGTGTTGGGGTGCACAGTGAGGGGTGCATCAGAGTGAGAGGTGTTGGGGTGCACAGTGAGGGGTGCATCAGAGTGAGAGGTGTTGGGGTGCACAGTCAGGGGTGCAGCAGAGTGAGAGGTGTTGGGGTGCACAGTGAGGGGTGCAGCAGAGTGAGAGGTGTTGGGGTGCACAGTCAGGGGTGCAGCAGAGTGAGAGGTGTTGGGGTGCACAGTGAGGGGTGCAGCAGAGTGAGGTGTTGGGGTGCACAGTGAGGGGTGCATCAGAGTGAGAGGTGTTGGGGTGCACAGTCAGGGGTGCATCAGAGTGAGAGGTGTTGGGGTGCACAGTCAGGGGTGCAGCAGAGTGAGAGGTGTTGGGGTGCACAGTCAGGGTTGCAGCAGTGTGAGAGGTGTTGGGGTGTACAGTCAGGGGTGCAGCAGAGTGAGAGGTGTTGGGGTGCACAGTGAGGGATGCAGCAGAGTGAGGTGTTGGGGTGCACAGTGAGGGGTGCAGCAGAGTGAGAGGTGTTGGGGTGCACAGTGAGGGGTGCAGCAGAGTGAGAGGTGTTGGGGTGCACAGTGAGGGGTGCATCAGAGTGAGGTGTTGGGGTGCACAGTGAGGGGTGCAGCAGAGTGAGAGGTGTTGGGGTGCACAGTGAGGGGTGCAGCAGAGTGAGGTGTTGGGGTGCACAGTGAGGGGTGCATCAGAGTGAGAGGTGTTGCAGTGCACAGTGAGGGGTGCAGCAGAGTGAGAGGTGTTGGGGTGCACAGTAAGGGGTGCAGCAGAGTGAGAGGTGTTGGGGTGCACAGTGAGGAGTGCACCAGAGTGAGAGGTGTTGGGGTGCACAGTCAGGGGTGCAGCAGAGTGAGAGGTGTTGGGGTGCACAGTGAGGGGTGCATCAGAGTGAGGTGTTGGGGTGCACAGTGAGGGGTGCAGCAGAGTGAGAGGTGTTGGGGTGCACAGTCAGGGGTGCAGCAGAGTGAGAGGTGTTGGGGTGCACAGTAAGGGGTGCAGCAGAGTGAGAGGTGTTGGGGTGCACAGTGAGGGGTGCAGCAGAGTGAGGTGTTGGGGTGCACAGTGAGGGGTGCAGCAGTGTGAGAGGTGTTGGGGTGCACAGTGAGGGGTGCAGCAGAGTGAGAGGTGTTGGGGTGCACAGTGAGGGGTGCAGCAGAGTGAGAGGTGTTGGGGTGCACAGTGAGGGGTGCAGCAGAGTGAGAGGTGTTGGGGTGCCTAGTGAGGGGTGCAGCAGAGTGAGAGGTGTTGCGGTGCACAGTGAGGGGTGCAGCAGAGTGAGAGATGTTGGGGTGCACAGTGAGGGGTGCAGCAGAGTGAGAGGTGTTGGGGTGCACAGTGAGGGATGCATCAGAGTGAGAGGTGTTGGGGTGCACAGTGAGGGGTGCAGCAGAGTGAGAGGTGTTGGGGTGCACAGTGAGGGGTGCAGCAGAGTGAGAGGTGTTGGGGTGCACAGTGAAGGGTGCATCAGAGTGAGAGGTGTTGGGGTGCACAGTGAGGGGTGCAGCAGAGTGAGAGGTGTTGGGGTGCACAGTCAGGGGTGCAGCAGAGTGAGAGGTGTTGGGGTGCACAGTGAGGGGTGCAGCAGAGTGAGGTGTTGGGGTGCACAGTGAGGGGTGCATCAGAGTGAGAGGTGTTGGGGTGCACAGTCAGGGGTGCATCAGAGTGAGAGGTGTTGGGGTGCACAGTCAGGGGTGCAGCAGAGTGAGAGGTGTTGGGGTGCACAGTCAGGGTTGCAGCAGTGTGAGAGGTGTTGGGGTGCACAGTCAGGGGTGCACCAGAGTAAGAGGTTTTGGGGTGCACAGTCAGGGGTGCATCAGAGTGAGAGGTGTTGGGGTGCACAGTGAGGGGTGCAGCAGAGTGAGGGGTGCACAGTGAGGGGTACAGCAGAGTGAGGAGTGCTGGGGTGCAGCAGAGTGAGAGGTGTTGGGGTGCACAATGAGGGGTGCGGCATAGTGAGGGGTGCAGCCAGGGTCGGACTGGGACCCCTGGGGCCCACCAGAGAAATTTCAACCTGGGGCCCACACATCCCATGATTGCGGTGAAAAAAAGAGCATGACCATGCATCGGAAGATGGGCGTGGTCATGATGTATTATGGACAGGGCCAAATGTACATGAACTTAGCAGCATTGTAATTCAGAAACACTGCTTCCCAGCAAAACTTTGCATAAAGTCCCCCTCCTTTACTATAAAGTAATGTCCTAGTTACCATACGACATGAATTAGATTATGAGTTCCTCTAAGGACAGTCAGAGACATGACTATGTACTCTGTAAAGTGCTGCAGAAGATGACTGTGCTGTATAAATACATATTATAATATGGAGGGACATTAGACTATGGTAGGGATTAAAGTGTGAGCTCCTCTGAGGACAGTCAGTGGCATGACTATGTACTTTGTAAAGTGCTGCAAAAGAGGTCAATGCTATATAAAAAAAAAAAAACAACATGGTGGTAATAATAATAATACCAATCTAGGACATTAGACTAGCTATGCCTTGGAGTTAAAGGAGTCATCAGGCAATCTATAATAAAATAAGTGGTACTTACCGGGGGCTTCCTCCAGCCCCAAGCTCCCAGGACCTCCCTCGTCGCAGCTCTGCCCGCAGCCGTTCGCCGCAGCTCCATCCTGGCCCCCGACGATGACGTCAGTGCGACCTCCAGGTCGCTCTGTACTGCGCCTGCGTGAGCGGCACTGTCAATCACCGCCACGTGGGCTGGAGCGGACTGCGCAGGCAGTAGTTCTGCGCTTGCGCAGACCCCTCCGGCTCATGTGGTGGTGATTGACAGCTCCGCTCATGCAGGCGCAGTACAGAGCGACCTGGAGGTCGCACTGACGTCATCGCCGGGGATCGGGTCGGAGCTCCGGCGAACGGCTGCGGGCGGAGCTGCGGCGAGGGAGGTCCTGGGAGCTTGGGGCTGGAGGAAGCCCCCGGTAAGTACCAATCATTTTATTATAGATTGCCTGACAACTCCTTTAAAGGACTTACGAGGCGAAAATGCTAAAAAAAGTAAATTACCTGCCTCATCTTTTATGGCACGGAGGACGCCGTCCGCGCCCTCCGTGCCGATCCGCCGGGTCCCCCCGCTCATTAGCCCCCCGGGCCGGCTGCCGACCCCACGGCCCGGGTCGGGCTCTCCTGCCACCCGCAATATGGCCGCTTCCTTTGGCCGCGGCTGCGCAGTCCGCCTGGCCGCGAGTGTGGCTGCGCAGCTCTAGGGCCAGCCCCCCTGATCCACGCTACGTACGTACGTGACCAAACCTGCAGAAAACAAGGTAAGGGCATTTCTGCTGAATATTACTTATAGAAATAGGAAAAAGTTTATCAAGGGATTCACAATGGAAACCATATTAGAGCCAGCAGATCAAAAGGCAAGCCAGGATGCAGATAAGCCCAGCACATCTAGCAGCAGGAGGTCTGGCACTCGGGAGATTGTTTACTCTCCTGGCAATAAAAGCAATGATGCAAAGAAAGAAGAAAGACTGAAGCTAGCTAAAAGCATGCCAGAGACTCTGTTTGCTGACTATTCCTCTAACCCTAGAGTAAGAACAAACCTGATATTTTTTACACATGACACCCAAGCTTGGCATACTGCCATTTGTAAAAAATTTGAAAAAAGCATTAAAAAAAATGGCATCACGAATGGGAGACAAATCAGAATAAAAGACAAGGAGGACCCAGAGGTTACTACACTTACAGTAACTGTATACCACAATGGCAGTGTCTTGATCCAGGGGGCAGAACGTTACTTAAATATATTTGAAAAGAGTTATCCTGATATTGAAAGACTTGCAATTAACTTTAAAGAAAACCAGACAAACTCTGTCAGCACAAACAATGGTCGTAAATCATCTGCAAGGACTGCTCCCAGAGAGAAGGCTGAAGACCAATCTCCAAAACAACAGCCCCTCTCCAGAGACCAGACACCAGGCTTCTCACACCCCTCTCTGGAGACTCTCAGAGAAAGTCTGTCCCAATTAGAAAGGGACTTCATCCTTTTCAGGGAAGAAAGGAAAAGCAGCCAAGGTGTGAAAAATGCAAATGATCAACTGAGAGAAGAAATAGCCAGGATGAAAGCTGAGCACACTGCAGCCTTGAATGATATGAACATTTCCATACAAAAACTACAGGAGGAAAACTCACAACTTAAAGAGGATATCAGGAAATTACAAATATTAAAACAGCCACAAAAGTTAGAGGAGACAACAAAAAGCACAAAGGCCCCCACAAAACCTGTGCCGACCAAAGACAGTGCTCCGCACAACACACAGGATACAATAATCACCCGAGAGACCAGTGACAATCACAGCCATCCAGCCCCCTCTCCAAATACTGCCAACACAGCCTCATCCAACAACCCACAGCCCAAGCCTCAACACCAAGCAAATCGCTCCTATAAACATCGCAGTCCTTACATTGTGCTGGTTATAGACTCTAATGGAAAATACCTGGACATAAGAAGACTCTTTCCAGGGATGCATGCCATCAAAATCATCACTTCAACTATTGAACAAGTAACACAGGTCATTAATGAGCCTTATTTCACCGACCCAAAACATCTCATCCTGCACACCGGCACCAATGACATTATACAAGAAAACACCACAGACCAAGAAACCATCACATACAAACTGTCACAACTGGTTAAAAGGGCACAGCAGAAATTCCCCAGCACAAAGATTATCCTCTCTTCCCTGCTCCCAAGAAGAGACATTCCTCACCAGACAATTACACAGATCAATGCAGAGCTGGCCTCCAGTCTCAGATCCTCACCAGACATACAACTGGCACAGCACACCACAATCACAACCGACCATCTGTACAACAACAAGCACCTTGACAAACAAGGAGTCAGCCGCCTAGCAAAGGAACTAAAGGACATGGTGCTAAGTAGACCCCAGAGACTCCAAGAAAGCCCCAACTCAACAATCAGACAGCAAACCACAATGTCCCAACACCAGAGAGAGAGCCCACAAGCATGGCAAACATGTAGGAAACCGCCTGCCCCACAATGGCAACACAAAGCAACAGAGGGTAGCATCATGGCGGAAATCAGAACTTTGCTTATCAATATACAAAGCAGATTGAGGTGACACCCACAACAGTGTCCACCCTCCCCCTGAAAATACTGAGTCCTATGAAAATTTCTGCTCATTACAAGGTAAACCGACTCAAAATGACATCCCTTATCATCAGTAGCTGGAACATCCAAGGGCTGAACGCCTCAGCTTTTGGATCCAAAACAAATGATCCAGACTTTAAAAAGAGACTTGAAAACATTGATATCCAAATCCTCCTGGAGACATGGACCCGGGCAGAGGATGAATCTTTCGTACCCTTGGGGTATCGGGAATTCTCCATATCTGCCCAGAAAAACAGGAACATTAAACAGGGCCGCCGTTCAGGAGGCATACTAATCTGGTATAAGGAGGAGCTCACAGAGCACATCAAAGCAATCAAACGAGGAGACAGCCACATCTGGATCAAAATAAACAGCTCCATCCTCACCTCTCAGTCTGACATGTACCTGTGTGCAGCATACATCCCCCCAACAGAGTCCCCTTACTACAAACCTGACATCTATGAGGTCCTACAAAGAGAAGCCAGCCACTTCCAGTCTCAGGGCAGAGTACTCATCTATGGAGACCTTAATGCGAGAACAGGCACAGAGAAGGACTATCTGACCTCTGAGGGAAACACATACATACTTGGAGGAGAGAGATACTACCAGGAACCAATGCAGACAGCAAGAAACAGCTATGACAAGACAGTAAACAAAAGTGGGAAAGCCCTGTTGAACCTGTGTCGGAGCCTCGGCCTATACATAATGAATGGGCGAACCAGGGGTGACTCTCTTGGGAGATCTACTATGAACTCACATGTAGGCAGCAGTGTGGTAGATTATGCTGTCACAGACACAGATCCCATAAACATCAATGCCCTCATAGTCACCCCTGAAACACACCTGTCAGACCACAACCAAATCCTGCTGTACCTGAAATCCACCGATAAACCAACCACACAGCAACCTCACCAGAACGGTCTCTACAAGCTGCCACCATCCTTCAAATGGCCCAAAGAGTCTGCCATCAAATTCACCAACATGACCAACACTGCCAAAATCCAAGAACTGCTGACAAACTTTCATACCAACCTATATGAACCAAACAAACAAGGTGTCAACCATGCAGTGAAGGACTTCAGCAACATCTTATATAACATGGCAGTACTCGCCGGCCTCAAGCAGACCAACTTTAAGAGATCCACAAATAAACAGTCCCAAAAATGGTTTGACAGTGAGTGCAAGGCTCTACGTAATTCTCTAAGGGCAGCCTCTAACCAAAAGCACAGAGACCCCAACAACCAGGACCTAAGGGAAGCCCATAACCACCTACAGAGACAATACAAAGACACCCTCAGGCGGAAAAAACAGAGCCACATCTCCCACAAACTCCAACAGCTGGAGGACTCCCTCCAAGACAACTCATTCTGGGAGACCTGGAACCACATTGGGACTAAGCCCAAGAAAAGCCCTCTACACATCCAAAATGGCCACATCTGGCTCCACTACTTCAGGGACCTCTACAAAGACATCCCAGAAAATGCCCAAACCCCGGAACAGAAACAAATAGCCGCAAAGCTGAAGGACATGGAGGAGACAATCAAGGACTTTCAAAACCCCCTGGATACACCAATCACGATGGAGGAAATAAGAGAAAGAACAAAGCTGATAAAATGTAAGAAGGCTAGCGGTACCGATGGCATCCTGCCAGAGATGATCAAATACAGCCCCCCGGACATACATGAGGCACTCGCAAGACTTTTCAACCTTATCCTGAGTGCGGGCTTCTTTCCTCAGGCCTGGAGTGAAGGCCTCATAACACCCATCTACAAGAATGGAGACAGATATGATCCAGCAAACTACAGAGGAATCTGTGTCAGCAGTACACTGGGGAAACTGTTTAACAGCATCATCAATAAAAGGATCCTCTCCTTCCTCACACAGCAGGACATACTCAGCAAAAGCCAAGCTGGGTTCATGCCAAACCACCGCACAGCCGACCACATCTACACACTGCACAGCCTTATCAAGACCCATGTCCACAGCTCACGCGGCAAAATACACGCTTGCTTTGTGGATTTTAAGAAGGCGTTTGACTCGGTGTGGCACCCAGGCCTTTTCCTAAAACTCCTAGAGAGCGGAATAGGAGGTAGAATCTATGATGTCATCAAGAGTTCATATACTGGGAACCAATGCAGTGTGAAAGTGGACGGGAAGAGAAGCGCGTTCTTCAAGCAGGGTCGAGGAGTCAGGCAGGGCTGCAGTTTGAGCCCAACGCTCTTTAACATATTTATTAACCAACTGGCTGTAGCCCTGGAATCCTCCCCAGCACCAGGCCTCCTCTTGCATGACCACGAGGTGAAGTTCCTGCTGTATGCAGATGATCTCCTGCTGCTCTCCCCAACAGAAAGGGGCCTACAGGACAGCCTGGCAGTACTGGAGAGTTTCTGCACCACATGGGCACTGCCCATCAACCCAAAGAAGACAAAAGTGATGGTGTTCCAGAGAAAAAATCTAAAAATGCCCACCTCCTCATTTATATTAAATGGCTGCCCACTGGAGACCACAAACAGTTACACCTACCTGGGGCTGGAAATTAACCAAACTGGGAGCTTTAAACCAGCAGTAGAGGCCCTGAAGGAAAAAGCCTGCAGAACGTTTTATGCCATCAGAAGGCAACTTTACCACCTAAAACCACCGGTGAGAGTCTGGGTAAAGATATTCAACAGCATCATCACCCCAATCCTGCTCTATAGCAGTGAGGTATGGGGCCCGGTCACCTACCCTGACCAATCAAAATGGGACTCCAGCCCAACAGAAATCTTCCATCTAGAGTTCTGCAAGTATCTTCTCCAAGTCCATCGCAGCACTTCGAACTCAGCTTGCCGGGCAGAGCTAGGCAGATTCCCACTATGGCTGACTATCCAGCAGAGGGCGCTCTCATATTGGGCGCATATACAGAGCAGCAACCCCAGCACTTACCACCATAAAGCCTCACTGAGCCAGGGTGGGGAGGCCATACCACGCTCTCTGAAACAAAACGTCAAGAGCCAGCCCAGCGAAGACCACCAACACAGGCTGACAAAAGCCCAAATAAAAGGAATGATAGAAAGCTGCAAGGACCGATACATAGAGGAATGGAGAAGTGACATAAAGAACTCCCAGAAACTCACTATCTACCAATCACTACAGAGGGAGTACACAATGGCCCCATAGCTGGAGAGGATACACCACCACAAAGATAGACAGGCCTTGAGCCTGTACCGTCTGAGCGCCCACAACCTGGAGATAGAGACAGGACGACACAGACAGACATGGAAGCCCCGGGAGGAGAGACTATGCAGGCAATGTGACCAGGGGGTCCTGGAGGATGAGGCCCACTTCCTGCTACACTGCAGCAAATATACACCGTTGAGGACCGCCCATTTCCAAAGACTCTCCCGCCCACATTGCAGATTTCACCTCCACAGATGAGGAGAGGAAACTCTATATCATACTGGGGGAAGAGGAAGAAACTGTGCAAATAGCTGCCCGATATGTCACGGCCTGCCACCAACTGAGAGGAACATGATAACACATGGACTGTATAACCCCATACTCCCCTCCCCTATGGACTGTATGCCTAAACCCCCCTCCCCTATGGACTATATACCCCATCCCCCCCATACCATCCCGTACATCCCCCTATGGACTGTATACCCATGTCCTTCCCTTATTCCCACAACCCCCCCCCCCCCCCCCACGTTAATGTTCTATTTTGCTTTGGCAATGCTAAATGTATTTGGTCCTGCCAATAAAGCTTTTTTGGATTTGGATTTGGATTTGGGTGGTTTGAGAAGCAGATAGTGGTGGTGGTGGTGGGAGGGGGTTTGAGAGAGATAGACAGAGAGAGATGGAGGGTGAGAGAGAAGGAAAGAGGCACAAAGAAACAGAGGGTGAGAGAGAGATGGACAGAGAGAGACATGGTGAGAGAGGCAGAGAGAGACAGAGGAGCAGCAAGAGATGGACAGAGAGATACAGAGGGTGGGAGAGAAATGGACAGAGAGGCAGAGAGAGAGAGAGAGAGAGAGAGAGAGAGAGAGAGAGAGAGAGAGAGAGAGAGAGAGAGAGAGAGAGAGAGAGAGAGAGAGAGAGAGAAAGAGATGGACAGAGGCAGAGAGAGAGAGAGAGAGATGGACAGAAGCAGAGAGAGAGAGAGAGAGAGAGAGAGAGAGAGATGGACAGAAGCAGAGAGAGAGAGAGAGAGAGAGAGAGAGAGAGACAGACAGAAGCAGAGAGAGAGAGAGAGAGAGAGAGAGAGAGAGAGACAGAAGCAGAGAGAGAGAGAGAGAGAGAGAGAGAGAGAGAGAAGCAGAGAGAGAGAGAGAGAGAGAGAGAGAAGCAGAGAGGGAGAGAGAGAGAGAGAGAGAGAGAGAGAGAGAGAGAGAGAGAAGCAGAGAGGAGAGAGAGAGAGAGAGAAGCAGAGAGGGAGAGAGAGAGAGAGAGAGAGAGAAGCAGAGAGGGAGAGAGAGAGAGAGAGAGAAGCAGAGAGGGAGAGAGAGAGAGAGAGAGAGAGAGAGAAGCAGAGAGGGAGAGAGAGAGAGAGAGAGAAGCAGAGAGGGAGAGAGAGAGAGAGAGAGAAGCAGAGAGGGAGAGAGAGAGAGAGAGAGAAGCAGAGAGGGAGAGAGAGAGAGAGAGAGAGAGAGAGAGAGAGAAGCAGAGAGAGAGAGAGAGAAGCAGAGAGAGAGAGAGAGAGAGAGAGAGAGAAGCAGAGAGAGAGAGAGAGAGAGAAGCAGAGAGAGAGAGAGAGAAGCAGAGAGAGAGAGAGAGAGAGAGAGAGAGAGAGAGAGAGAGAGAAGCAGAGAGGGAGAGAGAGAGAGAGAGAGAGAGAGAGAGAGAGAAGCAGAGAGGGAGAGAGAGAGAGAAGCAGAGAGAGAGAGAGAGAAGCAGAGAGAGAGAGAGAGAGAAGCAGAGAGAGAGAGAGAGAGAGAGAAAGCAGCCAGAGACAATGGCAGCACTGAACATGAGCTCCTGAAACTTTACCAATTTTACCTTGTAATGGGCAACTGAATGGACACAAAGGACACAACCAAGACACAGCCAAGACCAAGACATAACATGGAAACCAGAGGAGCCTATGGAAGTCTAAAGAATAAAAAGACTAAAGATTAAAAAGCAAAAGCTCTGAATGGAGAAGATAACCACCTATAAAAGGATAAACAAGCTGTGTCACTCAGAGGAAAAGCAACAAGCAGCAGCAGCCAGCTCCAGCCAACCAACAGATCCTAACACCAGCAGAGAGTAACCCCAGAACTGACCAAACCTGCAGAAAACAAGGTAAGGGCATTTCTGCTGAATATTACTTATAGAAATAGGAAAAAGTTTATCAAGGGATTCACAATGGAAACCATATTAGAGCCAGCAGATGAAAAGGCAAGCCAGGATGCAGATAAGCCCAGCACATCTAGCAGCAGGAGGTCTGGCACTCGGGAGATTGTTTACTCTCCTGGCAATAAAAGCAATGATGCAAAGAAAGAAGAAAGACTGAAGCTAACTAAAAGCATGCCAGAGACCCTGTTTGCTGACTATTCCTCTAACCCTAGAGTAAGAACAAACCTGATATTTTTTACACATGACACCCAAGCTTGGCATACTGCCATCTGTGAAAAATTTGAAAAAAGCATTAAAAAAAATGGCATCACGAATGGGAGACAAATCAGAATAAAAGACAAGGAGGACCCAGAGGTTACTACACTTACAGTAACTGTATACCCACAATGGCAGTGTCTTGATCCAGGGGGCAGAACGTTGCTTAAAATATTTCGGTGGACTGGAGCGGACTGCGCAGGCAGTAGTTCTGCGCTTGCGCAGACCCCTCCGGCTCATGTGGTGGTGATTGACAGCTCCGCTCATGCAGGCGCAGTACAGAGCGACCTGGAGGTCGCACTGACGTCATCGCCGGGGATCGGGGTCGGAGCTCCGGCGAACGGCTGCGGGCGGAGCTGCGGCGAGGGAGGTCCTGGGAGCTTGGGGCTGGAGGAAGCCCCCGGTAAGTACCAATCATTTTATTATAGATTGCCTGACAACTCCTTTAAAGGACTTACGAGGCGAAAATGCTAAAAAAAGTAAATTACCTGCCTCATCTTTTATGGCACGGAGGACGCCGTCCGCGCCCTCCGTGCCGATCCGCCGGGTCCCCCCGCTCATTAGCCCCCCGGGCCGGCTGCCGACCCCACGGCCCGGGTCGGGCTCTCCTGCCACCCGCAATATGGCCGCTTCCTTTGGCCGCGGCTGCGCAGTCCGCCTGGCCGCGAGTGCGGCTGCGCAGCTCTAGGGCCAGCCCCCCTGATCCACGCTACGTACGTACGTGACCAAACCTGCAGAAAACAAGGTAAGGGCATTTCTGCTGAATATTACTTATAGAAATAGGAAAAAGTTTATCAAGGGATTCACAATGGAAACCATATTAGAGCCAGCAGATCAAAAAGGCAAGCCAGGATGCAGATAAGCCCAGCACATCTAGCAGCAGGAGGTCTGGCACTCGGGAGATTGTTTACTCTCCTGGCAATAAAAGCAATGATGCAAAGAAGAAGAAAGACTGAAGCTAGCTAAAAGCATGCCAGAGACTCTGTTTGCTGACTATTCCTCTAACCCTAGAGTAAGAACAAACCTGATATTTTTTACACATGACACCCAAGCTTGGCATACTGCCATTTGTAAAAAATTTGAAAAAAGCATTAAAAAAAAATGGCATCACGAATGGGAGACAAATCAGAATAAAAGACAAGGAGGACCCAGAGGTTACTACACTTACAGTAACTGTATACCACAATGGCAGTGTCTTGATCCAGGGGGCAGAACGTTACTTAAATATATTTGAAAAGAGTTATCCTGATATTGAAAGACTTGCAATTAACTTTAAAGAAAACCAGACAAACTCTGTCAACACAAACAATGGTCGTAAATCATCTGCAAGGACTGCTCCTAGAGAGAAGGCTGAAGACCAATCTCCAAAACAACAGCCCCTCTCCAGAGACCAGACACCAGGCTTCTCACACCCCTCCCTGGAGACTCTCAGAGAAAGTCTGTCCCAATTAGAAAGGGACTTCACCCTTTTTCAGGGAAGAAAGGAAAAGCAGCCAAGGTGTGAAAAATGCAAATGATCAACTGAGAGAAGAAATAGCCAGGATGAAAGCTGAGCACACTGCAGCCTTGCATGATATCAACATTTCCCTACAAAAACTACAGGAGGAAAACTCACAACTTAAAGAGGAGATCAGGAAATTAAAAATATTAAACAGCCACAAAAGTTAGAGGAGACAACAAAAAGCACAAAGGCCCCCACAAAACCTATGCCGACCAAAGACAGTGCTCCGCACATCACACAGGATACAATAATCACCCAAGAGACTAGTGACAATCACAGCCATCCAGCCCCCTCTCAAATACTGCCAACACAGCCTCATCCAACAACCCACAGCCCAAGCCTAAACACCAAGCAAATCGCTCCTATAAACATCGCAGTCCTGACATTGAGCTGGTTATAGACTCTAATGGAAAATACCTGGACATAAGAAGACTCTTTCAGGGATGCATGCCATCAAATCATCACTTCAACTATTGAACAAGTAACACAGGTCATTAATGAGCCTTATTTCACCGACCCAAAACATCTCATCCTGCACACCGGCACCAATGACATTATACAAGAAAACACCACAGACCAAGAAACCATCACATACAAACTGTCACAACTGGTTAAAAGGGCACAGCAGAAATTCCCCACACAAAGATTATCCTCTCTTCCCTGCTCCCAAGAAGAGACATTCCTCACCAGACAATTACACAGATCAATGCAGAGCTGGCCTCCAGTCTCAGATCCTCACCAGACATACAACTGGCACAGCACACCACAATCACAACCGACCATCTGTACAACAACAAGCACCTTGACAAACAAGGAGTCAGCCGCCTAGCAAAGGAACTAAAGGACATGGTGCTAAGTAGACCCCAGAGACTCCAAGAAAGCCCCAACTCAACAATCAGACAGCAAACCACAATGTCCCAACACCAGAGAGAGAGCCCACAAGCATGGAAAACATGTAGGAAACCGCCTGCCCCACAATGGCAACACAAAGCGACAGAGGGTAGCATCATGGCGGAAATCAGAACTTTGCTTATCAATATACAAAGCAGATTGAGGTGACACCCACAACAGTGTCCGCCCTCCCCCTGAAAATACTGAGTCCTATGAAAATTTCTGCTCATTACAAGGTAAACCGACTCAAAATGACATCCCTTATCATCAGTAGCTGGGAACATCCAAGGGCTGAACGCCTCAGCTTTTGGATCCAAAACAAATGATCCAGACTTTAAAAAGAGACTTGAAAACATTGATATCCAAATCCTCCTGGAGACATGGACCCGGGCAGAAGGATGAATCTTTCGTACCCATGGGGTACCGGGAATTCTCCATATCTGCCCAGAAAAAACAGGAACATTAAACAGGGCCGCCGTTCAGGAGGCATACTAATCTGGTAACAAGGAGGAGCTCACAGAGCACATCAAAGCAATCAAACGAGGAGACAGCCACATCTCGATCAAAATAAACAGCTCCATCCTCACCTCTCAGTCCTGACATGTACCTGTGTGCAGCATATATCCCCCCAACAGAGTCCCCTTACTACAAACCTGACATCTATGAGGTCCTACAAAGAGAAGCCAGCCACTTCCAGTCTCAGGGCAGAGTGCTCATCTATGGAGACCTCAACGCTAGAAACAGGCACAGAGAAGGACTATCTGACCTCTGAGGGAAAACAACATACATACTTGGAGGAGAGAGCTACTACCAGGAACCATGCAGACAGCAAGAAACAGCTATGACAAGACAGTAAACAAAAGTGGGAAAGCCCTGTTGAACCTGTGCCGGAGCCTCGGCCTATACATAAAGAATGAGCGAACCAGGGGTGACTCTCTTGGGAGATTTACTATGAACTCACATGTAGGCAGCAGTGTGGTAGATTATGCTGTCACAGACACAGACCCCATTAAACATCAATGCCCTCATAGTCACCCCTGAAACACACCTGTCAGACCACAACCAAATCCTGCTGTACCTGAAATCCACCGATAAACCAACCACACAGCAACCTCACCAGAACGGTCTCTACAAGCTGCCACCATCCCTCAAATGGCCCAAAGAGTCCTGCCATCAAATTCACCAACATGACCAACACTGCCAAAATCCAAGAACTGCTGACAAAACTTTCATACCAACCTATATGAACTGAACAAACAAGGTGTCAACCATGCAGTGAAGGACTTCAGCAACATCTTATATAAACATGGCAGTACTCGCCGGCCTCAAGCAGACCAACTTTAAGAGATCCACAAATAAACAGTCCCAAAAATGGTTTGGACAGTGAGTGCAAGGCTCTACGTAATTCTCTAAGGGCAGCCTCTAACCAAAAGCACAGAGACCCCAACAACCAGGACCTAAGGGAAGCCCATGACCACCTACAGAGACAATACAAAGACACCCTCAGGCGGAAAAAACAGAGCCACATCTCCCACAAACTCCAACAGCTGGAGGACTCCCTCCAAGACAACTCATTCTGGGAGACCTGGAACCACATTGGGACAAAGCCCAAGAAAAGCCCTCTCCACATCCAAAATGGCCACATCTGGCTCCACTACTTCAGGGACCTCTACAAAGACATCCCAGAAAATGCCCAAACCCCGGAACAGAAACAAATAGCCGCAAAGCTGAAGGACATGGAGGAGACAATCAAGGACTTTCAAAACCCCCTGGATACACCAATCACGATGGAGGAAATAAGAGAAAGAACAAAGCTGATAAAATGTAAGAAGGCTAGCGGTACCGATGGCATCCTGCCAGAGATGATCAAATACAGCCCCCCGGACATACATGAGGCACTCGCAAGACTTTTCAACCTTATCCTGAGTGCGGGCTCCTTTCCTCAGGCCTGGAGTGAAGGCCTCATAACACCCATCTACAAGAATGGGGACAGATATGATCCAGCAAACTACAGAGGAATCTGTGTCAGCAGTACACTGGGGAAACTGTTTAACAGCATCATCAATAAAAGGATCCTCTCCTTCCTCACACAGCAGGACGTACTCAGCAAAAGCCAAGCTGGGTTCATGCCAAACCACCGCACAACCGACCACATCTACACACTGCACAGCCTTATCAAGACTCATGTCCACAGCTCACGTGGCAAAATACACGCTTGCTTTGTGGATTTTAAGAAGGCGTTTGACTCGGTGTGGCACCCAGGCCTTTTCCTAAAACTCCTAGAGAGCGGAATAGGAGGTAGAATCTATGATGTCATCAAGAGTTCATATACTGGGAACCAATGCAGTGTGAAAGTGGACGGGAAGAGAAGCGCGTTCTTCAAGCAGGGTCGAGGAGTCAGGCAGGGCTGCAGTTTGAGCCCAACGCTCTTTAACATATTTATTAACCAACTGGCTGTAGCCCTGGAATCCTCCCCAGCACCAGGCCTCCTCTTGCATGACCACGAGGTGAAGTTCCTGCTGTATGCAGATGATCTCCTGCTGCTCTCCCCAACAGAAAGGGGCCTACAGGACAGCCTGGCAGTACTGGAGAGTTTCTGCACCACATGGGCACTGCCCATCAACCCAAAGAAGACAAAAGTGATGGTGTTCCAGAGAAAAAATCTAAAAATGCCCACCTCCTCATTTATATTAAATGGCTGCCCACTGGAGACCACAAACAGTTACACCTACCTGGGGCTGGAAATTAACCAAACTGGGAGCTTTAAACCAGCAGTAGAGGCCCTGAAGGAAAAAGCCTGCAGAACGTTTTATGCCATCAGAAGGCAACTTTACCACCTAAAACCACCGGTGAGAGTCTGGGTAAAAATATTCAACAGCATCATCACCCCAATCCTGCTCTATAGCAGTGAGGTATGGGGCCCGGTCACCTACCCTGACCAATCAAAATGGGACTCCAGCCCAACAGAAATCTTCCATCTAGAGTTCTGCAAGTATCTTCTCCAAGTCCATCGCAGCACTTCGAACTCAGCTTGCCGGGCAGAGCTAGGCAGATTCCCACTATGGCTGACTATCCAGCAGAGGGCGCTCTCATATTGGGCGCATATACAGAGCAGCAACCCCAGCACTTTCCACCATAAAGCCTCACTGAGCCAGGGTGGGGAGGCCATACCACGCTCTCTGAAACAAAACGTCAAGAGCCAGCCCAGCCAAGACCACCAACACAGGCTGACAAAAGCCCAAATAAAAGGAATGATAGAAAGCTGCAAGGACCGATACATAGAGGAATGGAGAAGTGACATAAAGAACTCCCAGAAACTCACTATCTACCAATCACTACAGAGGGAGTACACAATGGCCCCATATCTGGAGAGGCTACACCACCACAAAGATAGACAGGCCTTGAGCCTGTACCGTCTGAGTGCCCACAACCTGGAGATAGAGACAGGACGACACAGACAGACATGGAAGCCCCGG
Organism: Hyperolius riggenbachi; assembly: GCF_040937935.1. Taxonomy (NCBI): domain Eukaryota; kingdom Metazoa; phylum Chordata; class Amphibia; order Anura; family Hyperoliidae; genus Hyperolius; species Hyperolius riggenbachi. The sequence goes on from NC_090647.1 coordinate 26,709,003, forward strand.
GAGGAGAGACTGTGCAGGCAATGTGACCAGGGGGTCCTGGAGGATGAGGCCCACTTCCTGCTACACTGCAGCAAATATACACCGTTGAGGACCGCCCATTTCTAAAGACTCTCCGCCCACATTGCAGATTTCACCTCCACAGATGAGGAGAGGAAACTCTACATCATACTGGGGGAAGAGGAAGAAACTGTGCAAATAGCTGCCCGATATGTCACGGCCTGCCACCAACTGAGAGGAACATGATAACACATGGACTGTATAACCCCATACTCCCCTCCCCTATGGACTGTATGCCTATACCCCCCTCCCCTATGGACTATATACCCCATCCCCCCATACCATCCCGTACATCCTCCTATGGACTGTATACCCATGTCCTTCCCTTATTCCCACAATCCCCCCCCCCCCCCCCACATTAATGTTCTATTTTGCTTTGGCAATGCTAAATGTATTTGGTCCTGCCAATAAAGCTTTTTTGGATTTGGATTTGGATTTGGAAAGAGAGAGAGAGAGAGAGAGAGAGAGAGAGAGAGAGAGAGAGAGAGAGGAGAGAGAGGGGGAGAGAGAGAGAGAGAGAGAGAGGAGAGAAAGAGAGAGGGAGGGAGGAGAGAGAGAGAGAGAGAGGAGAGAGAGAAGAGAGAGAGAGAGAGAGAGAGAGAGGAGAGAGAGAGACAGAGAAGAGAGAGAGAGAGAGACAGAGAAGAGAGAGAGAGAGGGAGAGAGAGAGAGGAGAGAGAGAGAGATAGAGAGAGAGAGGAGAGAGTGTGCTGCTTAGTCCCCCTGCTGCCGCCTCTCATGTCGTATTTAGTGACAACAGCAGTCTGTGTACCACCACCAGGGTCCACGGATGCTACAATGTTTGGGCTGATTTATTGTGCTGTGGTGCCACCAGTGCGGTGCCATACTTGTCTTCTGTGCTGCCGCATAGCGCTGCTCAGTCCCCCTGCTGCTGCCTCTCATGTCGTATTTAGTGACAACAGCAGTCTGTGTACCACCACCAGGGTCCACATGCCATACTTGTCTTCTGTGCTGCCGCATAGCGCTGCTCAGTCCCCCTGCTGCCGCCTCTCATGTCGTATTTAGTGACAACAGCAGTCTGTGTACCACCGCCAGGGTCCAGGGATGCTACAATGTTTGGGCTGATTTATCGTGCTGTGGTGCCATCAGTGAGGTGCCATACTCGTCTTCTGTGCTGCCGCAGGGTGCTGCTCAGTCCTCCTGCTGCTGCCTCTCATGTCGTATTTAGTGACAACAGCAGTCTGTGTACCACCACCAGGGTCCACGTGCCATACTTGTCTTCTGTGCTTCTGCATAGCGCTGCTCAGTCCTCCTGCTGCTGCCTCTCATGTCGTATTTAGTGACAACAGCAGTCTGTGTACCACCACCAGGGTCCACGTGCCATACTTGTCTTCTGTGCTTCTGCATAGCGCTGCTCAGTCCTCCTGCTGCCGCCTCTCATGTCGTATTTAGTGACAACAGCAGTCTGTGTACCGCCACCAGGGTCCACGGATGCTACAATGTTTGGGCTGATTTATCAGACGACTTTGCTGCCATGTCATTGCTATCCATGCAAGGGAAAAAACACATTTACAAAAACCTCTCTGGGTGTTTTTGTGGCGTCGCCCATTTGTCTCATCCTCCTCCCTCCAGTGGTACCACCATTGGTACTCGCCATAATCACCTCTGCAATTGCTTAAAGTGTATTTCCCTGTTTAAAACCAATTATTACCAATTCATAGCCCCATTTAAAGAGACTCTGAAGCGAGAATAAATCTCGCTTCAGTGCTTATAGTCAGCAGAGGCATGTGTGCCCCTGCTAAACCGCCGCTATCCCGTGGCTAAACGGGGGTCCCTTACCCCCCAAATCCCCCCCTGCAAAATCTTGACCAACTTGGTCGTAGATTTTGCTGCTTTTGAGGCAGGGCTAACGGCCGCAGCCCTGCCTCTCAGCGCCGTCTATCAGCAGCGCATCGCCGCCCCTCTCAGTGAAGGAAGACTGAGAGGGGCGGGGGAGAGGCGGAGATACGCGCTGACAGACATTAGCCCTGCCTCTCAGCGCGTCTATCAGCGGTGCATCGCCGCCTCTCCCCCGCCCCTCTCAGTGAACGAAGACTGAGAGGGGCGGGGGAGAGGCGGAGATACACGCTGACAGACGCGCGTGAGGCGGGGCTGCGGCGGTTAGCCCTGCCCCAACCAGGAAGAGGGGATGCGCTGCACGGAGGGGATTTCGGGGGGTAAGGGATCCCCGTTTAGCCGCGGGATAGCAGCGGTTTAGCAGGGGCACACATGCACACGTGCCCCTGCTGAATATAAGCTCTGAAGCGAGATTTATTCTCGCTTCAGAGTCCCTTTAAAGTGTTGATTTAAAATCCATTTTCTCAAAAGCTAAATGTTCTTTTTGGTATTTTTGTGTTGAAGTTGTAGCCCCTTATCACCTTTATAATCCATGCAATTTGGGGGATTGTAGCATGTATGGGGGCTTAAACGATTTCCCGTGATCACGGCTGTGTTTAGACGTGATTGCCTCATTCACGGGAAAAATCCAAGTCGAATTCGTGAGTCCGGGTGAAATCCAGAAATCAATCACTCCGTTTCCGGATTTTTCTCCAATCACGGCCGCACAGTCAGGTATCCGAGCAGCACTGGCTGCATGGTGCCAATGTTCCGGGAGCGTGCAATAGATGGATGTTTGTGTAGTGAATGCTCCGGGAGCGTGCAATAGATGGATGTTTGTGTAGTGAATGTTCCGGGAGCGTGCAATAGATGGATGTTTGTGTAGTGAATGCTCCGGGAGCGTGCAATAGATGGATGTTTGTGTAGTGAATGTTCCGGGAGCGTGCAATAGATGGATGTTTGTGTAGTGAATGCTCCGGGAGCATGCAATAGATGGATGTTTGTGTAGTGAATGTTCCGGGAGCGTGCAATAGATGGATGTTTGTGTAGTGAATGTTCCGGGAGCGTGCAATAGATGGATGTTTGTGTAGTGAATGTTCCGGGAGCGTGCAATAGATGGATGTTTGTGTAGTGAATGTTCCGGTAGCGTGCAATAGATGGATGTTTGTGTAGTGAATGTTCCGGGAGCGTGCAATAGATGGATGTTTGTGTAGTGAATGTTCCGGGAGCGTGCAATAGATGGATGTTTGTGTAGTGAATGTTCCGGGAGCGTGCAATAGATGGATGTTTGTGTAGTGAATGTTCCGGGAGCGTGCAATAGATGGATGTTTGTGTAGTGAATGTTCCGGGAGCGTGCAATAGATGGATGTTTGTGTAGTGAATGTTCCGGTAGCGTGCAATAGATGGATGTTTGTGTAGTGAATGTTCCGGGAGCGTGCAATAGATGGATGTTTGTGTAGTGAATGTTCCGGGAGCGTGCAATAGATGGATGTTTGTGTAGTGAATGTTCCGGGAGCGTGCAATAGATGGATGTTTGTGTAGTGAATGTTCCGGGAGCGTGCAATAGATGGATGTTTGTGTAGTGAATGCTCCGGGAGCGTGCAATAGATGGATGTTTGTGTAGTGAATGTTCCGGGAGCGTGCAATAGATGGATGTTTGTGTAGTGAATGTTCCGGGAGCGTGCAATAGATGGATGTTTGTGTAGTGAATGTTCCGGGAGCGTGCAATAGATGGATGTTTGTGTAGTGAATGTTCCGGGAGCGTGCAATAGATGGATGTTTGTGTAGTGAATGTTCCGGGAGCGTGCAATAGATGGATGTTTGTGTAGTGAATGTTCCGGGAGCGTGCAATAGATGGATGTTTGTGTAGTGAATGTTCCGGGAGCGTGCAATAGATGGATGTTTGTGTAGTGAATGTTCCGGGAGCGTGCAATAGATGGATGTTTGTGTAGTGAATGCTCCGGGAGCGTGCAATAGATGGATGTTTGTGTAGTGAATGTTCCGGGAGCGTGCAATAGATGGATGTTTGTGTAGTGAATGCTCCGGGAGCGTGCAATAGATGGATGTTTGTGTAGTGAATGTTCCGGGAGCGTGCAATAGATGGATGTTTGTGTAGTGAATGTTCCGGGAGCGTGCAATAGATGGATGTTTGTGTAGTGAATGTTCCGGGAGCGTGCAATAGATGGATGTTTGTGTAGTGAATGCTCCGGGAGCATGCAATAGATGGATGTTTGTGTAGTGAATGCTCCGGGAGCGTGCAATAGATGGATGTTTGTGTAGTGAATGTTCCGGGAGCGTGCAATAGATGGATGTTTGTGTAGTGAATGTTCCGGGAGCGTGCAATAGATGGATGTTTGTGTAGTGAATGTTCCGGGAGCGTGCAATAGATGGATGTTTGTGTAGTGAATGTTCCGGGAGCGTGCAATAGATGGATGTTTGTGTAGTGAATGTTCCGGGAGCGTGCAATAGATGGATGTTTGTGTAGTGAATGCTCCGGGAGCGTGCAATAGATGGATGTTTGTGTAGTGAATGTTCCGGGAGCGTGCAATAGATGGATGTTTGTGTAGTGAATGTTCCGGGAGCGTGCAATAGATGGATGTTTGTGTAGTGAATGTCCCGGGAGCGTGCAATAGATGGATGTTTGTGTAGTGAATGTTCCGGGAGCGTGCAATAGATGGATGTTTGTGTAGTGAATGTTCCGGGAGCGTGCAATAGATGGATGTTTGTGTAGTGAATGTTCCGGGAGCGTGCAATAGATGGATGTTTGTGTAGTGAATGTTCCGGGAGCGTGCAATAGATGGATGTTTGTGTAGTGAATGTTCCGGGAGCGTGCAATAGATGGATGTTTGTGTAGTGAATGCCCTGGGAGCATGCAATAGATGGATGTTTGTGTAGTGAATGCTCCGGGAGCGTGCAATAGATGGATGTTTGTGTAGTGAATGTTCCGGGAGCGTGCAATAGATGGATGTTTGTGTAGTGAATGTTCCGGGAGCGTGCAATAGATGGATGTTTGTGTAGTGAATGTTCCGGGAGCGTGCAATAGATGGATGTTTGTGTAGTGAATGTTCCGGGAGCGTGCAATAGATGGATGTTTGTGTAGTGAATGCTCCGGGAGCGTGCAATAGATGGATGTTTGTGTAGTGAATGTTCCGGGAGCGTGCAATAGATGGATGTTTGTGTAATGAATGTTCCGGGAGCGTGCAATAGATGGATGTTTGTGTAGTGAATGTTCCGGGAGCGTGCAATAGATGGATGTTTGTGTAGTGAATGTTCCGGGAGCGTGCCATAGATGGATGTTTGTGTAGTGAATGTTCCGGGAGCGTGCAATAGATGGATGTTTGTGTAGTGAATGCTCCGGGAGCGTGCAATAGATGGATGTTTGTGTAGTGAATGTTCCGGGAGCGTGCAATAGATGGATGTTTGTGTAGTGAATGTTCCGGGAGCGTGCAATAGATGGATGTTTGTGTAGTGAACGTTCCGGGAGCGTGCAATAGATGGATGTTTGTGTAGTGAATGCTCCGGGAGCGTGCAATAGATGGATGTTTGTGTAGTGAATGTTCCGGGAGCGTGCAATAGATGGATGTTTGTGTAGTGAATGTTCCGGGAGCGTGCAATAGATGGATGTTTGTGTAGTGAATGCTCCGGGAGCGTGCAATAGATGGATGTTTGTGTAATGAATGTTCCGGGAGCGTGCAATAGATGGATGTTTGTGTAGTGAATGCTCCGGGAGCGTGCAATAGATGGATGTTTGTGTAGTGAATGTTCCGGGAGCGTGCAATAGATGGATGTTTGTGTAGTGAATGTTCCGGGAGCGTGCAATAGATGGATGTTTGTGTAGTGAATGTTCCGGGAGCGTGCAATAGATGGATGTTTGTGTAGTGAATGCTCCGGGAGCGTGCAATAGATGGATGTTTGTGTAGTGAATGTTCCGGGAGCGTGCAATAGATGGATGTTTGTGTAGTGAATGTTCCGGGAGCGTGCAATAGATGGATGTTTGTGTAGTGAATGCTCCGGGAGCGTGCAATAGATGGATGTTTGTGTAGTGAATGTTCCGGGAGCGTGCAATAGATGGATGTTTGTGTAGTGAATGTTCCGGGAGCGTGCATCTGTAACACCGTCATCTACCAACTAGCAATAAATGGGACTCTGTGGAACATGGATATAAATAACAGTCTGGAAGGAATGATCAGGATTCTGCTGTCTGCTGGTTTACTTCTTAGCAAAGTTAGTTAGTGGTGGGGGGAAGGGGGACTCTTAGCTGGACTTCCTCATTCCCATCAGACATGAGGCAACCACAACCACCAAACGTGTGAACTGCTTTCCTCCCCGAGGAGCCAAAGCGCATACGCTGATCTCAGATCAGTACATAGTGATGTGTGCGGGGGAATGTTATGTGATTATAATACCAAACTAAACTGAGGGATTTTCAGATCTGATAGAACCATGGCCAGGGCTGGAGCTGTGACACAAGAAACATAATACGTATTGTGCTTTCCTCCTGGCAGACTCAGAGCACCACAGCTGCAGCCACTAGGGGGCGCTCTATAGGCAGTAGCAGTGTTAGGCTAGAGCTGCAGCCACTAGGGGACGCTCTATAGGCAGTAGCAGTGTTAGGCCAGAGCTGCAGCCACTAGGGGGCACTCTATAGGCAGTAGCAGTATTAGGCCAGAGCTGCAGCCACTAGGGGGCGCTCTATAGGCAGTAGCAGTGTTACACCAGAGCTGCAGCCACTAGGAGGTGCTCTATAGGCAGTAGCAGTGTTAGGCCAGAGCTGCAGCCACTAGGGGGCACTCTATAGGCAGTAGCAGTGTTAGGCTAGAGCTGCAGCCACTAGGGGACGCTCTATAGGCAGTAGCAGTGTTAGGCCAGAGCTGCAGCCACTAGGGGGTGCTCTATAAGCAGTAGCAGTGTTAGGCCGGAGCTGCAGCCACTAGGGGGCGCTCTATAGGCAGTAGCAGTGATAAGCTAGAGCTGCAGCCACTAGGGGGTGCTCTATAGGCAGTAGCAGTGTTAGGCCAGAGCTGCAGCCACTAGGGGGCGCTCTATAGGCAGTAGCAGTGTTAGGCCAGAGCTGCAGCCACTAGGGGGCACTCTATAGGCAGTAGCAGTGTTAGGCCGGAGCTGCAGCCACTAGGGGGCGCTCTATAGGCAGTAGCAGTGATAAGCTAGAGCTGCAGCCACTAGGGGCGCTCTATAGGCAGTAGCAGTGTTAGGCCAGAGCTGCAGCCACTAGGGCATGCTCTATAGGCAGTAGCAGTGTTAGGCCAGAGCTGCAGCCACTAGGGGGAGCTCTATAGGCAGTAGCAGTGTTAGGCCAGAGCTGCAGCCACTAGGGGGCGCTCTATAGGCAGTAGCAGTGTTAGGCCAGAGCTGCAGCCACTAGGGGGTGCTCTATAGGCAGTAGCAGTGTTAGGCCAGAGCTGCAGCCACTAGGGGTGCTCTATAGGCAGTAGCAGTGTTGGCCAGAGCTGCAGCCACTAGAGGGCACTCTATAGGCAGTAGCAGTGTTAGGCCAGAGCTGGAGCCACTAGGGGCGCTCTATAGGCAGTAGCAGTGTTAGGCTAGAGCTGCAGCCACTAGGGGGAGCTCTATAGGCAGTAGCAGTGTTAGGCCAGAGCTGCAGCCACTACGGGGTGCTCTATAGGCAGTAGCAGTGTTAGGCCAGAGCTGCAGCCACTAGGGGGCGCTCTATAGGCAGTAGCAGTGTTTGGCCAGAGCTGCAGCCACTAGGGGGAGCTCTATAGGCAGTAATAGTGTTAGTCCAGAGCTGCAGCCACTAGGGCACGCTCTATAGGCAGTAGCAGTGTTAGGCCAGAGCTGCAGCCACTACGGGGTGCTCTATAGGCAGTAGCAGTGTTAGGCCAGAGCTGCAGCCACTAGGGGGCACTCTATAGGTAGTAGTAGTGTTAGGCCAGAGCTGCAGCCACTAGGGGGTGCTCTATAAGCAGTAGCAGTGTTAGGCCAGAGCTGCAGCCACTAGGGGGAGCTCTACAGGCAGTAGCAGTGTTAGGCCAGAGCTGCAGCCACTAAGGGGTGCTCTATAGGCAGTAGCAGTGTTAGGCCAGAGCTGCAGCCACTAGGGGGCGCTCTATAGGCAGTAGCAGTGTTAGGCCAGAGCTGCAGCCACTAGGGGACGCTCTATAGGCAGTAGCAGTGTTAGGCCAGAGCTGCAGCCACTAGGGGACGCTCTATAGGCAGTAGCAGTGTTAGGCCAGAGCTGCAGCTACTAGGGGGCGCTCTATAGGCAGTAGCAGTGTTAAGCCAGAGCTGCAGCCACTAGGGGGTGCTCTATAGGCAGTAGCGGTGTTAGGCCAGAGCTGCAGCCACTAGGGGGCGCTCTATAGGCAGTAGCAGTGTTAGGCCAGAGCTGCAGCCACTAGGGGGCACTCTATAGGCAGTAGCAGTGTTAGGCTAGAGCTGCAGCCACTAGGGGGAGCTCTATAGGCAGTAGCAGTGTTGGCCAGAGCTGCAGCCACTAGAGGGCACTCTATAGGCAGTAGCAGTGTTAGGCCAGAGCTGCAGCCACTAGGGGGCGCTCTATAGGCAGTAGCAGTGTTAGGCCAGAGCTGCAGCCACTAGGGGGCGCTCTATAGGCAGTAGCAGTGTTAGGCTAGAGCTGCAGCCACTAGGGGGCGCTCTATAGGCAGTAGCAGTGTTAGGCCAGAGCTGCAGCCACTAGGGGGCACTCTATAGGCAGTAGCAGTGTTAGGCTAGAGCTGCAGCAACTAGGGGGCACTCTATAGGCAGTAGCAGTGTTAGACCAGAGCTGCAGCCACTAGGGGGCACTCTATAGGCAGTAGCAGTGTTAGGCCAGAGCTGCAGCCACTAGGGGGCGCTCTATAGGCAGTAGCAGTGTTTGGCCAGAGCTGCAGCCACTAGGGGGCACTCTATAGGCAGTAGCAGTGTTAGGCTAGAGCTGCAGCAACTAGGGGGCACTCTATAGGCAGTAGCAGTGTTAGGCCAGAGCTGCAGCCACTAGGGGGCGCTCTATAGGCAGTAGCAGTGTTAGGCCAGAGCTGCAGCCACTAGGGGGCGCTCTATAGGCAGTAGCAGTGTTAGGCCAGAGCTGCAGCCACTAGGGGATGCTCTATAGGCAGTAGCAGTGTTAGGCTAGAGCTAAAGCCACTAGGGGGCGCTCTATAGGCAGTAGCAATGTTTGGCCAGAGCTGCAGCCACTAGGGGGTGCTCTATAGGCAGTAGCAGTGTTAGACCAGAGCTGCAGCCACTAGGGGGCGCTCTATAGGCAGTAGCAGTGTTAGGCCAGAGCTGCAGCCACTAGGGGCGCTCTATAGGCAGTAGCAGTGTTAGGCCAGAGCTGCAGCCACTAGGAGGCACTCTATAGGCAGTAGCAGTGTTAGGCCAGAGCTGCAGCCACTAGGGGGCGCTCTATAGGCAGTAGCAGTGTTAGTCTGGAGTTGCAGCCACTAGGGGATGCTCTATAGGAAGTAGCAGTGTTAGGCCAGAGCTGCAGCCACTAGGGGCCGGTTTATAGACAGTAGCAATGTTAGGCCAGAGCTGCAGCCACTAGGGGGCGCTCTATAGGCAGTAGCAATGTTAGGCCAGAGCTGCAGCCACTAGGGGGGGCTCTATAGGCAGTAGCAGTGTTAGGCCATAGCTGCAGCCACTAGGGGGCGCTCTATAGGCAGTAGCAGTGTTAGGCCAGAGCTGCAGTCACTAGGGGGGGCACTCTATAGGTAGTAGCAGTGTTAGGCCAGAGCTGCAGCCACTAGGGGGTGCTCTATAGGCAGCAGCAGTGTTAGGCCAGAGCGGCAGCCACTAGGGGGCGCTCTATAGGCAGTAGCAGTGTTAGGCCAGAGCTGCAGCCACTAGGGGGTGCACTATAGGCAGTAGCAGTGTTAGGCCAGAGCTGCAGCCACTAGGGGGCACTCTATAGGCAGTAGCAGTGTTAGGCCAGAGCTGCAGCCACTAGGGGGAGCTCTATAGGCAGTAGCAGTGTTAGGCCAGAGCTGCAGCCACTAGGGCATGCTCTATAGGCAGTAGCAGTGTTAGGCCAGAGCTGCAGCCAATAGGGGGTGCTCCATAGGCAGTAGCAGTGTTAGGCCAGAGCTGCAGCCACTAGGGGGCGCTCTATAGGCAGTAGCAGTGTTAGGCCAGAGCTGCAGCCACTAGAGGGTGCTCTATAGGCAGTAGCAGTGTTAGGCCAGAGCTGCAGCCACTAGGAGGTGATCTATAGGCAGTAGCAGTGTTAGGCCAGAGCTGCAGTCACTAGGGGGGGCTCTATAGGCAGTAGCAGTGTTAGGCCAGAGCTGCAGCCACTAGAGGGTGCTCTATAGGCAGTAGCAGTGTTAGGCCAGAGCTGCAGCCACTAGGAGGTGATCTATAGGCAGTAGCAGTGTTAGGCCAGAGCTGCAGCCACTAGAGGGTGCTCTATAGGCAGTAGCAGTGTTAGGCCAGAGCTGCAGCCACTAGGAGGTGATCTATAGGCAGTAGCAGTGTTAGGCCAGAGCTGCAGTCACTAGGGGGCGCTCTATAGGTAGTAGCAGTGTTAGGCCAGAGCTGCAGCCACTAGGAGGTGATCTATAGGTAGTAGCAGTGATAAGCTAGAGCTGCAGCCACTAGGGGGAGCTCTATAGGCAGTAGCAGTGTTAGGCAAGAGCTGCAGCCACTAGGGGGCGCTCTATAGGCAGTAGCAGTGTTAGGCCAGAGCTGCAGCCACTTCGGGGCGCTCTATAGGCAGTAGCAGTGTTAGGCCAGAGCTGCAGCCACTAGGGGGCACTCTATAGGCAGTAGCAGTGTAAGGCCACAGCTGCAGCCACTAGGGGATGCTCTATAGGCAGTAGCAGTGTTAGGCCAGAGCTGCAGCCGCTAGGGGGCGCTCTATAGGCAGTAGCAGTGTTAGGCCAGAGCTGCAGCCACTAGGGGGCGCTCTATAGACAGTAGCAGTGTTAGGCCAGAGCTGCAGCCACTAGGGGGTGCTCTATAGGCAGTAGCAGTGTTAGGCCAGAGCGGCAGTCACTAGGGGGTGCTCTATAGGCAGTAGCAGTGTTAGGCCAGAGCTGCAGCCACTAGGGGGAGCTCTATAGGCAGTAGCAGTGTTAGGCCAGAGCTGCAGCCACTAGGGGGTGCTCTATAGGCAGTAGCAGTGGTAGGCCAGAGCTGCAGCCACTAGGGGGCACTCTATAGGCAGTAGCAGTGTAAGGCCACAGCTGCAGCCACTAGGGGATGCTCTATAGGCAGTAGCAGTGTTAGGCCAGAGCTGCAGCCGCTAGGGGGCGCTCTATAGGCAGTAGCAGTGTTAGGCCAGAGCTGCAGCCACTAGGGGGCGCTCTATAGACAGTAGCAGTGTTAGGCCAGAGCTGCAGCCACTAGGGGGTGCTCTATAGGCAGTAGCAGTGTTAGGCCAGAGCTGCAGCCACTAGGGGGCGCTCTATAGGCAGTAGCAGTGTTAGGCCAGAGCTGCAGCCACTAGAGGGCACTCTATAGGCAGTAGCAGTGGTAGGCCAGAGCTGCAGCCACTAGGGGGTGCTCTATAGGCAGTAGCAGTGTTAGGCCAGAGCTGCAGCCACTTGGGGGTGCTCTATAGGCAGTAGCAGTGTTAGGCCAGAGCTGCAGCCACTAGGGGGCGCTCTATAGGCAGTAGCAGTGTTAGGCCAGAGCTGCAGCCACTAGGGCATGCTCTATAGGGAGTAGCAGTGTTAGGCCAGAGCTGCAGCCACTAGGGAGTGCACTATAGGCAGTAGCAGTGTTAGGCCAGAGCTGCAGCCACTAGGGGATGCTCTATAGGCAGTAGCAGTGTTAGGCCAGAGCTGCAGCCACTAGGGGGTGCTCTATAGGCAGTAGCAGTGTTAGGCCAGAGCTGCAGCCACTAGGGAGTGCACTATAGGCAGTAGCAGTGTTAGGCCAGAGCTGCAGCCACTAGGGGATGCTCTATAGGCAGTAGCAGTGTTAGGCCAGAGCTGCAGCCACTAGGGGGTGCTCTATAGGCAGTAGCAGTGTTAGGCCAGAGCTGCAGCCACTAGGGGGCGCTCTATAGGCAGTAGCAGTGTTAGTCTGGAGTTGCAGCCACTAGGGGATGCTCTATAGGAAGTAGCAGTGTTAGGCCAGAGCTGCAGCCACTAGGGGCCGGTTTATAGACAGTAGCAATGTTAGGCCAGAGCTGCAGCCACTAGGGGGCGCTCTATAGGCAGTAGCAATGTTAGGCCAGAGCTGCAGCCACTAGGGGGGGCTCTATAGGCAGTAGCAGTGTTAGGCCATAGCTGCAGCCACTAGGGGGCGCTCTATAGGCAGTAGCAGTGTTAGGCCAGAGCTGCAGTCACTAGGGGGGGCACTCTATAGGTAGTAGCAGTGTTAGGCCAGAGCTGCAGCCACTAGGGGGTGCTCTATAGGCAGCAGCAGTGTTAGGCCAGAGCGGCAGCCACTAGGGGGCGCTCTATAGGCAGTAGCAGTGTTAGGCCAGAGCTGCAGCCACTAGGGGGTGCACTATAGGCAGTAGCAGTGTTAGGCCAGAGCTGCAGCCACTAGGGGGCACTCTATAGGCAGTAGCAGTGTTAGGCCAGAGCTGCAGCCACTAGGGGGAGCTCTATAGGCAGTAGCAGTGTTAGGCCAGAGCTGCAGCCACTAGGGCATGCTCTATAGGCAGTAGCAGTGTTAGGCCAGAGCTGCAGCCAATAGGGGGTGCTCCATAGGCAGTAGCAGTGTTAGGCCAGAGCTGCAGCCACTAGGGGGCGCTCTATAGGCAGTAGCAGTGTTAGGCCAGAGCTGCAGCCACTAGAGGGTGCTCTATAGGCAGTAGCAGTGTTAGGCCAGAGCTGCAGCCACTAGGAGGTGATCTATAGGCAGTAGCAGTGTTAGGCCAGAGCTGCAGTCACTAGGGGGGGCTCTATAGGCAGTAGCAGTGTTAGGCCAGAGCTGCAGCCACTAGAGGGTGCTCTATAGGCAGTAGCAGTGTTAGGCCAGAGCTGCAGCCACTAGGAGGTGATCTATAGGCAGTAGCAGTGTTAGGCCAGAGCTGCAGCCACTAGAGGGTGCTCTATAGGCAGTAGCAGTGTTAGGCCAGAGCTGCAGCCACTAGGAGGTGATCTATAGGCAGTAGCAGTGTTAGGCCAGAGCTGCAGTCACTAGGGGGCGCTCTATAGGTAGTAGCAGTGTTAGGCCAGAGCTGCAGCCACTAGGAGGTGATCTATAGGTAGTAGCAGTGATAAGCTAGAGCTGCAGCCACTAGGGGGAGCTCTATAGGCAGTAGCAGTGTTAGGCAAGAGCTGCAGCCACTAGGGGGGGCTCTATAGGCAGTAGCAGTGTTAGGCCAGAGCTGCAGCCACTTCGGGGCGCTCTATAGGCAGTAGCAGTGTTAGGCCAGAGCTGCAGCCACTAGGGGGCACTCTATAGGCAGTAGCAGTGTAAGGCCACAGCTGCAGCCACTAGGGGATGCTCTATAGGCAGTAGCAGTGTTAGGCCAGAGCTGCAGCCGCTAGGGGGCGCTCTATAGGCAGTAGCAGTGTTAGGCCAGAGCTGCAGCCACTAGGGGGCGCTCTATAGACAGTAGCAGTGTTAGGCCAGAGCTGCAGCCACTAGGGGGTGCTCTATAGGCAGTAGCAGTGTTAGGCCAGAGCGGCAGTCACTAGGGGGTGCTCTATAGGCAGTAGCAGTGTTAGGCCAGAGCTGCAGCCACTAGGGGGAGCTCTATAGGCAGTAGCAGTGTTAGGCCAGAGCTGCAGCCACTAGGGGGTGCTCTATAGGCAGTAGCAGTGGTAGGCCAGAGCTGCAGCCACTAGGGGGCACTCTATAGGCAGTAGCAGTGTAAGGCCACAGCTGCAGCCACTAGGGGATGCTCTATAGGCAGTAGCAGTGTTAGGCCAGAGCTGCAGCCGCTAGGGGGCGCTCTATAGGCAGTAGCAGTGTTAGGCCAGAGCTGCAGCCACTAGGGGGCGCTCTATAGACAGTAGCAGTGTTAGGCCAGAGCTGCAGCCACTAGGGGGTGCTCTATAGGCAGTAGCAGTGTTAGGCCAGAGCTGCAGCCACTAGGGGGCGCTCTATAGGCAGTAGCAGTGTTAGGCCAGAGCTGCAGCCACTAGAGGGCACTCTATAGGCAGTAGCAGTGGTAGGCCAGAGCTGCAGCCACTAGGGGGTGCTCTATAGGCAGTAGCAGTGTTAGGCCAGAGCTGCAGCCACTTGGGGGTGCTCTATAGGCAGTAGCAGTGTTAGGCCAGAGCTGCAGCCACTAGGGGGCGCTCTATAGGCAGTAGCAGTGTTAGGCCAGAGCTGCAGCCACTAGGGCATGCTCTATAGGGAGTAGCAGTGTTAGGCCAGAGCTGCAGCCACTAGGGAGTGCACTATAGGCAGTAGCAGTGTTAGGCCAGAGCTGCAGCCACTAGGGGATGCTCTATAGGCAGTAGCAGTGTTAGGCCAGAGCTGCAGCCACTAGGGGGTGCTCTATAGGCAGTAGCAGTGTTAGGCCAGAACTGCAGCCACTAGGGGGCACTCTATAGGCAGTAGCAGTGTTAGGCCAGAGCTGCAGCCACTAGGGCATGCTCTATAGGCAGTAGCAGTGTTAGGCCAGAGCTGCAGCCACTAGGGGGGGCACTATAGGCAGTAGCAGTGTTAGGCCAGAGCTGCAGCCACTAGGGGGCACTCTATAGGCAGTAGCAGTGTTAGGCCAGAGCTGCAGCCACTAGGGGGCGCTCTATAGGCAGTAGCAGTGTTAGGCCAGAGCTGCAGCCACTAGGGGGCGCTCTATAGGCAGTAGCAGTGTTAGGCCAGAGCTGCAGCCACTAGGGGACGCTCTATAGGCAGTAGCAGTGTTAGGCCAGAGCTGCAGCCACTAGGGGACGCTCTATAGGCAGTAGCAGTGTTAGGCCAGAGCTGCAGCTACTAGGGGGCGCTCTATAGGCAGTAGCAGTGTTAAGCCAGAGCTGCAGCCACTAGGGGGTGCTCTATAGGCAGTAGCGGTGTTAGGCCAGAGCTGCAGCCACTAGGGGGCGCTCTATAGGCAGTAGCAGTGTTAGGCCAGAGCTGCAGCCACTAGGGGGCACTCTATAGGCAGTAGCAGTGTTAGGCTAGAGCTGCAGCCACTAGGGGGAGCTCTATAGGCAGTAGCAGTGTTGGCCAGAGCTGCAGCCACTAGAGGGCACTCTATAGGCAGTAGCAGTGTTAGGCCAGAGCTGCAGCCACTAGGGGGCGCTCTATAGGCAGTAGCAGTGTTAGGCCAGAGCTGCAGCCACTAGGGGGCGCTCTATAGGCAGTAGCAGTGTTAGGCTAGAGCTGCAGCCACTAGGGGGCGCTCTATAGGCAGTAGCAGTGTTAGGCCAGAGCTGCAGCCACTAGGGGGCACTCTATAGGCAGTAGCAGTGTTAGGCTAGAGCTGCAGCAACTAGGGGGCACTCTATAGGCAGTAGCAGTGTTAGACCAGAGCTGCAGCCACTAGGGGGCACTCTATAGGCAGTAGCAGTGTTAGGCCAGAGCTGCAGCCACTAGGGGGCGCTCTATAGGCAGTAGCAGTGTTTGGCCAGAGCTGCAGCCACTAGGGGGCACTCTATAGGCAGTAGCAGTGTTAGGCTAGAGCTGCAGCAACTAGGGGGCACTCTATAGGCAGTAGCAGTGTTAGGCCAGAGCTGCAGCCACTAGGGGGCGCTCTATAGGCAGTAGCAGTGTTAGGCCAGAGCTGCAGCCACTAGGGGGCGCTCTATAGGCAGTAGCAGTGTTAGGCCAGAGCTGCAGCCACTAGGGGCGCTCTATAGGCAGTAGCAGTGTTAGGCCAGAGCTGCAGCCACTAGGAGGCACTCTATAGGCAGTAGCAGTGTTAGGCCAGAGCTGCAGCCACTAGGGGGCGCTCTATAGGCAGTAGCAGTGTTAGTCTGGAGTTGCAGCCACTAGGGGATGCTCTATAGGAAGTAGCAGTGTTAGGCCAGAGCTGCAGCCACTAGGGGCCGGTTTATAGACAGTAGCAATGTTAGGCCAGAGCTGCAGCCACTAGGGGGCGCTCTATAGGCAGTAGCAATGTTAGGCCAGAGCTGCAGCCACTAGGGGGGGCTCTATAGGCAGTAGCAGTGTTAGGCCATAGCTGCAGCCACTAGGGGGCGCTCTATAGGCAGTAGCAGTGTTAGGCCAGAGCTGCAGTCACTAGGGGGGGCACTCTATAGGTAGTAGCAGTGTTAGGCCAGAGCTGCAGCCACTAGGGGGTGCTCTATAGGCAGCAGCAGTGTTAGGCCAGAGCGGCAGCCACTAGGGGGCGCTCTATAGGCAGTAGCAGTGTTAGGCCAGAGCTGCAGCCACTAGGGGGTGCACTATAGGCAGTAGCAGTGTTAGGCCAGAGCTGCAGCCACTAGGGGGCACTCTATAGGCAGTAGCAGTGTTAGGCCAGAGCTGCAGCCACTAGGGGGAGCTCTATAGGCAGTAGCAGTGTTAGGCCAGAGCTGCAGCCACTAGGGCATGCTCTATAGGCAGTAGCAGTGTTAGGCCAGAGCTGCAGCCAATAGGGGGTGCTCCATAGGCAGTAGCAGTGTTAGGCCAGAGCTGCAGCCACTAGGGGGCGCTCTATAGGCAGTAGCAGTGTTAGGCCAGAGCTGCAGCCACTAGAGGGTGCTCTATAGGCAGTAGCAGTGTTAGGCCAGAGCTGCAGCCACTAGGAGGTGATCTATAGGCAGTAGCAGTGTTAGGCCAGAGCTGCAGTCACTAGGGGGGGCTCTATAGGCAGTAGCAGTGTTAGGCCAGAGCTGCAGCCACTAGAGGGTGCTCTATAGGCAGTAGCAGTGTTAGGCCAGAGCTGCAGCCACTAGGAGGTGATCTATAGGCAGTAGCAGTGTTAGGCCAGAGCTGCAGCCACTAGAGGGTGCTCTATAGGCAGTAGCAGTGTTAGGCCAGAGCTGCAGCCACTAGGAGGTGATCTATAGGCAGTAGCAGTGTTAGGCCAGAGCTGCAGTCACTAGGGGGCGCTCTATAGGTAGTAGCAGTGTTAGGCCAGAGCTGCAGCCACTAGGAGGTGATCTATAGGTAGTAGCAGTGATAAGCTAGAGCTGCAGCCACTAGGGGGAGCTCTATAGGCAGTAGCAGTGTTAGGCAAGAGATGCAGCCACTAGGGGGCGCTCTATAGGCAGTAGCAGTGTTAGGCCAGAGCTGCAGCCACTTCGGGGCGCTCTATAGGCAGTAGCAGTGTTAGGCCAGAGCTGCAGCCACTAGGGGGCACTCTATAGGCAGTAGCAGTGTAAGGCCACAGCTGCAGCCACTAGGGGATGCTCTATAGGCAGTAGCAGTGTTAGGCCAGAGCTGCAGCCGCTAGGGGGCGCTCTATAGGCAGTAGCAGTGTTAGGCCAGAGCTGCAGCCACTAGGGGGCGCTCTATAGACAGTAGCAGTGTTAGGCCAGAGCTGCAGCCACTAGGGGGTGCTCTATAGGCAGTAGCAGTGTTAGGCCAGAGCGGCAGTCACTAGGGGGTGCTCTATAGGCAGTAGCAGTGTTAGGCCAGAGCTGCAGCCACTAGGGGGAGCTCTATAGGCAGTAGCAGTGTTAGGCCAGAGCTGCAGCCACTAGGGGGTGCTCTATAGGCAGTAGCAGTGGTAGGCCAGAGCTGCAGCCACTAGGGGGCACTCTATAGGCAGTAGCAGTGTAAGGCCACAGCTGCAGCCACTAGGGGATGCTCTATAGGCAGTAGCAGTGTTAGGCCAGAGCTGCAGCCGCTAGGGGGCGCTCTATAGGCAGTAGCAGTGTTAGGCCAGAGCTGCAGCCACTAGGGGGCGCTCTATAGACAGTAGCAGTGTTAGGCCAGAGCTGCAGCCACTAGGGGGTGCTCTATAGGCAGTAGCAGTGTTAGGCCAGAGCTGCAGCCACTAGGGGGCGCTCTATAGGCAGTAGCAGTGTTAGGCCAGAGCTGCAGCCACTAGAGGGCACTCTATAGGCAGTAGCAGTGGTAGGCCAGAGCTGCAGCCACTAGGGGGTGCTCTATAGGCAGTAGCAGTGTTAGGCCAGAGCTGCAGCCACTTGGGGGTGCTCTATAGGCAGTAGCAGTGTTAGGCCAGAGCTGCAGCCACTAGGGGGCGCTCTATAGGCAGTAGCAGTGTTAGGCCAGAGCTGCAGCCACTAGGGCATGCTCTATAGGGAGTAGCAGTGTTAGGCCAGAGCTGCAGCCACTAGGGAGTGCACTATAGGCAGTAGCAGTGTTAGGCCAGAGCTGCAGCCACTAGGGGATGCTCTATAGGCAGTAGCAGTGTTAGGCCAGAGCTGCAGCCATTAGGGGGTGCTCTATAGGCAGTAGCAGTGTTAGGCCAGAGCTGCAGCCACTAGGGGGCACTCTATAGGCAGTAGCAGTGTTAGGCCAGAGCTGCAGCCACTAGGGCATGCTCTATAGGCAGTAGCAGTGTTAGGCCAGAGCTGCAGCCACTAGGGGGGGCACTATAGGCAGTAGCAGTGTTAGGCCAGAGCTGCAGCCACTAGGGGGCACTCTATAGGCAGTAGCAGTGTTAGGCCAGAGCTGCAGCCACTAGGGGGCGCTCTATAGGCAGTAGCAGTGTTAGGCCAGAGCTGCAGCCACTAGGGGGCGCTCTATAGGCAGTAGCAGTGTTAGGCTAGAGCTGCAGCCACTAGGGGGCACTCTATAGGCAGTAGCAGTGTTAGGCCAGAGCTGCAGCCACTAGGGGGCGCTCTATAGGCAGTAGCAGTGTTAGGCTAGAGCTGCAGCCACTAGGGGGCACACTATAGGCAGTAGCAGTGTTAGGCCAGAGCTGCAGCCAATAGGGGGCGCTCTATAGGCAGTAGCACTGTTAGGCCAGAGCTGCAGCCACTAGGGGGCGCTCTATAGGCAGTAGTAGTGTTAGGCCAGAGCTGCAGCCACTAGGGGGTGATCTATAGGCAGTAGCAGTGTTAGGCCAGAGCTGCAGCCACTAGGGGGTGCTCTATAGGCAGTAGCAGTGTTAGGCCAGAGCTGCAGCCACTAGGGGGCTCTCTATAGGCAGTAGCAGTGTTAGGCCAGAGCTGCAGCCACTAGGGGGCGCTCTATAAGCAGTAGCAGTGTTAGGCCAGAGCTGCAGCCACTGGGGGGTGATCTATAGGCAGTAGCAGTGTTAGGCCATAGCTGCAGCCACTAGGGGGTGATGTATAGGCAGTAGCAGTGTTAGGCCAGAGCTGCAGCCACTAGAAGGAGCTCTATAGGCAGTAGCAGTGTTAGGCCAGAGCTGCAGCCACTAGGGGGCACTCTATAGGCAGTAGCAGTGTTAGGCCAGAGCTGCAGCCACTAGGGGGTGATCTATAGGCAGTAGCAGTGTTAGGCCAGAGCTGCAGCCACTAGGGGGTGCTCTATAGGCAGTTGCAGTGTTAGAACAGAGCTGCAGCCACTAGGGGGCACTCTATAGGCAGTAGCAGTGTTAGGCCAGAGCTGCAGCCACTAGGGTACGCTCTATAGGCAGTAGCAGTGTTAGGCAAGAGCTGCAGCCACTAGGGGGCGCTCTATAGGCAGTAGCAGTGTTAGGCCAGAGCTGCAGCCACTTTGGGGCGCTCTATAGGCAGTAGCAGTGTTAGGCCAGAGCTGCAGCCACTTGGGGGTGCTCTATAGGCAGTAGCAGTGTTAGGTTAGAGATGCAGCCACTAGGGTGCGCTCTATAGGAAGTAACAGTGTTAGGCTGAAGCTGCAGCCACTAGGGGGCGCTCTATAGGCAGTAGCAGTGTTAGACCAGAGCTGTAATGACCAGGGGGTGCTCTATAGGCAGTAGCAGTGTTAGGCCAGAGCTGCAGCCACTAGGGGGCACTCTATAGGCAGTAGCAGTGTTAAGCCAGAGCTGCAGCCACTAGGGGGAGCTCTATAGGCAGTAGCAGTGTTAGGCAAGAGCTGCAGCCACTAGGGGGCGCTCTATAGGCAGTAGCAGTGTTAGGCCAGAGCTGCAGCCACTTCGGGGCGCTCTATAGGCAGTAGCAGTGTTAGGCCAGAGCTGCAGCCACTAGGGGGTGCTCTATAGGCAGTAGCAGTGGTAGGCCAGAGCTGCAGCCACTAGGGGGTGCTCTATAGGCAGTAGCAGTGTTAGGCCAGAGCTGCAGCCACTTGGGGGTGCTCTATAGGCAGTAGCAGTGTTAGGTTAGAGATGCAGCCACTAGGGGGCGCTCTATAGGCAGTAGCAGTGTAAGCCCGAAGCTGCAGCCTCTAGGGGGCGCTCTATAGGCAGTAGCAGTGTTAGGCCAGAGCTGCAGCCACTAGGGGGTGCTCTATAGGCAGTAGCAGTGTTAGGCCAGAGCTGCAGCCTCTAGGTAGCGCTCTATAGGCAGTAGCAGTGTTAGGCCGGAGCTGCAGCCACTAGGGGGCGCTCTATAGGCAGTAGCGGTGTTAGGCCAGAGCTGCAGCCACTAGGAGGCGGTCTATAGGCAGTAGCAGTGTTTGGCCAGAGCTGAAGCCACTAGGGGTCTCCCTATAGGCAGTAGCAGTGTTAGGCCAGAGCTGCAGCCACTAGGGGGCGCTCTATAGGCAGCAGCAGTGTTAGGCCGGAGCTGCAGCCACTAGGGGGCGCTCTATAGGCAGTAGCAGTGTTAAGCCAGAGCTGCAGCCACTAGGGGAGCACTCTATAGGCAGTAGCAGTGTTAGGCCAGAGCTGCAGCCACTAGGGGAGCACTCTATAGGCAGTAGCAGTGTTAGGCCAGAGCTGCAGCCACTAGGGATCTCCCTATAGGCAGTAGCAGTGTTAGGCCAGAGCTGCAGCCACTAGGGGGCGCTCTATAGGCAGTAGCGGTGTTAGGCCAGAGCTGCAGCCACTAGGGGGTGCTCTATAGGCAGTAGCAGTGTAAGCCCGGAGCTGCAGCCACTAGGGGGCGCTCAATAGGCAGTAGCAGTGTTAGGCCAGAGCTGCAGCCACTAGGGGACGCTCTATAGGCAGTAGCAGTGTTAGGCCAGAGCTGCAGCCACTAGGGGAGCTCTATAGGAAGTAGCAGTGTTAGGTCAGAGCTGCAGCCACTAGGGGGCGCTCTATAGGCAGTAGCAGTGTTAGGCCAGAGCTGCAGCCACTAGGGGGCGCTCTATAGGAAGTAGCAGTGTTAGGCCAGAGCTGCAGCCACTAGGGCGTGCTCTATAGGCAGTAGCAGTGTTAGGCCAGAGCTGCAGCCACTAGAGGGTGCTCTATAGGCAGTAGCAGTGTTAGGCCAGAGCTGCAGCCACTAGGGGGTGCTCTATGGGCAGTAGCAGTGTTAGGCCAGAGCTGCAGCCACTAGGGGGTGCTCTATAGGCAGTAGCAGTGTTAGGCCAGAGCTGCAGCCACTAGGGGGCGCTCTATAGGCAGTAGCAGTGTTAGGCCAGAGCTGCAGCCACTAGGGGATGCTCTATAGGCAGTAGCAGTGTTAGGCCAGAGCTGCAGCCACTAGGGAGTGCTCTATAGGCAGTAGCAGTGTTAGGCCAGAGCTGCAGCCACTAGGGGGCACTCTATAGGCAGTAGCAGTGTTAGGCCAGAGCTGCAGCCACTAGGGGGTGTTCTATAGGCAGTAGCAGTGTTAGGTCAGAGCTGCAGCCACTAGGGGACGCTCTATAGGCAGTAGCAGTGTTAGGCCAGAGCTGCAGCCACTAGGGGGCACTCTATAGGCAGTAGTAGTGTTAGGCCAGAGCTGCAGCCACTAGGGGGTGCTCTATAAGCAGTAGCAGTGTTAGGCCACAGCTGCAGTCACTAGGGGGGCTCTATAGGCAGTAGCAGTGTTAGGCCAGAGCTGCAGCCACTAGGGGCGCTCTATAGGCAGTAGCAGTGTTAGGCCAGAGCTGCATCCACTAGGGGAGCTCTATAGGCAGTAGCAGTGTTAGGCCAGGGCTGCAGTCACTAGGGGGGCTCTATAGGCAGTAGCAGTGTTAGGCCAGAGCTGCAGCCACTAGGGGCGCTCTATAGGCAGTAGCAGTGTTAGGCCAGAGCTGCAGCCACTAGGGGGCGCTCTATAGGCAGTAGCAGTGTTAGGCCAGAGCTGCAGCCACTAGGGGGCGCTCTATAGGCAGTAGCAGTGTTAGGCCAGAACTGCAACCACTAGGGGGTGCTCTATAGGCAGTAGCAGAGTTAGGCCAGAACTGCAACCACTAGGGGGCGCTCTATAGGCAGTAGCAGAGTTAGGCCAGAGCTGCAGCCACTAGGGGGCACTCTATAGGCAGTAGCAGTGTTAGGCCAGAGCTGCAGCCACTAGGGGGCGCTCTATAGGCAGTAGCAGTGTTAGGCCAGAGCTGCAGCCACTAGGGGGCGCTCTATAGGCAGTAGCAATGTTAGGCCAGAGCTGCAGCCACTAGGGGGCGCTCTATAGGCAGTAGCAGTGTTAGGCCATAGCTGCAGCCACTAGGGGGTGATCTATAGGCAGTAGTAGTGTTAGGCCAGAGCTGCAGCCACTAGGGGGCACTCTATAGGCAGTAGCAGTGTTAGGCCAGAGCTGCAGCCACTAGGGGGCACTCTATAGGCAGTAGCAGTGTTAGGCCAGAGCTGCAGGCTCTAGGGGGCGATCTACAGGCATTAGCAGTGTTAGGCCTGAGCTGCAGCCACTAGGGGGTGCTCTATAGGCAGTAGCAGTTATAGGCCAGAGCTGCCGCCACTAGGGGACGCTCTATAGGCAGTAGCAGTGTTAGGCGGAGCAGCAGCCACTAGGGGACGCTCTATATGCAGTAGCATTGTTAGGCCAGAGCTGCAGCCACTAGGGGGCGCTCTATAGGCAGTAGCAGTGTTACAAACACTGGTCCACATGACAGCCCAGGGGCCCCAGGTCTCTCTCACTCACTGCGGCCCCCAAACCACCATGCGACACCTAGAGGGAAGTGCGGGCAAGCCCTGGACCTCTCACCTCCAGGGAACTCACCCCACTACCTCTAAACTGAATGCCAACTGCAACAAACACAATTGCTAACTTCCAGCCAGAGCAATATCCTGCCTCTATCTGGCCAGCAGACGCTTGTCAGCCAATCAGGTGCACTGTCATACACCCTTTGCCTGCTGTACCATACCTAGCAGGAATTACATAGATTAGCATTCAGGTGGGAGGCTTCGGTTGGACGCAATCGTGAATTGCGTCGTTTTACAGGGACGCCCCATGTAGGCACATCTCCCACGCGGTCCCCTCCCTAACCACTCACCTGTCAACCGCATCCTAGAAGCTGCAAAAAATAAATTTAAAATCACAAACACTGGTCCACATGACAGCCCAGGGGCCCCAGGTCTCTCTCACTCACTGGGGCCCCCAAACCACCATGCGACACCTAGAGGGAAGTGTGGGCAAGCCCTGGACCTCTCACCTCCAGGGAACTCACCCCACCACCTCTAAACTGAATGCCAACTGCAACAAACACAATTGCTAACTTCCAGTCAGAGCAATATCCTGCCTCTATCTGGCCAGCAGACGCTTGTCAGCCAATCAGGTGCACTGTCATACACCCTTTGCCTGCTGTACCATACCTAGCCCGCACTTCCCTCTAGGTGTCGCATGGTGGTTTGGGGGCCCCAGTGAGTGAGAGAGACCTGGGGCCCCTGGGCTGTCATGTGGACCAGTGTTTGTGATTTTAAATTTATTTTTTGCAGCTTCTAGGATGCGGTTGACAGGTGAGTGGTTAGGGAGGGGACCGTGTGGGAGATGTGCCTACACGGGGCGTCCCTGTAAACGACGCAATTCACGATTGCGTCCAACCGAAGCCTCCCACCTGAATGCTAATCTATGTAATTCCTGCTAGGTATGGTACAGCAGGCAAAGGGTGTATGACAGTACACCTGATTGGCTGACTAGCGTCTGCTGGCCAGATAGAGGCAGGATATTGCTCTGGCTGGAAGTTAGCAATTGTGTTTGTTGCAGTAGCAGTGTTAGGCCAGAGCTGCAGCCACTAGGGGATGCTCTATATGCAGTAGCAGTGTAAGCCCGGAGCTGCAGCCACTAGGGGGAGCTCTATAGGCAGTAGCAGCGTTAGGCCAGAGCTGCAGCCACTAGGGGATGCTCTATAGGCAGTAGCAGTGTTAGGCCAGAGCTGCAGCCACTAGGGGGTGCTCTATAGGCAGTAGCAGCGTTAGGCCAGAGCTGCAGCCACTAGAGGGCGCTCTATAGGCAGTAGCAGTGTTAGGCCAGAGCTGCAGCCACTAGGGGGTGCTCTATAGGCAGTAGCAGCGTTAGGCCAGAGCTGCAGCCACTAGGGGGCGCTCTATAGGCAGTAGCAGTGTTAGGCCAGAGCTGCAGCCACGAGAAGGCGGTCTAAAGGCAGTAGCAGTGTTAGGCCGGAGCTGCAGCCACTAGGGGCGCTCTATAGGCAGTAGCAGTGTTAGGCCGGAGCTGCAGCCACTAGGGGCGCTCTATAGACAGTAGCAGTGTTAGGCCAGAGCTGCAGCCACTAGGGGATGCTCTATAGGCAGTAGCAGTGTTAGGCCAGAGCTGCAGCCACTAGGGGGTGCTCTATAGGCAGTAGCAGTGTTAGGCCAGAGCTGCAGCCACTAGGGGGCACTCTATAGGCAGTAGCGGAGTTAGGCCAGAGCTGCAGCCACTAGGGGGCGCTCTATAGGCAGTAGCAGTGTTAGGCCAGAGCTGCAGCCACTAGGGGTGCTCTATAGGCAGTAGCACTGTTAGGCTAGAGCTGCAGCCACTAGGGGGCGCTCTATAGGCAGTAGCAGTGTTAGGCCAGAGCTGCAGCCACTAGGGGGTGCTCTATAGGCAGTAGCAGTGTTAGGCCAGAGCTGCAGCCTCTAGGGGGCGCTCTATAGGCAGTAGCAGTGTTAGGCCAGAGCTGCAGCCACTAGGGGGCACTCTATAGGCAGTAGCAGTGTTAGGCCAGAGCTGCAGCCACTTCGGGGCGCTCTATAGGCAGTAGCAGTGTTAGGCCAGAGCTGCAGCCACTAGGGGGCGCTCTATAGGCAGTAGCAGTGTTAGGCCAGAGCTGCAGCCACTTCGGGGCGCTCTATAGGCAGTAGCAGTGTTAGGCCAGAGCTGCAGCCACTAGGGGGCGCTCTATAGGCAGTAGCAGTGTTAGGCCAGAGCTGCCGCCACTAGGGGGCGCTCTATAGGCAGTAGCAGTGTTAGGCCAGAGCTGCAGCCACTAGGGGGCACTCTATAGGCAGTAGCAGTGTTAGGCCAGAGCTGCAGCCACTAGGGGGCGCTCTATAGGCAGTAGCAGTGTTAGGCCAGTGCTAAAGCCACTAGGGGGCCCTCTATAGACAGTAGCAGTGTTAGGCCAGAGCTGCAGCCACTAGGGGATGCTCTATAGGCAGTAGCAGTGTTAGGCCAGAGCTGCAGCCACTAGGGGGTGCTCTATAGGCAGTAGCAGTGTTAGGCCAGAGCTGCAGCCACTAGGGGGTGCTCTATAGACAGTAGCAGTGTTAGGCCAGAGCTGTAGCCACTAGGGGGCACTTTATAGGCAGTAGCAGTGTTAGGCCAGAGCTGCAGCCACTAGGAGGTGATCTATAGGCAGTAGCAGTATTAGGCCAGAGCTGCAGCCACTGGGGGGTGATCTATAGGCAGTAGCAGTGTTAGGCCAGAGCTGCAGCCACTAGGGGGAGCTCTATAGGCAGTAGCAGTGTTAGGCCAGAGCTGCAGCCACTAGTGGTAGCTCTATAGGCAGTAGCAGTGTTAGGCCAGAGCTGCAGCCACTAGGGGGCGATCTATAGGCAGTAGCAGTGTTAGGCCAGAGCTGCAGCCACTAGGGGGCGCTCTATAGGCAGTAGCAGTGTTAGGCCAGAGCTGCAGCCACTAGTGGTAGCTCTATAGGCAGTAGTAGTGTTAGGCCAGAGCTGCAGCCACTAGGGGGTGCTCTATAGGCAGTAGCAGTGTTGGGCCAGAGCTGCAGCCACTAGGGGGTGCTCTATAGGCAGTAGCAGTGTTAGGGCGGAGCTGTAGCCACTAGGGGGCACTCTATAGGCAGTATCAGTGTTAGGCCAGAGCTGCAGCCACTAGGGGGTGCTCTATAGGCAGTAGCAGTGTTAGGCCAGAGCTGCAGCCACTAGGGGGCGCTCTATAGGCAGTAGCAGTGTTAGGCCAGAGCTGCAGCCACTAGGGGGCGCTCTATAGGCAGTAGCAGTGTTGGGCCGGAGCAGCAGCCACTAGGGGGAGCTCTATACGCGGTAGCAGTGTTAGGCCAGAGCTGCAGTCACTAGAGGGTGCTCTATAGGCAGTAGCAGTGTTAGGCCAGAGCTGCAGCCACTAGGGGGAGCTCTATAGGCAGTAGCAGTGTTAGGCCAGAGCTGCAGTCACTAGAGGGTGCTCTATAGGCAGTAGCAGTGTTAGGCCAGAGCTGCAGCCACTAGGGGGCGCTCTATAGGCAGTAGCAGTGTTAGGCCAGAGCTGCAGCCACTAGGGGGTGCTCTATGGGCAGTAGCAGTGTTAGGCCAGAGCTGCAGTCACTAGAGGGTGCTCTATAGGCAGTAGCAGTGTTAGGCCAGAGCTGCAGCCACTAGGGGGTGCTCTATAGGCAGTAGCGTTGTTAGGCCAGAGCTGCAGCCACTAGGGGGCGCTCTATAGGCAGTAGCAGTGTTAGGCCAGAGCTGCAGCCACTAGGGGGAGCTCTATAGGCAGTAGTAGTGTTAGGCCAGAGCTGCAGCCACTAGGGGGAGCTCTATAGGCAGTAGTAGTGTTAGGCCAGAGCTGCAGCCACTAGGGGGCACTCTATAGGCAATAGCAGTGTTAGGCCAGAGCTGCAGCCACTAGGGGGAGCTCTATAGTCAGTAGCAGTGTTAGGCCAGAGCTGCAGCCACTAGGGAGCGCTCTATAGGCAGTAGTAGTGTTAGGCTAGAGCTGCAGCCACTAGGAGGTGCTCTATAGGCAGTAGCAGTGTTAGGCCAGAGCTGCAGCCACTAGGGGGCGCTCTATAGGCAGTAGCAGTGTTAGGCCAGAGCTGCAGCCACTAGGGCGCGCTCTATAGGCAGTAGCAGTGTTAGGCCAGAGCTGCAGCCACTAGGGGGCGCTCTATAGGCAGTAGCAGTGTTAGGCCAGAGCTGCAGCCACTAGGGTACGCTCTATAGGCAGTAGCAGTGGTAGGCAATAGCTGCAGGCACTAGGGGGTGCTCTATAGGCAGTAGCAGTGTTAGACTAGAGCTGCAGCTCAAAGAGGCACTCTATAGGCAGCAGTAGCAGTGTTAGGCCAGAGCTGCAGCCACTAGGGGGCACTCTATAGGCAGTAGCAGTGTTAGGCCTGAGCTGCAGCCACTAGGGGGCGCTCTATAGGCAGTAGCAGTGTTAGGCCAGAGATGCAGCCACTAGGGGGCGCTCTATAGGCAGTAGCAGTGTTAGGCCAGAGCTGCAGCCACTAGGGGGCACTCTATAGGCAGTAGCAGTGTTAGGCCAGAGCTGCAGCCACTTGGGGGCGCTCTATAGGCACTATCAGTGTTAGGCCAGAGCTGCAGCCACTAGGGCGGGCTCTATAGGCAGTAGCAGTGTTAGGCCAGAGCTGAAGCCACTAGGGGGCACTCTATAGGCAGTAGCAGTGTTAGGCCAGAGCTGAAGCCACTAGGGGGTGCTCTATAGGCAGTAGCAGTGTTAGGCCTGAGCTGCAGCCACTAGGGAGCTCTCTATATTCAGTAGCAGTGTTAGGCCAGAGCTGAAGCCACTAGGGGGTGCTCTATAGGCAGTAGCAGTGTTAGGCCAGAGCTGCAGTCACTAGGGGGTGCTCTATAGGCAGTAGCAGTGTTAGGGCAGAGCTGCAGCCACTAGGAGGAGCTCTATAGGCAGTAGCAGTGTTAGGCCAGAGCTGCAGCCACTAGGGGGCTCTCTATAGGCAGTAGCAGTGTTAAGCCAGAGCTGCAGTCACTAGGGGGAGCTCTATAGGCAGTAGCAGTGTTAGGCCAGAGCTGCAGCCACTAGGGGCGCTCTATAGGAAGTAGCAGTGTTAGGCCAGAGCTGTAGCCACTAGGGGGTGCTCTATAGGCAGTAGCAGTGTTAGGCCAGAGCTGCAGCCACTAGGGGGAGCTCTATAGGCAGTAGTAGTGTTAGGCCAGAGCTGCAGCCACTAGGGGCGCTCTATAGGCAGTAGCAGTGTTAGGCCAGAGCTGTAGCCACTAGGGGGTGCTCTATAGGCAGTAGCAGTGTTAGGCCAGAGCTGCAGCCACTAGGGGGCGCTCTATAGGCAGTAGCAGTTTTAGACCTGAGCTGCAGCCACTAGGGGGCGCTCTATAGGCTGTAGCAGTGTTAGGCCTTAGCTGCAGCCACTAGGGCGGGCTCTATAGGCAGTAGCAGTGTGATGTTCTCCTGGTATATAGAGCATTGGTTGTGTGCCCCCCCCCCCCCCCCCCCTGTGCTCCTCAGCACACATTGATAGACAGGAGCAGGACAGGTGTGGGGGAACTGCTGCCAGGTTGCACCCCTTTCTGCCTCTATTTCCAGAACTGATCTAAGTGAAGGATTCCTCTCTATCAGATGCAGAGTACGGTGGCCAAACCCTTCCCTCAGCACATCCCAGAGCAGCTGCAGCCTGTGTACCGACTGCCGATGGAAATGCTGAACTCTGCTGGCCAAATGCCGTGTCTCAAGGCCAAGCTGCTTATAATTACACCGTGCAGCATAATGTTACCCCACACTTTGCACTATATCAAGATACTGTATACTATTCCCCCACACTGCACACTATACTCCCACACTGCACAACATTCCCCCACACTGCACACTATACTCCCACACTGCACACTATTCCCCCACACTGCACACTATACTCCCACACTGCACGCTATACTCCCACACTGCACACTATACTCCCACACTGCACGCTATACACTATACCCCACACTGCACACTATACACTATACCCCACACTGCACAATATTCCCCCACACTGCACAATATTCCCCCACACTGCACACTATACTCCCACACTGCACGCTATTCCCCCACACTGCACACTATTCCCCCACACTGCACACTATACACTATACCCCACACTGCACAATATTCCCCCACACTGCACACTATACTCCCACACTGCACACTATACTCCCACACTGCACACTATACTCCCACACGGCACGCTATTCCCCCACACTGCACACTATACACTATACCCCACACTGCACAATATTCCCCCACACTGCACACTATTCCCCCACACTGCACACTATTCCCCCACACTGCACACTATACCCCCACACTGCACACTATACTCCCACACTGCACACTATTCCCCCACACTGCACACTATTCCCCTACACTGCACACTATACACTATACCCCCACACTGCACAATATTCCCCCACACTGCACACTATACTCCCACACTGCACACTATTCCCTGACACTGCACACTATACTCCCACACTGCACACTATACTCCCACACTGCACACTATTCCCCCACACTGCACACTATACTCCCACACTGCACACTATACTCCCACACTGCACGCTATTCCCCCAGACTGCACACTATTCCCCTACACTGCACACTATACACTATACCCCCACACTGCACACTATACACTATTCCCCCACACTGCACACTATACTCCCACACTGCACACTATTTCCCCACACTGCACACTATACCCCCACACTGCACAATATTCCCCCACACTGCACACTATACTCCCACACTGCACACTATACTCCCACACTGCACGCTATTCCCCCACACTGCACACTATTCCCCTACACTGCACACTATACACTATACCCCCACACTGCACAATATTCCCCCACACTGCACACTATACTCCCACACTGCACACTATATCAAGATACTGCACACTATACTCCCACACTGCACATTATATCAAGATACTGCACACTATACTCCCACACTGCACACTATACTCCCACACTGCACACCATATCAAGATACTGTACACTATACTCCCAAACTGCACACTATATCCCCACACTACAAACTATACTCCCACACTGCACACTATATCAAGATACTGTACACTATACTCCCACACTGCACACTATACTCCCACACTACACACCATATCAAGATACTGTACACTATACTCCCAAACTGCACACTATATCCCCACACTACAAACTATACTCCCACACTGCACACTATATCAAGATACTGTACACTATACTCCCACACTGCGCACTATACTCCCACACTGCACACTATATCCCCACACAGTACACTATATCAAGATACTGTACACTATACTCCCACACTGCACACTATATCAAGATACTGTACACTATACTCCCACACTGCACACTATACCCCCACACTGCACACTATACACCCGCACTGCACACTATACTCTCACACTGCACACTATACTCCCACACTGCACACTATACTCCCACACTGCACACTATATCGAGATACTGTACACTATACTCCCACACTGCACACTATACCCCCACACTGCAAACTATACCTTCATACTGCACACTATATCAAAACACGGTACACTATTTCCCAACACTGCACACTATACTACTACACTGCACACTATTCCCGTACACTGCACACTATTCCCACACACTGCACACTATACTACCACACTGCACACTATTCCCCCACACTGCACACTATTTCAAGACACTGCACACTATACTCCCACACTGCACACTATACTCCCACACTGCACACTATTCCCCCACACTGCACACTATACTCCCACACTGCACACTATACTCCCACACTGCACACTATTCCCCCACACTGCACACTATACTCCCACACTGCACACTATACTCCCACACTGCACGCTATTCCCCCAGACTGCACACTATTCCCCTACACTGCACACTATACACTATACCCCCACACTGCACACTATACACTATTCCCCCACACTGCACACTATACTCCCACACTGCACACTATTTCCCCACACTGCACACTATACCCCCACACTGCACAATATTCCCCCACACTGCACAGTATACTCCCACACTGCACACTATACTCCCACACTGCACACTATACTCCCACACTGCACGCTATTCCCCCACACTGCACACTATTCCCCTACACTGCACACTATACACTATACCCCCACACTGCACAATATTCCCCCACACTGCACACTATACTCCCACACTGCACACTATATCAAGATACTGCACACTATACTCCCACACTGCACATTATATCAAGATACTGCACACTATACTCCCACACTGCACACTATACTCCCACACTGCACACCATATCAAGATACTGTACACTATACTCCCAAACTGCACACTATATCCCCACACTACACACTATACTCCCACACTGCACACTATATCAAGATACTGTACACTATACTCCCACACTGCACACTATACTCCCACACTACACACCATATCAAGATACTGTACACTATACTCCCACACTGCACACTATATCCCCACACTGCAAACTATACTCCCACACTGCACACTATATCAAGATACTGTACGCTATACTCCCACACTGCACACTATACTCCCACACTGCACACTATATCAAGATACTGCACACTATACTCCCACACTGCGCACTATACTCCCACACTGCACACTATATCCCCACACAGTACACTATATCAAGATACTGTACACTATACTCCCACACTGCACACTATATCAAGATACTGTACACTATACTCCCACACTGCACACTATACCCCCACACTGCACACTATACACCCGCACTGCACACTATACTCTCACACTGCACACTATACTCCCACACTGCACACTATATCGAGATACTGTACACTATACTCCCACACTGCACACTATACCCCCACACTGCAAACTATACCTTCATACTGCACACTATATCAAAACACGGTACACTATTTCCCAACACTGCACACTATACTACTACACTGCACACTATTCCCGTACACTGCACACTATTCCCACACACTGCACACTATACTACCACACTGCACACTATTCCCCCACACTGCACACTATTTCAAGACACTGCACACTATACTCCCACACTGCACACTATACTCCCACACTGCACACTATTCCCCCACACTGCACACTATACTCCCACACTGCGCACTATATCAAGACACTGCACACTATATCCCCACACTGCACACTATACTCCCACACTGCACACTATATCAAGACACTGTACACTATTCCCCCACACTGCACACTATACTCCCACACTGTACACTATATCAAGACACTGTACACTATACTCCCACACTGCACACTATACTCCCACACTGTACATTATTTCCCCACACTGCGCACTATATCAAGACACTGCACACTATATCCCCACACTGCACACTATACTCCCACACTGCACACTATATCAAGACACTGTACACTATTCCCCCACACTGCACACTATACTCCCACACTGCACACTATTCCTGCACACTGCACACTATTCCCCCACACTGCACACTATTCCCCCACACTGTACACTATTCCCCCACACTGCACACTATACTCCCACACTGCACACTATATCAAGACACTGTACACTATACTCCCACACTGCACACTATACTCCCACACTGCACATTATACTCCCACACTGTACATTATTCCCCCACACTGCACACTATTACCTCACACTGCGCACTATATCAAGACACTGTACACTATATCCCCACACTGCACACTATACTCCCACACTGTGCACTATATCAAGACACTGTACACTATTCCCCCACACTGCACACTATACTCCCACACTGTACACTATTCCCCCACACTGCACACTATACTCCCACACTGCACACTATACTCCCACACTGTACACTATTCCCCCACACTGCACACTATACTCCCACACTGCACACTATTCCCCCACACTGCACACTATACTCCCACACTGTGCACTATATCAAGACACTGCACACTATATCCCCACACTGCACACTATATCAAGATACTGTACACTATACTCCCACACTGCACACTATACTCCCACACTGCACACTATACTCCCACACTGCACGCTACTCCCCCGCACTGCACACTATACTCCCATACTGTGCACTATACCTCCACACTGCGCACTATACCCCCACACTGCACACTATACCCCCACACTGCGCACTATTCCCCCACACTGCACACTATACTCCCACACTGCACACTATATCAAAACAATGTACACTTTACTCCCACACTGCACACTATATCAAGAAACTGTACACTATACCCAGACACTGCACACTATATCTCCACACTGCACACTATACCCAGACACTGTACACTATACCCAGACACTGCACACTATACCTCCACACTGCACACTGTACCCAGACACTGCACACTATAGCCCCACACTGCGCACTATACTCCCACACTACGCACTAATATAAGACACTGCACACTATACCTCCACACTGCACACTATTCCCCCACACTGCACACTATACTCCCACATTGCACACTATACTCCCACACTGCACACTATATCCCCACACTGCACACTATACTCCCACACTGCACACCATATCAAGATACTGTACACTATACTCCCACACTGCACACTATATCCCCACACTGCAAACTATACTCCCACACTGCACACTATATCAAGAAACTGTACACTATACTCCCACACTGCACACTATACTCCCACACTGCACACTATATCAAGATACTGCACACTATACTCCCACACTGCACACTATATCAAGATACTGTACACTATACTCCCACACTGCACACTATACCCCCACACTGCACACTATACACCCACACTGTACACTATACTCCCACACTGCACACTATATCGAGATACTGTACACTATACTCCCACACTGCACACTATACCCCCACACTGAAAACTATACCCCCACACTGAAAACTATACCCCCATACTGCACACTATATCAAAACACTGTACACTATTTCCCAACACTGCACACTATACTACTACACTGCACACTATTCCCCCACACTGCACACTATTCCCACACACTGCACACTATTTCCCCACACTGCACACTATACTCCCACACTTCACACTATATTAAGACACTGTACACTATTCCCCACACTGCACACTCCTCCCCACACTGCACACTATACTCCCACACTGCACACTATACTCCCACACTGTGCACTATACCTCCACACTGCGCACTATACCCCCACACTGCACACTATACTCCCACACTGCACATTATATCAAGACACTGCACACTATACTCCCACACTGCACACTATACACCCACACTGCACACTATACTCCCACACTGCACACTATACACCCACACTGTACACTATACTCCCACACTGCACATTATATCAAGACACTGCACACTATACTCCCACACTGCGCACTATTCCCCCCACACTGCACACTATTCTCCCACACTGCACACTATACTCCCACACTGCACACTAATCCCCCACACTGCACACTATATCAAGACACTGTACACTATTCCCCCACACTGCACACTATACTCCCACACTGCACACTATATCAAGATACTGCACACTATACTCCCACACTGCGTACTATACCCCCACACAGAAAACTATACCCCCACATTGCACACTATACTCCCACACTGCACACTATATCAAGACACTGTACAATATTCCCCCACACTGCACACCATATCAAGACACTGCACACTATACTCCCACACTGCACATTATTCCCCCACACTGCACACTATATCAAGACACTGTACACTATACTCCCACACTGCACACTATACTCCCACACTGCGCACTATATCAAGACACTGCACACTATATCCCCACACTGTACACTATACTCCCACACTGCACACTAGATCAAGACACTGCACACTATACCCAGACACTGCACACTATATCTCCACACTGCACACTATACCCAGACACTGCGCACTATAGCCCCACACTGCGCACTATACCCAGACACTGCACACTATATCTCCACACTGCACACTATACCCAGACACTGCACACTATTCCCCCACACTGCACGCTATACCCAGCAAACTTACACTGTACCTAGACAGATATAGGGGAGAGCACTACAGACAGGTAGCGTGGGGACTCCTAGGGTGGATGCTCTGCAGACAGACAGCGGGGGGGGGGGGGGCTCTGCAGACAGGTAGCGGGGGGACTCTTGGGGTGGAAGCTCTGCAGCCAGGTAGCGGCAGGGAGGGGGAGAAGCTCTGCAGACAGGTAGTGAGGGGGACTCCTGGGGGGAGCTCTGCAAACAGGTAGTGGGGGACTCTTTGGGTAGGGAAAGCTCTGTAGACAGGTAGCAGGGAGAGCTCTGCAGACAGATATGGGGGGGGGTGTAAGCTCTGCAGCCAGTAGTGGAGAGCCACCTTCTTGTTCTCCCATATGGGGGAGGGGGGGAGCTCTGCAGACAGGGAGAGCTCTGCAGACAGGTTCTGGAGCTCTGCAGACAGGTAGCGGGGGGGACTCCTTGGGTGG
The DNA here is from genome assembly GCF_040937935.1 of Hyperolius riggenbachi. Classification (NCBI taxonomy): domain Eukaryota; kingdom Metazoa; phylum Chordata; class Amphibia; order Anura; family Hyperoliidae; genus Hyperolius; species Hyperolius riggenbachi. The sequence continues at coordinate 26,744,068 of NC_090647.1, forward strand.
AAGCTCTGCAGTCAGGTAGGGGGAGCTCTCCTGCCAGGTAGCAGGGAGAGCTCTGCAGACAGGTAGCGGGGGGACTCCTTGGGTGGAAGCTCTGCAGTCAGGTTGGGGGGAGCTCTCCTGCCAGGTAGCAGGGAAAGCTCTGCAGACAGGTAGTGGGGGGACCCTGGGGTGAAAGCTCTGCAGACAGGTAGCAGGGAGAGCTCTGCAGACAGGTGGGGGGAAGCTCTGCAGACAGGTAGCAGGGAGAGCTCTGCAGACAAGTAGAGGGGGGACTCCTGTGGTGGAAGCTTTGCAGACAGGTAGCAGGAGAGCTCTGCAGACAGATATGGGGGGGGGGGGAGAGCTCTGCAGCCAGTAGTGGAGAGCCACCTTTTTGTTCTCCTGTATGGGGGGAGGGGGGAGCTCTGCAGACAGGTAGCAGGGAGAGCTCTGCAGACAGGTAGAAGAGAGAGCTCTGCAGACAAGTAGTGGGGGGACTCCTGGGGGAGAGCTCTGCAGACAGGTAGTGGGGGGACTCCTGGGGGGGGGAGAGCTCTGCAGACAGGTAGCGGGGGGACTCCTGGGGGGAGAGCTCTGTAGACAGGTAGTGGGGGACTCCTGGGGGGGGGAGAGCTCTGCAGACAGGTAGTGGGGACTCCTGGGGGGGGAGAGCTTTGCAGACAGGTCGCCGGGGGGACTCCTGGGGGGGAGCTCTGCAGGCAGGTAGTGGAGGTACTCCTGGGGGGGAGAGCTCTGCAGACAGGTAGCGAGGGTACTCCTGGGGGGGAGAGCTCTGCATACAGGTAGTGTGGGGGGGACTCCTGGGGGGAGAGCTCTGCAGACAGGTAGCGGGGGACTCCTGGGGGGGGAGCTCTGCAGACAGGTAGTGGGGGGACTCCTGGGGGGGAGAGCTCCGCAGACAAGTAGCGGGGGGACTCCTGGGGGGAGAGCTCTGCAGACGGGTAGTGGGGGACTCCAGGGGGGGGGGAGAGCTCTGCAGACAGGTAGCGGGGACTCTGGGGGGAGAGCTCTGCAGACAGGTAGTGGGGGGACTCCAGGGGGGGGGGGAGCTCTGCAGACAGGTAGTGGAGGTACTCCTGGGGGGGGGGGAGCTCTGCAGCAGGTAGTGGAGGTACTCCTGGGGGGGAGAGCTCTGCAGACAGGTAGCGAGGGTACTCCTGGGGGGGAGAGCTCTGCATACAGGTAGTGTGAGGGGGACTCCTGGGGGGAGAGCTCTGCAGACAGGTAGCGGGGACTCCTGGGGGGGGGAGCTCTGCAGAGAGGTAGTGGGGGGACTCCTGGGGGGGAGAGCTCTGCAGACAAGTAGCGGGGGACTCCTGGGGGGAGAGCTCTGCAGACGGGTAGTGGGGGACTCCAGGGGGGGGGGAGAGCTCTGCAGACAGGTAGCGGGGGACTCCTGGGGGAAGAGCTCTGCAGACAGGTAGTGGGGGGACTCCAAGGGGGGGGAGAGCTCTGCAGACAGTAGTGGAGAGACACCTTCTTGCTCTCCCGTATGGAGGGGGTTGGGGGGAATTAGGCTGAGTGCCCCGGACCTGTCTCACTTTCCATGGAGCTGCCATACAGGGCATCCCTAATCCCCAGCTCTGGCCTGGCATTCCTGGCAGTCTTGAGTAGAAGACGTGTCAGAAGGAAGGATTAGGGCCCCCCTCTCTCCCCCCAGCCTCCTGGCAATAAATATCTCCTCTGCACTCCGGCCAGACAAAGCGAGACTTACATGGACTTCTCAGCCTCAATTATTTATATTCAGTATCTGTGAGACATCTGAGATCAGCGCAGGGGGAGGGGAGACAATTCCTAGACACGGAATATCAAGATCCGACTATACATGGTATTCCTGACCGAGCCCAACCTCCTGCGTTACATAGAGTGTCAGCTCTGCTGCCCAGCATCCAACCCAACCTTCCAACTCATACAGCGCTGTATAGAGAATAATAGAGCGTCAGCTCTGCTGCCCAGCATCCAACCCAACCTCCCAACTCATACAGCGCTGTATAGAGAATAATAGAGCGTCAGCTCTGCTGCCCAGCATCCAACCCAACCTCCCAACTCATACAGCGCTGTATAGAGAATAATAGAGTGTCAGCTCTGCTGCCCAGCATCCAACCTCCCAACTCATACAGCTCTGTATAGGGAATAATAGAGTGTCAGCTCTGCTGCCCAGCATCCAACCTCCCAACTCATACAGCTCTGTATAGAGAATAATAGAGTGTCAGCTCTGCTGCCCAGCATCCAACCTCCCAACTCATACAGCGCTGTATAGAGAATAATAGAGTGTCAGCTCTGCTGCCCAGCATCCGACCTCCCAACTCATACAGCGCTGTATAGAGAATAATAGAGTGTCAGCTCTGCTGCCCAGCATCCAACCCAACCTCCCAACTCATACAGCTCTGTATAGAGAATAATAGAGTGTCAGCTCTGCTGCCCAGCATCCGACCCAACCTCCCAACTCATACAGCTCTGTATAGAGAATAATAGAGTGTCAGCTCTGCTGCCCAGCATCCAACCTCCCAACTCATACAGCGCTGTATAGAGAATAATAGAGTGTCAGCTCTGCTGCCCAGCATCCGACCTCCCAACTCATACAGCGCTGTATAGAGAATAATAGAGTGTCAGCTCTGCTGCCCAGCATCCGACCTCCCAACTCATACAGCGCTGTATAGAGAATAATAGAGTGTCAGCTCTGCTGCCCAGCATCCAACCCAACCTCCCAACTCATACAGCTCTGTATAGAGAATAATAGAGTGTCAGCTCTGCTGCCCAGCATCCGACCCAACCTCCCAACTCATACAGCTCTGTATAGAGAATAATAGAGTGTCAGCTCTGCTGCCCAGCATCCAACCTCCCAACTCATACAGCGCTGTATAGAGAATAATAGAGTGTCAGCTCTGCTGCCCAGCATCCGACCTCCCAACTCATACAGCGCTGTATAGAGAATAATAGAGTGTCAGCTCTGCTGCCCAGCATCCAACCCAACCTCCCAACTCATACAGCGCTGTATAGAGAATAATAGAGTGTCAGCTCTGCTGCCCAGCATCCGACCCAACCTCCCAACTCATACAGCGCTGTATAGAGAATAATAGAGTGTCAGCTCTGCTGCCCAGCATCCAATCCAACCTCCCAACTCATACAGCTCTGTATAGAGAATAATAGAGTGTCAGCTCTGCTGCCCAGCATCCAACCTCCCAACTCATACAGCGCTGTATAGAGAATAATAGAGCGTCAGCTCTGCTGCCCAGCACCCAACCTCCCAACTCATACAGCGCTGTATAGAGAATAATAGAGTGTCAGCTCTGCTGCCCAGCATCCAACCCAACCTCCCAACTCATACAGCGCTGTATAGAGAATAATAGAGTGTCAGCTCTGCTGCCCAGCATCCGACCTCCCAACTCATACAGCGCTGTATAGAGAATAATAGAGTGTCAGCTCTGCTGCCCAGCATCCAACCCAACCTCCCAACTCATACAGCTCTGTATAGAGAATAATAGATTGTCAGCTCTGCTGCCCAGCATCCAACCTCCCAACTCATACAGCTCTGTATAGAGAATAATAGAGTGTCAGCTCTGCTGCCCAGCATCCGACCTCCCAACTCATACAGCGCTGTATAGAGAATAATAGAGTGTCAGCTCTGCTGCCCAGCATCCGACCTCCCAACTCATACAGCTCTGTATAGAGAATAATAGAGTGTCAGCTCTGCTGCCCAGCATCCGACCCAACCTCCCAACTCATACAGCTCTGTATAGAGAATAATAGAGTGTCAGCTCTGCTGCCCAGCATCCGACCCAACCTCCCAACTCATACAGCTCTGTATAGAGAATAATAGAGTGTCAGCTCTGCTGCCCAGCATCCAACCCAACCTCCCAACTCATACAGCTCTGTATAGAGAATAATAGATTGTCAGCTCTGCTGCCCAGCATCCAACCTCGCAACTCATACAGCTCTGTATAGAGAATAATAGAGTGTCAGCTCTGCTGCCCAGCATCCGACCTCCCAACTCATACAGCGCTGTATAGAGAATAATAGAGTGTCAGCTCTGCTGCCCAGCATCCAACCTCCCAACTCATACAGCTCTGTATAGAGAATAATAGAGTGTCAGCTCTGCTGCCCAGCATCCGACCTCCCAACTCATACAGCTCTGTATAGAGAATAATAGAGTGTCAGCTCTGCTGCCCAGCATCCAACCTCCCAACTCATACAGCGCTGTATAGGGAATAATAGAGTGTCAGCTCTGCTGCCCAGCATCCAACCTCCCAACTCATACAGCTCTGTATAGAGAATAATAGAGTGTCAGCTCTGCTGCCCAGCATCCGACCCAACCTCCCAACTCATACAGCGCTGTATAGAGAATAATAGAGTGTCAGCTCTGCTGCCCAGCATCCAACCTCCCAACTCATACAGCTCTGTATAGAGAATAATAGAGTGTCAGCTCTGCTGCCCAGCATCCAACCTCCCAACTCATACAGCGCTGTATAGAGAATAATAGAGTGTCAGCTCTGCTGCCCAGCATCCGACCTCCCAACTCATACAGCGCTGTATAGAGAATAATAGAGTGTCAGCTCTGCTGCCCAGCATCCAACCTCCCAACTCATACAGCGCTGTATAGAGAATAATAGAGTGTCAGCTCTGCTGCCCAGCATCCGACCCAACCTCCCAACTCATACAGCTCTGTATAGAGAATAATAGAGTGTCAGCTCTGCTGCCCAGCATCCAACCTCCCAACTCATACAGCTCTGTATAGAGAATAATAGAGTGTCAGCTCTGCTGCCCAGCATCCGACCCAACCTCCCAACTCATACAGCTCTGTATAGAGAATAATAGAGTGTCAGCTCTGCTGCCCAGCATCCAACCCGACCTCCCAACTCATACAGCTCTGTATAGAGAATAATAGAGTGTCAGCTCTGCTGCCCAGCATCCAACCTCCCAACTCATACAGCGCTGTATAGAGAATAATAGAGTGTCAGCTCTGCTGCCCAGCATCCAACCTCCCAACTCATACAGCGCTGTATAGAGAATAATAGAGTGTCAGCTCTGCTGCCCAGCATCCGACCCAACCTCCCAACTCATACAGCGCTGTATAGAGAATAATAGAGTGTCAGCTCTGCTGCCCAGCATCCAACCTCCCAACTCATACAGCGCTGTATAGAGAATAATAGAGTGTCAGCTCTGCTGCCCAGCATCCAACCCAACCTCCCAACTCATACAGCTCTGTATAGAGAATAATAGAGTGTCAGCTCTGCTGCCCAGCATCCGATCCAACCTCCCAACTCATACAGCTCTGTATAGAGAATAATAGAGTGTCAGCTCTGCTGCCCAGCATCCAACCCAACCTCCCAACTCATACAGCTCTGTATAGAGAATAATAGAGTGTCAGCTCTGCTGCCCAGCATCCAACCTCCCAACTCATACAGCTCTGTATAGAGAATAATAGAGTGTCAGCTCTGCTGCCCAGCATCCAACCTCCCAACTCATACAGCTCTGTATAGAGAATAATAGAGTGTCAGCTCTGCTGCCCAGCATCCAACCTCCCAACTCATACAGCTCTGTATAGAGAATAATAGAGTGTCAGCTCTGCTGCCCAGCATCCGACCTCCCAACTCATACAGCGCTGTATAGAGAATAATAGAGTGTCAGCTCTGCTGCCCAGCATCCGACCCAACCTCCCAACTCATACAGCTCTGTATAGAGAATAATAGAGTGTCAGCTCTGCTGCCCAGCATCCAACCTCCCAACTCATACAGCGCTGTATAGAGAATAATAGAGTGTCAGCTCTGCTGCCCAGCATCCGACCTCCCAACTCATACAGCTCTGTATAGAGAATAATAGAGTGTCAGCTCTGCTGCCCAGCATCCGACCCAACCTCCCAACTAATACAGCTCTGTATAGCAAATAATAGAGTGTCAGCTCTGCTGCCCAGCATCCAACCTCCCAACTCATACAGCGCTGTATAGAGAATAATAGAGTGTCAGCTCTGCTGCCCAGCATCCAACCCAACCTCCCAACTCATACAGCTCTGTATAGAGAATAATAGAGTGTCAGCTCTGCTGCCCTGCATCCGACCCAACCTCCCAACTCATACAGCGCTGTATAGAGAATAATAGAGTGTCAGCTCTGCTGCCCAGCATCCGACCTCCCAACTCATACAGCTCTGTATAGAGAATAATAGAGTGTCAGCTCTGCTGCCCAGCATCCGACCCAACCTCCCAACTCATACAGCGCTGTATAGAGAATAATAGAGTGTCAGCTCTGCTGCCCAGCATCCAACCTCCCAACTCATACAGCTCTGTATAGAGAATAATAGAGTGTCAGCTCTGCTGCCCAGCATCCAACCCAACCTCCCAACTCATACAGCTCTGTATAGAGAATAATAGAGTGTCAGCTCTGCTGCCCAGCATCCAACCTCCCAACTCATACAGCTCTGTATAGAGAATAATAGAGTGTCAGCTCTGCTGCCCAGCATCCGACCTCCCAACTCATACAGCTCTGTATAGAGAATAATAGAGTGTCAGCTCTGCTGCCCAGCATCCGACCCAACCTCCCAACTCATACAGCGCTGTATAGAGAATAATAGAGTGTCAGCTCTGCTGCCCAGCATCCAACCCAACCTCCCAACTCATACAGCGCTGTATAGAGAATAATAGAGTGTCAGCTCTGCTGCCCAGCATCCAACCCAACCTCCCAACTCATACAGCGCTGTATAGAGAATAATAGAGTGTCAGCTCTGCTGCCCAGCATCCAATCCAACCTCCCAACTCATACAGCTCTGTATAGAGAATAATAGAGTGTCAGCTCTGCTGCCCAGCATCCAACCCAACCTCCCAACTCATACAGCGCTGTATAGAGAATAATAGAGTGTCAGCTCTGCTGCCCAGCATCCAACCTCCCAACTCATACAGCGCTGTATAGAGAATAATAGAGTGTCAGCTCTGCTGCCCAGCATCCAACCTCCCAACTCATACAGCGCTGTATAGAGAATAATAGAGTGTCAGCTCTGCTGCCCAGCATCCAACCTCCCAACTCATACAGCTCTGTATAGAGAATAATAGAGTGTCAGCTCTGCTGCCCAGCATCCAACCTCCCAACTCATACAGCGCTGTATAGAGAATAATAGAGTGTCAGCTCTGCTGCCCAGCATCCGACCTCCCAACTCATACAGCTCTGTATAGAGAATAATAGAGTGTCAGCTCTGCTGCCCAGCATCCAACCCAACCTCCCAACTCATACAGCGCTGTATAGAGAATAATAGAGTGTCAGCTCTGCTGCCCAGCATTTGTCAGCTCTGCTGCCCAGCATCCGACCCAACCTCCCAACTCATACAGCTCTGTATAGAGAATAATAGAGTGTCAGCTCTGCTGCCCAGCATCCAATCCAACCTCCCAACTCATACAGCTCTGTATAGAGAATAATAGAGTGTCAGCTCTGCTGCCCAGCATCCGACCCAACCTCCCAACTCATACAGCGCTGTATAGAGAATAATAGAGTGTCAGCTCTGCTGCCCAGCATCCGACCCAACCTCCCAACTCATACAGCTCTGTATAGAGAATAATAGAGTGTCAGCTCTGCTGCCCAGCATCCAACCTCCCAACTCATACAGCTCTGTATAGAGAATAATAGAGTGTCAGCTCTGCTGCCCAGCATCCAACCTCCCAACTCATACAGCGCTGTATAGAGAATAATAGAGTGTCAGCTCTGCTGCCCAGCATCCGACCCAACCTCCCAACTCATAGAGCGCTGTATAGAGAATAATAGAGTGTCAGCTCTGCTGCCCAGCATCCGACCCAACCTCCCAACTCATACAGCGCTGTATAGAGAATAATAGAGTGTCAGCTCTGCTGCCCAGCATCCGACCCAACCTCCCAACTCATACAGCTCTGTATAGAGAATAATAGAGTGTCAGCTCTGCTGCCCAGCATCCGACCCAACCTCCCAACTCATACAGCTCTGTATAGAGAATAAGAGAGTGTCAGCTCTGCTGCCCAGCATCCAACCCGACCTCCCAACTCATACAGCGCTGTATAGAGAATAATAGAGTGTCATCTCTGCTGCCCAGCATCCAACCTCCCAACTCATACAGCTCTGTATAGAGAATAATAGAGTGTCAGCTCTGCTGCCCAGCATCCGACCTCCCAACTGATACAGCTCTGTATAGAGAATAATAGAGTGTCAGCTCTGCTGCCCAGCATCCGACCTCCCAACTCATACAGCTCTGTATAGAGAATAATAGAGTGTCAGCTCTGCTGCCCAGCATCCAACCTCCCAACTCATACAGCTCTGTATAGAGAATAATAGAGTGTCAGCTCTGCTGCCCAGCATCCGACCTCCCAACTCATACAGCGCTGTATAGAGAATAATAGAGTGTCAGCTCTGCTGCCCAGCATCCAACCTCCCAACTCATACAGCGCTGTATAGAGAATAATAGAGTGTCAGCTCTGCTGCCCAGCATCCGACCTCCCAACTCATACAGCTCTGTATAGAGAATAATAGAGTGTCAGCTCTGCTGCCCAGCATCCAACCTCCCAACTCATACAGCGCTGTATAGAGAATAATAGTGTCAGCTCTGCTGCCCAGCATCTGACCTCCCAACTCATACAGCGCTGTATAGAGAATAATAGAGTGTCAGCTCTGCTGCCCAGCATCCAACCTCCCAACTCATACAGCTCTGTATAGAGAATAATAGAGTGTCAGCTCTGCTGCCCAGCATCCGACCCAACCTCCCAACTCATACAGTGCTGTATAGAGAATAATAGAGTGTCAGCTCTGCTGCCCAGCATCGGACCCAACCTCCCAACTCATACAGCTCTGTATAGAGAATAATAGAGTGTCAGCTCTGCTGCCCAGCATCCAACCTCCCAACTCATACAGCTCTGTATAGAGAATAATAGAGTGTCAGCTCTGCTGCCCAGCATCCGACCCAACCTCCCAACTCATACAGCGCTGTATAGAGAATAATAGAGCGTCAGCTCTGCTGCCCAGCATCCGACCCAACCTCCCAACTCATACAGCGCTGTATAGAGAATAATAGAGTGTCAGCTCTGCTGCCCAGCATCCGACCTCCCAACTCATACAGCGCTGTATAGAGAATAATAGAGTGTCAGCTCTGCTGCCCAGCATCCGACCTCCCAACTCATACAGCGCTGTATAGAGAATAATAGAATGTCAGCTCTGCTGCCCAGCATCCAACCCAACCTCCCAACTCATACAGCGCTGTATAGAGAATAATAGAGTGTCAGCTCTGCTGCCCAGCATCCGACCCAACCTCCCAACTCATACAGCTCTGTATAGAGAATAATAGAGTGTCAGCTCTGCTGCCCAGCATCCGACCCAACCTCCCAACTCATACAGCTCTGTATAGAGAATAATAGAGTGTCAGCTCTGCTGCCCAGCATCCGACCCAACCTCCCAACTCATACAGCTCTGTATAGAGAATAATAGAGTGTCAGCTCTGCTGCCCAGCATCCGACCCAACCTCCCAACTCATACAGCGCTGTATAGAGAATAATAGAGTGTCAGCTCTGCTGCCCAGCATCCGACCTCCCAACTCATACAGCTCTGTATAGGGAATAATAGAGTGTCAGCTCTGCTGCCCAGCATCCGACCTCCCAACTCATACAGCTCTGTATAGGGAATAATAGAGTGTCAGCTCTGCTGCCCAGCATCCAACCTCCCAACTCATACAGCTCTGTATAGAGAATAATAGAGTGTCAGCTCTGCTGCCCAGCATCCGACCTCCCAACTCATACAGCTCTGTATAGAGAATAATAGAGTGTCAGCTCTGCTGCCCAGCATCCAACCTCCCAACTCATACAGCGCTGTATAGAGAATAATAGAGTGTCAGCTCTGCTGCCCAGCATCCGACCTCCCAACTCATACAGCTCTGTATAGAGAATAATAGAGTGTCAGCTCTGCTGCCCAGCATCCAACCTCCCAACTCATACAGCGCTGTATAGAGAATAATAGAGTGTCAGCTCTGCTGCCCAGCATCCAACCTCCCAACTCATACAGCGCTGTATAGAGAATAATAGAGTGTCAGCTCTGCTGCCCAGCATCCAACCTCCCAACTCATACAGCGCTGTATAGAGAATAATAGAGTGTCAGCTCTGCTGCCCAGCATCCGACCTCCCAACTCATACAGCGCTGTATAGAGAATAATAGAGTGTCAGCTCTGCTGCCCAGCATCCAACCTCCCAACTCATACAGCGCTGTATAGAGAATAATAGAGTGTCAGCTCTGCTGCCCAGCATCCAACCCAACCTCCCAACTCATACAGCTCTGTATAGAGAATAATAGAGTGTCAGCTCTGCTGCCCAGCATCCGATCCAACCTCCCAACTCATACAGCTCTGTATAGAGAATAATAGAGTGTCAGCTCTGCTGCCCAGCATCCAACCCAACCTCCCAACTCATACAGCTCTGTATAGAGAATAATAGAGTGTCAGCTCTGCTGCCCAGCATCCAACCTCCCAACTCATACAGCTCTGTATAGAGAATAATAGAGTGTCAGCTCTGCTGCCCAGCATCCAACCTCCCAACTCATACAGCTCTGTATAGAGAATAATAGAGTGTCAGCTCTGCTGCCCAGCATCCAACCTCCCAACTCATACAGCTCTGTATAGAGAATAATAGAGTGTCAGCTCTGCTGCCCAGCATCCGACCTCCCAACTCATACAGCGCTGTATAGAGAATAATAGAGTGTCAGCTCTGCTGCCCAGCATCCGACCCAACCTCCCAACTCATACAGCTCTGTATAGAGAATAATAGAGTGTCAGCTCTGCTGCCCAGCATCCAACCTCCCAACTCATACAGCGCTGTATAGAGAATAATAGAGTGTCAGCTCTGCTGCCCAGCATCCGACCTCCCAACTCATACAGCTCTGTATAGAGAATAATAGAGTGTCAGCTCTGCTGCCCAGCATCCGACCCAACCTCCCAACTAATACAGCTCTGTATAGCAAATAATAGAGTGTCAGCTCTGCTGCCCAGCATCCAACCTCCCAACTCATACAGCGCTGTATAGAGAATAATAGAGTGTCAGCTCTGCTGCCCAGCATCCAACCCAACCTCCCAACTCATACAGCTCTGTATAGAGAATAATAGAGTGTCAGCTCTGCTGCCCTGCATCCGACCCAACCTCCCAACTCATACAGCGCTGTATAGAGAATAATAGAGTGTCAGCTCTGCTGCCCAGCATCCGACCTCCCAACTCATACAGCTCTGTATAGAGAATAATAGAGTGTCAGCTCTGCTGCCCAGCATCCGACCCAACCTCCCAACTCATACAGCGCTGTATAGAGAATAATAGAGTGTCAGCTCTGCTGCCCAGCATCCAACCTCCCAACTCATACAGCTCTGTATAGAGAATAATAGAGTGTCAGCTCTGCTGCCCAGCATCCAACCCAACCTCCCAACTCATACAGCTCTGTATAGAGAATAATAGAGTGTCAGCTCTGCTGCCCAGCATCCAACCTCCCAACTCATACAGCTCTGTATAGAGAATAATAGAGTGTCAGCTCTGCTGCCCAGCATCCGACCTCCCAACTCATACAGCTCTGTATAGAGAATAATAGAGTGTCAGCTCTGCTGCCCAGCATCCGACCCAACCTCCCAACTCATACAGCGCTGTATAGAGAATAATAGAGTGTCAGCTCTGCTGCCCAGCATCCAACCCAACCTCCCAACTCATACAGCGCTGTATAGAGAATAATAGAGTGTCAGCTCTGCTGCCCAGCATCCAACCCAACCTCCCAACTCATACAGCGCTGTATAGAGAATAATAGAGTGTCAGCTCTGCTGCCCAGCATCCAATCCAACCTCCCAACTCATACAGCTCTGTATAGAGAATAATAGAGTGTCAGCTCTGCTGCCCAGCATCCAACCCAACCTCCCAACTCATACAGCGCTGTATAGAGAATAATAGAGTGTCAGCTCTGCTGCCCAGCATCCAACCTCCCAACTCATACAGCGCTGTATAGAGAATAATAGAGTGTCAGCTCTGCTGCCCAGCATCCAACCTCCCAACTCATACAGCGCTGTATAGAGAATAATAGAGTGTCAGCTCTGCTGCCCAGCATCCAACCTCCCAACTCATACAGCTCTGTATAGAGAATAATAGAGTGTCAGCTCTGCTGCCCAGCATCCAACCCAACCTCCCAACTCATACAGCGCTGTATAGAGAATAATAGAGTGTCAGCTCTGCTGCCCAGCATCCGACCTCCCAACTCATACAGCTCTGTATAGAGAATAATAGAGTGTCAGCTCTGCTGCCCAGCATCCAACCCAACCTCCCAACTCATACAGCGCTGTATAGAGAATAATAGAGTGTCAGCTCTGCTGCCCAGCATTTGTCAGCTCTGCTGCCCAGCATCCGACCCAACCTCCCAACTCATACAGCTCTGTATAGAGAATAATAGAGTGTCAGCTCTGCTGCCCAGCATCCAATCCAACCTCCCAACTCATACAGCTCTGTATAGAGAATAATAGAGTGTCAGCTCTGCTGCCCAGCATCCGACCCAACCTCCCAACTCATACAGCGCTGTATAGAGAATAATAGAGTGTCAGCTCTGCTGCCCAGCATCCGACCCAACCTCCCAACTCATACAGCTCTGTATAGAGAATAATAGAGTGTCAGCTCTGCTGCCCAGCATCCAACCTCCCAACTCATACAGCTCTGTATAGAGAATAATAGAGTGTCAGCTCTGCTGCCCAGCATCCAACCTCCCAACTCATACAGCGCTGTATAGAGAATAATAGAGTGTCAGCTCTGCTGCCCAGCATCCGACCCAACCTCCCAACTCATAGAGCGCTGTATAGAGAATAATAGAGTGTCAGCTCTGCTGCCCAGCATCCGACCCAACCTCCCAACTCATACAGCGCTGTATAGAGAATAATAGAGTGTCAGCTCTGCTGCCCAGCATCCGACCCAACCTCCCAACTCATACAGCTCTGTATAGAGAATAATAGAGTGTCAGCTCTGCTGCCCAGCATCCGACCCAACCTCCCAACTCATACAGCTCTGTATAGAGAATAAGAGAGTGTCAGCTCTGCTGCCCAGCATCCAACCCGACCTCCCAACTCATACAGCGCTGTATAGAGAATAATAGAGTGTCATCTCTGCTGCCCAGCATCCAACCTCCCAACTCATACAGCTCTGTATAGAGAATAATAGAGTGTCAGCTCTGCTGCCCAGCATCCGACCTCCCAACTGATACAGCTCTGTATAGAGAATAATAGAGTGTCAGCTCTGCTGCCCAGCATCCGACCTCCCAACTCATACAGCTCTGTATAGAGAATAATAGAGTGTCAGCTCTGCTGCCCAGCATCCAACCTCCCAACTCATACAGCTCTGTATAGAGAATAATAGAGTGTCAGCTCTGCTGCCCAGCATCCGACCTCCCAACTCATACAGCTCTGTATAGAGAATAATAGAGTGTCAGCTCTGCTGCCCAGCATCCAACCTCCCAACTCATACAGCGCTGTATAGAGAATAATAGTGTCAGCTCTGCTGCCCAGCATCCGACCTCCCAACTCATACAGCGCTGTATAGAGAATAATAGAGTGTCAGCTCTGCTGCCCAGCATCCAACCTCCCAACTCATACAGCTCTGTATAGAGAATAATAGAGTGTCAGCTCTGCTGCCCAGCATCCGACCCAACCTCCCAACTCATACAGTGCTGTATAGAGAATAATAGAGTGTCAGCTCTGCTGCCCAGCATCGGACCCAACCTCCCAACTCATACAGCTCTGTATAGAGAATAATAGAGTGTCAGCTCTGCTGCCCAGCATCCAACCTCCCAACTCATACAGCTCTGTATAGAGAATAATAGAGTGTCAGCTCTGCTGCCCAGCATCCAACCTCCCAACTCATACAGCTCTGTATAGAGAATAATAGAGTGTCAGCTCTGCTGCCCAGCATCCGACCCAACCTCCCAACTCATACAGCGCTGTATAGAGAATAATAGAGCGTCAGCTCTGCTGCCCAGCATCCGACCCAACCTCCCAACTCATACAGCGCTGTATAGAGAATAATAGAGTGTCAGCTCTGCTGCCCAGCATCCGACCTCCCAACTCATACAGCGCTGTATAGAGAATAATAGAGTGTCAGCTCTGCTGCCCAGCATCCGACCTCCCAACTCATACAGCGCTGTATAGAGAATAATAGAATGTCAGCTCTGCTGCCCAGCATCCAACCCAACCTCCCAACTCATACAGCGCTGTATAGAGAATAATAGAGTGTCAGCTCTGCTGCCCAGCATCCGACCCAACCTCCCAACTCATACAGCTCTGTATAGAGAATAATAGAGTGTCAGCTCTGCTGCCCAGCATCCGACCCAACCTCCCAACTCATACAGCTCTGTATAGAGAATAATAGAGTGTCAGCTCTGCTGCCCAGCATCCGACCCAACCTCCCAACTCATACAGCTCTGTATAGAGAATAATAGAGTGTCAGCTCTGCTGCCCAGCATCCGACCCAACCTCCCAACTCATACAGCGCTGTATAGAGAATAATAGAGTGTCAGCTCTGCTGCCCAGCATCCGACCTCCCAACTCATACAGCTCTGTATAGGGAATAATAGAGTGTCAGCTCTGCTGCCCAGCATCCGACCTCCCAACTCATACAGCTCTGTATAGGGAATAATAGAGTGTCAGCTCTGCTGCCCAGCATCCAACCTCCCAACTCATACAGCTCTGTATAGAGAATAATAGAGTGTCAGCTCTGCTGCCCAGCATCCGACCTCCCAACTCATACAGCTCTGTATAGAGAATAATAGAGTGTCAGCTCTGCTGCCCAGCATCCAACCTCCCAACTCATACAGCGCTGTATAGAGAATAATAGAGTGTCAGCTCTGCTGCCCAGCATCCGACCTCCCAACTCATACAGCTCTGTATAGAGAATAATAGAGTGTCAGCTCTGCTGCCCAGCATCCAACCTCCCAACTCATACAGCGCTGTATAGAGAATAATAGAGTGTCAGCTCTGCTGCCCAGCATCCAACCTCCCAACTCATACAGCGCTGTATAGAGAATAATAGAGTGTCAGCTCTGCTGCCCAGCATCCAACCTCCCAACTCATACAGCGCTGTATAGAGAATAATAGAGTGTCAGCTCTGCTGCCCAGCATCCGACCTCCCAACTCATACAGCGCTGTATAGAGAATAATAGAGTGTCAGCTCTGCTGCCCAGCATCCAACCTCCCAACTCATACAGCTCTGTATAGAGAATAATAGAGTGTCAGCTCTGCTGCCCAGCATTCGACCCAACCTCCCAACTCATACAGCGCTGTATAGAGAATAATAGAGTGTCAGCTCTGCTGCCCAGCATCCGACCCAACCTCCCAACTCATACAGCTCTGTATAAAGAATAATAGAGTGTCAGCTCTGCTGCCCAGCATCCAACCTCCCAACTCATACAGCTCTGTATAGAGAATAATAGAGTGTAAGCTCTGCTGCCCAGCATCCGACCCAACCTCCCAACTCATACAGCTCTGTATAGAGAATAATAGAGTGTCAGCTCTGCTGCCCAGCATCCAACCCAACCTCCCAACTCATACAGCTCTGTATAGAGAATAATAGAGTGTCAGCTCTGCTGCCCAGCATCCGACCTCCCAACTCATACAGCTCTGTATAGAGAATAATAGAGTGTCAGCTCTGCTGCCCAGCATCCGACCCAACCTCCCAACTCATACAGCTCTGTATAGAGAATAATAGAGTGTCAGCTCTGCTGCCCAGCATCCGACCTCCCAACTCATACAGCTCTGTATAGAGAATAATAGAGTGTCAGCTCTGCTGCCCAGCATCCAACCTCCCAACTCATACAGCGCTGTATAGAGAATAATAGAGTGTCAGCTCTGCTGCCCAGCATCCGACCCAACCTCCCAACTCATACAGCTCTGTATAGAGAATAATAGAGTGTCAGCTCTGCTGCCCAGCATCCAACCTCCCAACTCATACAGCGCTGTATAGAGAATAATAGAGTGTCAGCTCTGCTGCCCAGCATCCGACCTCCCAACTCATACAGCTCTGTATAGAGAATAATAGAGTGTCAGCTCTGCTGCCCAGCATCCGACCCAACCTCCCAACTCATACAGCGCTGTATAGAGAATAATAGAGTGTCAGCTCTGCTGCCCAGCATCCGACCCAACCTCCCAACTCATACAGCTCTGTATAGAGAATAATAGAGTGTCAGCTCTGCTGCCCAGCATCCAACCTCCCAACTCATACAGCTCTGTATAGAGAATAATAGAGTGTCAGCTCTGCTGCCCAGCATCCAACCTCCCAACTCATACAGCTCTGTATAGAGAATAATAGAGTGTCAGCTCTGCTGCCCAGCATCCGACCCAACCTCCCAACTCATACAGCGCTGTATAGAGAATAATAGAGTGTCAGCTCTGCTGCCCAGCATCCAACCTCCCAACTCATACAGCGCTGTATAGAGAATAATAGAGTGTCAGCTCTGCTGCCCAGCATCCAACCCAACCTCCCAACTCATACAGCGCTGTATAGAGAATAATAGTGTGTCAGCTCTGCTGCCCAGCATCCAACCTCCCAACTCATACAGCGCTGTATAGAGAATAATAGAGTGTCAGCTCTGCTGCCCAGCATCCAACCTCCCAACTCATACAGCTCTGTATAGAGAATAATAGAGTGTCAGCTCTGCTGCCCAGCATCCGACCCAACCTCCCAACTCATACAGCGCTGTATAGAGAATAATAGAGTGTCAGCTGTGCTGCCCAGCATCCGACCCAACCTCCCAACTCATACAGCGCTGTATAGAGAATAATAGAGTGTCAGCTCTGCTGCCCAGTATCCAACCTCCCAACTCATACAGCGCTGTATAGAGAATAATAGAGTGTCAGCTCTGCTGCCCAGCATCCAACCCAACCTCCCAACTCATACAGCGCTGTATAGAGAATAATAGAGTGTCAGCTCTGCTGCCCAGCATCCAACCTCCCAACTCATACAGCGCTGTATAGAGAATAATAGAGTGTCAGCTCTGCTGCCCAGCATCCAACCTCCCAACTCATACAGCTCTGTATAGAGAATAATAGAGTGTCAGCTCTGCTGCCCAGCATCCGACCCAACCTCCCAACTCATACAGCGCTGTATAGAGAATAATAGAGTGTCAGCTCTGCTGCCCAGCATCCGACCCAACCTCCCAACTCATACAGCGCTGTATAGAGAATAATAGAGTGTCAGCTCTGCTGCCCAGCATCCAACCTCCCAACTCATACAGCGCTGTATAGAGAATAATAGAGTGTCAGCTCTGCTGCCCAGCATCCGACCCAACCTCCCAACTCATACAGCGCTGTATAGAGAATAATAGAGTGTCAGCTCTGCTGCCCAGCATCCGACCTCCCAACTCATACAGCTCTGTATAGAGAATAATAGAGTGTCAGCTCTGCTGCCCAGCATCCAACCTCCCAACTCATACAGCTCTGTATAGAGAATAATAGAGTGTCAGCTCTGCTGCCCAGCATCCAACCTCCCAACTCATACAGCGCTGTATAGAGAATAATAGAGTGTCAGCTCTGCTGCCCAGCATCCAACCTCCCAACTCATGCAGCGCTGTATAGAGAATAATAGAGTGTCAGCTCTGCTGCCCAGCATCCGACCTCCCAACTCATACAGCTCTGTATAGAGAATAATAGAGTGTCAGCTCTGCTGCCCAGCATCCAACCTCCCAACTCATACAGCGCTGTATAGAGAATAATAGAGTGTCAGCTCTGCTGCCCAGCATCCGACCCAACCTCCCAACTCATACAGCGCTGTATAGAGAATAATAGAGTGTCAGCTCTGCTGCCCAGCATCCGACCCAACCTCCCAACTCATACAGCGCTGTATAGAGAATAATAGAGCGTCAGCTCTGCTGCCCAGCACCCAACCTCCCAACTCATACAGCTCTGTATAGAGAATAATAGAGTGTCAGCTCTGCTGCCCAGCATCCGACCTCCCAACTCATACAGCTCTGTATAGAGAATAATAGAGTGTCAGCTCTGCTGCCCAGCATCCGACCCAACCTCCCAACTCATACAGCTCTGTATAGAGAATAATAGAGTGTCAGCTCTGCTGCCCAGCATCCAACCTCCCAACTCATACAGCTCTGTATAGAGAATAATAGAGTGTCAGCTCTGCTGCCCAGCATCCGACCTCCCAACTCATACAGCTCTGTATAGAGAATAATAGAGTGTCAGCTCTGCTGCCCAGCATCCGACCCAACCTCCCAACTCATACAGCTCTGTATAGAGAATAATAGAGTGTCAGCTCTGCTGCCCAGCATCCAACCTCCCAACTCATACAGCTCTGTATAGAGAATAATAGAGTGTCAGCTCTGCTGCCCAGCATCCGACCTCCCAACTCATACAGCTCTGTATAGAGAATAATAGACTGTCAGCTCTGCTGCCCAGCATCCGACCCAACCTCCCAACTCATACAGCTCTGTATAGAGAATAATAGAGTGTCAGCTCTGCTGCCCAGCATCCAACCCAACCTCCCAACTCATACAGCGCTGTATAGAGAATAATAGAGTGTCAGCTCTGCTGCCCAGCATCCAACCTCCCAACTCATACAGCGCTGTATAGAGAATAATAGAGTGTCAGCTCTGCTGCCCAGCATCCAACCTCCCAACTCATACAGCTCTGTATAGAGAATAATAGAGTGTCAGCTCTGCTGCCCAGCATCCGACCTCCCAACTCATACAGCTCTGTATAGAGAATAATAGAGTGTCAGCTCTGCTGCCCAGCATCCAACCCAACCTCCCAACTCATACAGCTCTGTATAGAGAATAATAGAGTGTCAGCTCTGCTGCCCAGCACCCAAACTCCCAACTCATACAGCGCTGTATAGAGAATAATAGAGTGTCAGCTCTGCTGCCCAGCATCCGACCTCCCAACTCATACAGCTCTGTATAGAGAATAATAGAGTGTCAGCTCTGCTGCCCAGCATCCGACCCAACCTCCCAACTCATACAGCGCTGTATAGAGAATAATAGAGTGTCAGCTCTGCTGCCCAGCATCCAACCTCCCAACTCATACAGCGCTGTATAGAGAATAATAGAGTGTCAGCTCTGCTGCCCAGCATCCGATCCAACCTCCCAACTCATACAGCTCTGTATAGGGAATAATAGAGTGTCAGCTCTGCTGCCCAGCATCCAACCTCCCAACTCATACAGCTCTGTATAGAGAATAATAGAGTGTCAGCTCTGCTGCCCAGCATCCAACCTCCCAACTCATACAGCTCTGTATAGAGAATAATAGAGTGTCAGCTCTGCTGCCCAGCATCCAACCTCCCAACTCATACAGCTCTGTATAGAGAATAATAGAGTGTCAGCTCTGCTGCCCAGCATCCAACCTCCCAACTCATACAGCGCTGTATAGAGAATAATAGAGTGTCAGCTCTGCTGCCCAGCATCCAACCTCCCAACTCATACAGCTCCGTATAGAGAATAATAGAGTGTCAGCTCTGCTGCCCAGCATCCGACCCAACCTCCCAACTCATACAGCGCTGTATAGAGAATAATAGAGTGTCAGCTCTGCTGCCCAGCATCCGACCCAACCTCCCAACTCATACAGCGCTGTATAGAGAATAATAGAGTGTCAGCTCTGCTGCCCAGCATCCGACCCAACCTCCCAACTCATACAGCTCTGTATAGAGAATAATAGAGTGTCAGCTCTGCTGCCCAGCATCCGACCTCCCAACTCATACAGCTCTGTATAGAGAATAATAGAGTGTCAGCTCTGCTGCCCAGCACCCAACCCAACCTCCCAACTCATACAGCTCTGTATAGAGAATAATAGAGTGTCAGCTCTGCTGCCCAGCATCCGACCCAACCTCCCAACTCATACAGCGCTGTATAGAGAATAATAGAGTGTCAGCTCTGCTGCCCAGCATCCAACCTCCCAACTCATACAGCTCTGTATAGAGAATAATAGAGTGTCAGCTCTGCTGCCCAGCACCCAACCTCCCAACTCATACAGCTCTGTATAGAGAATAATAGAGTGTCAGCTCTGCTGCCCAGCATCCGACCCAACCTCCCAACTCATACAGCGCTGTATAGAGAATAATAGAGTGTCAGCTCTGCTGCCCAGCATCCAACCTCCCAACTCATACAGCTCTGTATAGAGAATAATAGAGTGTCAGCTCTGCTGCCCAGCATCCAACCTCCCAACTCATACAGCTCTGTATAGAGAATAATAGAGTGTCAGCTCTGCTGCCCAGCATCCGACCTCCCAACTCATACAGCTCTGTATAGAGAATAATAGAGTGTCAGCTCTGCTGCCCAGCATCCAACTCAACCTCCCAACTCATTCAGCGCTGTATAGAGAATAATAGAGTGTCAGCTCTGCTGCCCAGCATCCGACCCAACCGCCCAACTCATACAGCTCTGCATAGAGAATAATAGAGTGTCAGCTCTGCTGCCCAGCATCCGACCCAACCTCCCAACTCATACAGCTCTGTATAGAGAATAATAGAGTGTAAGCTCCTCTGGTGCAGAGACTGATGGGAATGGATCAGTGATCTCTGTACAGCGCTGTGGTATATGTCAGAGCTATATAAATGTATAATAATAATAGTGTGTGACTGTGGTGAGGACATTAGAGTGTAAGCTCCTCTGGTGCAGAGACTGATGGGAATGGATCAGTGATCTCTGTACAGCGCTGTGGTATATGTCAGAGCTATATAAATGTATAATAATAATAGTGTGTGACTGTGGTGAGGACATTAGAGTGTAAGCTCCTCTGGTGCAGAGACTGATGGGAATGGATCAGTGATCTCTGTACAGCGCTGTGGTATATGTCAGAGCTATATAAATGTATAATAATAGTGTGTGACTGTGGTGAGGACATTAGAGTGTAAGCTCCTCTGGTGCAGAGACTGATGGGAATGGATCAGTGATCTCTGTACAGCGCTGTGGTATATGTCAGAGCTATATAAATGTATAATAGTGTGTGACTGTGGTGAGGACATTAGAGTGTAAGCTCCTCTGGTGCAGAGACTGATGGGAATGGATCTGTGATCTCTGTACAGCGCTGTGGTATATGTCAGAGCTATATAAATGTATAATAATAACAGTGTGTGACTGTGGTGAGGACATTAGAGTGTAAGCTCCTGTGGTGCAGAGACTGATGGGAATGGATCAGTGATCTCTGTACAGCGCTGTGGAATATGTCAGAGCTATATAAATGTATAATAATAATAGTGTGTGACTGTGGTGAGGACATTAGAGTGTAAGCTCCTGTGGTGCAGAGACTGATGGGAATGGATCAGTGATCTCTGTACAGCGTTGTGGTATATGTCAGAGCTATATAAATGTATAATAGTGTGTGACTGTGGTGAGGACATTAGAGTGTAAGCTCCTCTGGTGCAGAGACTGATGGGAATGGATCTGTGATCTCTGTACAGCGCTGTGGTATATGTCAGAGCTATATAAATGTATAATAATAGTGTGTGACTGTGGTGAGGACATTAGAGTGTCAGCTCCTCTGGTGCAGAGACTGATGGGAATGGATCAGTGATCTCTGTACAGCGCTGTGGTATATGTCAGAGCTATATAAATGTATAATAATAATAGTGTGTGACTGTGGTGAGGACATTAGAGTGTAAGCTCCTCTGGTGCAGAGACTGATGGATCAGTGATCTCTGTCCAGCGCTGTGGTATATGTCAGGGCTATATAAATGTATAATAATAGTGTGTGACTGTGGTGAGGACATTAGAGTGTAAGCTCCTCTGGTGCAGAGACTGATGGTACAGCGCTGTGGAATGTAGAATGGGAGCAGCAGACAGGATGTGGGTTGGAGTCGGAGGATTTAGTAACTCTATATATGGATTTTTCTGTGCGGTATGTGGGAGAAAATTCCAGTCTAGTGAGATGAGTGAAGGCAGCGGGGAACTGTGCAGTGTGTATACACGCTACAGACACACACATATTATACATGCAAACTATACACACACACATATTATCAGGGCCGGATTTCTGGGAAGGTCACAGAGGCCAAGGCCTAGGGCGATAAAAATTAGCAGGGCGCAGGACTTGGAGAGATAAGAGGTCACATGTCAAAGTAAATCACCTCTCCTGCTTTGCTCTGGTCTGCCTGAATTCCAGAGATCCCTGCATCTCTCTTACTTGTGCAAAGTGTGTGTTATGGCAGTCAGAATCTGCTGTTACCTGTATGATAAGAGGGGACAAACAATCTGCTGTGAGAAGAAAAATATATGGGCTCAAGTAGCAGAACTCTTGAGTTCCGATAAGTTTTTTTCATGCAGCACGCATTCCCTCACGGGAAGGAATTAGCAGCTCTCCCCCTCACTGACTGATGTTATTTTATTACTAGTAGGTCAATGCTGTTAAAGACCTCAGACTTGTCAAATTTATGGCTTTTTTTTTTCCTCCTAGAGAATGACAACAACATTCTTTGTCCTACAGTTTAACTCTTTCCTGGCATTTTTTGCCAGCAAAGTACTGTGTTAGCCATCAGTGAAAGCAGGATGATTTGAAACAGAATGACAACTGTGTTACATTTATTTACATTTACAAAACAATCAATGGATCTCCTGCTGACTGTATATAGCTGTGAGCCTAACATCTTGTACACAAGTCTGAAGACGGCTCTCACTGTTTTTCTTTTGGTTAGCCAAAAAAAAGTGTTATTCTGTTACAAAACTTCCTGCTGACTGATTTTAAGATCTGTCTTAAGTGCTAAATTGTCACTGTGTAAAGTACACCTGAGCTTATGCTGGGTACACACAATGCAATTTTCTGACAGATTTACTGTCACATCGACTATTTCCAACATGTCCGATATGCTTTCCAATCAATTTTCTGAATGTTTTTTCATAGAAGTGAACAACAAATTGATCGAAAAATTGAAATTAGATGAGACATGATGGAAATAATCGACCTGACAGTAAATCTGTCAGAAAATTGCATCATGTGTACCTAGCATTACACTACATCTATGCCAGTGTGTGTAGTGTCAGAACCTTCTACTTACCTGGACTCTGTTTTTTGGATGGGCTTCTCTCCATTGCACTGCTCTGTCCCGTTTGTGGCTCTGACTACAGCTAGTCGCACAGAGCACAAAGAAGCAGCGCTGTCCACTGGGGCTCCTTGTGATTTTGCACTCCTGTATGCATGTGCACAGGAGCCGAGGGAGTGTTATGGGTATGTGTACTTGACAAGTGCTGCTGAGTGCTCATACATGAGCATCATTTCTGAAGTATGCAAGCCCAGAACACTATTGCCTGCTGTGCATGCAGACAGGAGCGCAAAATTACATGGAGTGGACAGAGCATGCACTGCTTCTTTGTTGAACGGGCAGGGCCGGGCCGAGGCACAGGCTGGAGAGGCTCCAACCTCAGGGCGCAGTGTAGGAGGGGGCGCACAATTCATTCAGCTGTCATTCCTAATTGTGTTTGAAGCAGAAATAAATAAGAAAAGGAGATACATGGAAGTGACAACAAGCCAGATAAATAGAGATTAAGGTGTTGGGGGCCCTGGGGTGCCTCTTACTCTAATAGCAATCAGTGTGTGACGGCTGGGGTGGGAGGGATGGAGGGGCGCACTTTGGTGTCTCAGCCTTGGGTGCTGGAGGACCTTGTCCCGCCTCTGTGAACAGGGCAAAGCAGCAAAACAGAGGGGGGGGGGCGTTCAAACTAGTCAGAGTTGGACAGAATGGGGGGGGGGGGCGGTTGGTGACAGCCGGCCTAGGGCGCTGGAAAGTACAAATCCGGCCCTGCATATTATACATGCAAACTATACACACACTGTATACACAATGCAGACACACACATATTATACACACACACATTACACACACATATTATACACACACATCCAACACACACACACACATATTATACATGCAAACTATACACACACTGTATACACACTGCAGACACACACATATTATACACACACACATATTATACATGCAAACTATACACACACTGTATACACAATGCAGACACACACATATTATACACACACACATTACACACACATATTATACACACACATCCAACACACACACACACATATTATACATGCAAACTATACACACACTGTATACACAATGCAGACACACACATATTATACACACACACATATTATACATGCAAACTATACACACACTGTATACACAATGCAGACACACACATATTATACACACACATCCAACATACACACACATATTATACACACACATCCAACACACACACACATATTATACATGCAAACTATACACACACTGTATACACACTGCAGACACACACATATTATACACACACACATTACACACACATATTATACATGCAAACTATACACACACTGTATACACAATGCAGACACACACATATTATACACACACACATTACACACACATATTATACACACACATCCAACACACACACACATATTATACATGCAAACTATACACACACTGTATACACACTGCAGACACACACATATTATACACACACACATTACACACACATATTATACATGCAAACTATACACACACTGTATACACAATGCAGACACACACATATTATACACACACACATTACACACACATATTATACACACACATCCAACACACACACACATATCATACAAACACTACATACACACACATATTATACACACACATCCAATACACACACACACACATATCATACAAACACTACATACACACACATATTATACACACACATCCAATACACACACTGTATACACACACACTACAGTCACACACTGTATACACACTGCAGACACACACATATTATACATGCAAACTGTACACACACACATTACACACACATATTATACACACATTATGCTAACCTCCTCTTATGGCAACATGGGGCTCTATTCACAATCACACATGCAGTAAGGGATTAATCAGCGCTGTGTAATATGTTGGCGCTTTATAAATACAATAAATAAATAATAATAATTGACCACTATTTTCAGCAGTTAGAACTTCCTCCTGTTTTCCACTTGCGGGAACTATGCGTAAACACATTGGGGCTCAAGGCTCCAGACTCCATTTAAGTCAATGGGAAACAAAATATATCACTAAGTACTAGTAGGTGATATAAAATCGGTAGTTAAGTCAGAAATAAGGCGCCTTTTTCTTTGTGAAATTCCATTTTTTTTTTTTGCAAGAATTACCGACTTTGTGGACATTTTTCCACATTATTTGCAAACTTTTACGCTTGTGGGAAACAATGCGTACAAATGTGGGGAAAATGTGAAGATGGTCCTGTTTCTGTTGGGAATTTACCGCAAGTGCATTTCTGCGTTCAGAGAATGATGGCGAGTACAGCACATGGAGGGTGATTCAGTAATATTAGCGCTGAGCAACAGTGAGAGTTATCTGCTGTTATGAGCGCTATACAACCCAGCGCGCCAAGGAACACAGCATAGTGATTTGTGTGCCTGGCACATACACATTACAGACACACACACACATACATGCTAGACACATGCACGCACGCACACACTATACACTCACAGACACACACACTACAGACACACGCTCTATACACACACACGCTACAGACACATGCACGCACACACACTATACACTCACAGATACACTGTACATTATACACACACGCTACAGACACACGCACTATACACACACACACGCTACAGACACACACACATACATGCTACAGACACACGCACACACACTATACACTCACAGATACACTGTACATTATACACACACGCTACAGACACACACACACACACTATACACTCACAGATACACTGTACATTATACACACACACTACAGACACACGCACTATACACACACACGCTA